>NC_090934.1:968484571-968787601 GCF_040938575.1 Ambystoma mexicanum
AGATATGGAGTTCTGGAGTTGTTCCAAAACCGGGCAATCTTTTTGTCCTCCAAAGTCATACTCTTATCCACTTTTCTAAAACATTCTGGATCCTACACAATTTGGTGAGGTGGTTCCTGTGGTAACAGCCTGACTTCCCATACTTTAGGACATTGATTTTCCTTTCCAAATCCTGGTCTTTACAAAATACCGTCCCTGAGAATATCGCACTTGGCTTGATCTCCATTTAGACTCTTATATATGCCTACTCAGCAGGGGCGTAATATACTACAGCTAAGAGGTTTGGAAGACATGGGGCCTGGGTGTTCAGCTGACCCTAAACCACCAGCTCTCCTACTACCAACGTATTTGCTTCTGTCTCCAAGGTTTCAGAGCCCACGTCTCTACCCGATGCTGTTACAGCTCCTTAGCTTGCTGCTGCCTGGTCCATTTCTGGAGGGGATTCGACTTCTGAAGCAGTTACACATTTTAATCTTTTTTTTTTAACTAGGGAGTGTTTCGGTATGTAAATGTTTTCATGGGGTGAGTGTAAACCAGGTGAGGGGGGACTTCCCACAGTCTGATAATTTTGGTCCCACTAATGGTCCAGCATGGTCCTAAGTCCGAGTCCTGGGTTTTCTGTGATCTTCTATGTCTGTGGGTAAGTACTAGCCCTTATCCTTGTATTTCGCTTGGGAGAAATGAGTGGTCATCTGGATCACCAATAAGACAGTACCTCTAGGTCACTCTCAACACTGTAAATGGTAGAAAGGTGAAGGTCGATTTTAGGTTCATTTCAGGTCAGTTTCATCCCTGGTCTCATCTTCAGGTTGGCAGGGAAATGATAGATCACAGGTTTCTGGGAGGTTATTATCAGACTTCCAACTCCCCAGAGAGTATGGGTTTGCCCTCAGAACTATTCCCTAATTAAAAGCTAGGAGGAGGACGTCAGAAGACCAGATTGTTATACTAAAACAGTGGGGTAGATTAAATTATCTAGGTCAGAGAATCCCACTCTGCCACCCTATGTCATGACATAAATATTGGTCAAAAGTGAAGGTCTGATACATCTGAGATTAATAACCATTAGTTTACGTTGGGTTCTTACACCGTGGGGGGACAAATAAGACAAGGGGCACACACATTTATAAAGACGAGGCTCCAATGCATTGTTGCCCCTCCTAGGTTTTTCCCATTTTCTTTCTCACCACAAAGTCTGTCAAATCATGGGCCTCCTCCAGCTGGCAAGTTCTAGGTTCTTGAGCCTTTCCCAGATCCATTGCCCCAAACCACATCTTAACGTTTTCAGGATAGCATCCCTTCAGATGATGAAAGCAAAAGCGATCAACAAATCTTTATTTAAGTTTCTCAGTCTTTCTGGGCTATCATGATGTAGCTTCCTGTCTGTTTATTGCAAGTAGGATATGATCACCTTCTGTGTTCTGCACACATTATTGGACCTTTGCCCACAAGCCAACGTAGAATTTGAGCTTGTCAGTTACTCTGAGGTGTTGCCAAGGGGGGGGGGGGGTCCTTCCCTGGCATTCCCATGCCTTCTGTCAGACAGCGCACAGCACTGCAGCCCATATTCATGCAGGCCACAGAGTAATACAAGTATCCAAAACAGTAATCATTTTGTTTATCTTGTATTATTGTGTTTGGTTTATTTGAGTAAAGCTTTTACAATTACAAAACATCTCCATTACACAACCACAAAGTTCCCTTCATGTCCTCTTCTTTAAAACCTTATCCTGTCACTTTATAAAAAAATACATCCTACAAATTTCATACCAGCTAGTACCAGGCTTACCCGCCCCCCCCATTAAAAACATTTCCCACCATTCCCCAGTTGATAATGATTTCGACTGATCAATGAAAACTCCCAAATAGCGGTACCTTAGCTATGTCAGATCTCTGCATGTCACCATCAGATGGAATAGTGATTCAGTAGCCCCATCTTCTCCACAATGTCTGCAAACTGCATCCATTTCCCTCATTTGTTTCCTCATCAGCTAGACCTCTCTTGACGGCAGCATAATGAGGCGTGTCCTCATAAATAGATCCCGATAGTGGCCCATGGGAAACTTTTACAGATACCTGGGGATTTGGTTTAGCAGCTTATTCCCACGATCTAGTCCGAAGGCTAGTTTATTATAAATTCTTGAGTAAGGATCCAGTCCCTCTTGCAGTTTCCTTTTTCCCTTCATCGGGTTCCCTGTCAACATTTCTAGGGGAATATCACTGTGCCTGAGTATGGCCACACATTTCTCCTTCCAAATCCACACCCATTTATCTGCCGATTGTTGGTCATTTTCTCTCAGAATTTCAAATGGAGGAATATTATTACAGGTCACACATTTCCCAAACAGTTATATTGTCTTCTGTGTTACAATTGACTCCATCGATTGAAGCCCCAGCTCAAATTGGATGGCCGCCACTGGCAGGGAGTTTGATAGTCTTAGGACCTTTCACCAAAAATGGCCTTCAAAAAGGTCCAAGGCTCAGCATACCTTCTGCCGCAAATGTTAGAATCTGCACTGCATTTTGTTTATAAAAGGCAATCATAGGGAGCATTGAGAAGGTCCCATATCTCCTATTCAGTTCTCTTCCCTGTGCTGCTAGCTATATAGTTTTGGTCCAGAGTTTCCTACGATGCGCCTGGTCATTGACATTCCTATTTACTACCCCTCCCAGGTGTTTTCTTTGAGTTGACGACATTACTAGGACCTTAGATTTTTTTAGCATTTACGTGGAGTACATTTGCCTCCAAATACAGTTGGAAGGCGGTCAGCCAGCGCTGCAACCATACTTGCGTTTGGTCAATGAAGACCAAATCGTCACATATAGGACCCATGGCACCTGAGTGCCATTAATTCTCAGGGGGAAAGCCCGGACAGACTTCAGTGTGTCCCAGATCAGCCATGTATTGATTGAACAGAAATGGGGCTAGCGAGCAGCCTTGCTTAAGTCCCCTTAATGTAAGAATCTTTCTGAAAGGGTGCCCTGTGGCGACAGTCTCACCTGAATTGAGGTATCCGTCTATAGAGCCCTGACTGCTTCCACCAGAATAACAGTAATAGTGCATAGAAGAGGATGTCAGGTAGATGCTGTTGGGACAGGACAGTTACTATCAGCAGAGGTTTGTTAGCAGAAGCAGACAGACAGAGATGAGCGGAAACCATCCATTGATAGTCTGCAAACTGTTACAGCATGTTAGCTAATAAAAGTAAAGACATGGAAGGCCTGGGTGATGGGTAGCATCTGCCCCCTGCTTGGCCTCGCTGAAGCAATGCTTTCTGATAGTGATGTTGATGTTGCTCTCCTGCTCCGATTTGGTATGCACTACTAACACCCTCAACTCTACTTGGAGCCAGCTATGAGAGACAGGGAGGAGATGCTTGGGTTCTCTAACTTAACAACCACTTCTAGTTCATATGTTTGGTATGTGTGTGAAGCAGAGCCACCCCAAGCCCTCCGTCTCCCTGTGCGAATAATCCTGCATTCAGATCTTGTAAAGTCAAGTCTTCCAGGGAGTATCTTTAAACACAACCTTAATGGAATGATGGTACCAGAGGAAGAACAGACAAAGAGGCCAAGCTTTTATAGACACTATATTTACAATCTAGAGATGCTGGCAGAGCCCCTGTTTTTTTCAGGGTTTTTCATTACATGGTAGAGTGAGGCCTGCGTATGGTTTGAGAGAGGCTTTCAAGTTCTATTTACAGCTTTATGCCGTTGAAGGACCACAGATGGAGTGCTGGCTTCACATTCAGCTGTGGGATTAGGCTGCATACCTTGTCTGAGATTTTAGAGTGTACGTTTGGTTCCTGGCAAGGCAGAATCTGATTGCTTTTACAGATGGTAAAGGCATTCACACAGAGGGGGCATGTACAATAACACAAAGATTAGAACAATTGGTCAGCCAGTTCATGAGGGTAGAAATACAGTGGGACATATACTAGGGACAAAATGAACAGAAAAAAATATAAAAAGAAAACTGGTGACTTACAAAGGTAGCATTAACCTAAGGGAGCAAGCGCTTCAAACTAAAAAGAAGCACTATATAAATATATAGAATTACATTATCAGGGATCACTGGAGGCAGTGGTGTGGTCAGGTAGGAAGGAGGGGGAGCGCCTTCTTTAGAAAATAAGTGAAGTTTAAGCCATGCTTTGAAGAGATCCACAGTTGGGCAGGCTTTCATTGTTATAGGCAGTGGGTTCCTGTGGAGCGGAGGGAGAAAGGAGAAAGTGCAGAAGTGAAAGGAGTCACAGGAAGGGTACGGGATAGTGAGGTTCAGTGCAGAGGAGCATTGGAGGGAATGAGATGGAGATTAAACTGCGATACAACAAGATATGTACTGAGGAGCAAGACCATTGATAGCTTTTTAGACTAGGAGAAGGAACATAAAAAGAGAGCAGTTGTGCATGGAGAGCTAACCAGCATGTTGTCCCTAAGTAAAAGTGGGGGAGGATTTAGGTAGGTTGTAGAAAGGGCAGGTAGCAAAGTTGAGGATGTTGTCTAGAGGGAGGAACGTGTAGAGAGGAAGGCCAATAAGTAGGCTTGAGCATAGTCAAGTTTGAGCATGAGAGTGGAGATTATGTAGAGTGGTTACTAATAAAAGGACACGTTTACGAATGTTGATGAGGTTAATACGAGCAGCAGAGGCAGTGATACATTGTTGCAGTCAGGGTTGCTATCAAAGAGGGCCCCACGATTGTGAGCTATGAGCAAGGGAGCAAGAAGATCAGGTGGGAAGAAGCTAAGACTGGTCTGATCGTGGGGGAACGCCAACAGGGAGAGGGGTGGGTTCAGAGGTTTGCAAGTTGCAAAAGATTTTAAAGGATTGATCTTGCAGGTAGTAGGCAAGAGCAAATCCACAAAACCTAAGGTCCTGGAGAGTGAGGAGAAGAGAGGAGTGATCAGCAGTGACAAAAGCTTCAGAAAGGTCAAAAACTATGAATATAGAAGAGCATTTAGAGTGGTATTAGAGACAAAATTGGAGTCTATGCATGAATACAGTCTCGTGGAGTGTATGCTATGGAAGCCAGATTGAAGTGGATCTCCTAGGCCATTATCCTTAAGGTACTTAGTGATCTAGTCAAAGACCACCCGCTAAATGACTTTTTAATAATGAAGAAGGAGAGAAACTGTGCGATAGTTTGCTGTGACAGTTAGATCAGCAGATGGTTTCTTTAATAGAGTAAGACAGTTGCAGATTTGAAGGAGGCAAGGAAGAGTCCAGCAGAGACAGGAGTTCAGAGATATCTGGGCAAGTGACTGAGACTAACTTTGACCATTTGTGGAGCAAAAGGGTCAATAGGAGTGCAAGATGGGTTGGCACTGTGAAGGATGGGTGTTAATTTGATAGTAAAGTCAGGGGAGAAGTAGTTGAGAGTAGAAGAGGTAGGGTCGGAGGTGGTGGACAGAAGGAGGGTTGGGAAGGGGAGAAAGTAGGGTTGTGAGAGGACTATGAGTTTTAGAGGAAAAGTAGAGAGCAAAATCATTAGTAGAAACGGAGGAGCCAATAGATATTGACTTATAAAGTGTGCGTAAAGATTGGAGTGTAGACAAAGGTTTGCGGAGGTGATTGCAACGGGAAGAGATTAGGTTTGTGACATAGGAGTCCAGTGTAGAGGTTAGGTAAGCTTGGGAATTGTTGCAGGTTAGGAATAGGGTAGGTGTCCATAATTCACACCAGCACAATAGGTCATGGCACATGTTTGTTTTGATGGTCTGGATTTCAGAGGTGATCCAAGGCTGATGATGGGACTGTGTGAATAATTGAGCACGATAGCATTGGTCAAATGTGCATAGTCAGAGAAAGTTGTGTCAATGGAAGAGGCATGATTAGGGGAAAGAGACATGACAGAGGTCCCCACATAATCACGGGAAGGGACAAGAGAGTCTGCCTGTAATTTATTTACTCTTAGTCATTGAAGAGGGAAGACGAGAAGTACAAGGTGGCGGGCCTGAGATATTAAAGCAGACAATGTAGTGATCAGAGAGAGTGGGGTCAATAAAGAGGTCAGAGGAGGAGAGCCAAGTTGAGAAAAAGACAAGACCACGAGAGTTCCCAACAGAGCAGGTAGGCTGGTTGTGAAGGGAGTAGAGGAGAGGTTAGATAGAAGGTAGTTAAGTTTGAGGCAGGTAGCTGCAGAAGGCATGGGCAGGTTAAGCCCCCCACCCCAAGCATGACAATGGTGATGTTGGTAGGAAGTGACTCAAGGAGAAGAAGGTCCGTGAAGTAGTTGAGAGGACCAGGGAGTTGATAGAGAGCAAGAGGAGTCAGAGGGAGGTGTTCAATAGTGGCGTATTCAAAAGAGGAAGAGATTATGTCAAACAGGAGTAGAGGGGCAATGTTGAGGGCCTTATTGATAAGAAACCCCACTCCACCGCCCTTCCCAATGGACCAGGGGGAGTGGGAGAAAGTTGCAGAGGCAGCGTAGAGAGCTGCTAACGTGGCAGAGACATGAGGGAAGATCCAGTTTTCTGTGATAGCAAGAAGAGAAATTTGCGGGTGATAAGAGTACTCAGTGATGTAGGTAGACTTGGTTTTTGGACCCTCTGTAACACATAAAAGGGTAATAGGATGTGGGGAGAAGAGCAAATGTGCTGTAGTTGAGGGAGTTAGATGAGTTTAGAGATCATCTGGAGAATGGTAGTGTCTTATTTGAGGGGTGCAGGTGGGAAGGAGATAGTTGAGGAGGGCAGAGAATGGTGTAGAAGTTAGATCAAGTTGAGACTTAAGACTATGAGAGAAGGGAAGAAGAAGAGGAGATGGAGGAATGGAGCGAAGTGAAGATTCATGATGCAGGGTAGAAGAAATAGAAAAGTGAACATAAAGAAGAAAGGGTGCAGTCCAAGAGAGAGAGGGGGAGGGGTAGGTAGGTCCGTGAAAAGGGAAGGGTGGATGGCTGTGAAGAAGCTGGTGTAAGTTTTGAGTTGGGCTTGAATAACCAAAAGACAATTAACAGGCCCAAAACAGTAATGTGCCTTGGTTCTATAAGGTAGCAGAAACTATGTAAGGTAGCAGAAACTATGCAGTGAATGCAAAGTCAATGGTTGAAAGGATCCATATGCATGAACGCAGGAGTCAGGTAAAGGGTGAGTTTGGAGAAGTCCTAGCTTGAGCAGGTTTTCTGGTCCAGGGCCCTTTCGAGCACTAGCAGGCCCAAACAGGGAGTTGCCTTTTGCTGCTTTTGTGCCTTGGCTGCAGATGCTGGGCTGCATGCCCAGGACAGACTGAATAAAGGCGGATGTGCGTCATATGACCCTCTGGGTGCCAATCACAGCGCTGTGTTGGCTTCCAGACTTGCAAGCAGAGTCCTGTGTTTTGGAGGTTTGTTTAGCAGACAGGTCCCTCAGATGGTGCACAGTGTCCTCTGGCAAACCATCACGTGGCCATTTTGATAATACCACATCCTACTGCAATTCTGATGTTTCATAGCTGTGTAAATATTTAGTGTTACCATCAAATAACATAATTTAGAGGTTGGTGGTAATTCCATTTCAGAATATGTAAACCGAGCTTAACCAGGGTGTGATTCCTAGTAACCATGAACATTGTCCATGGAACCTCTCCATGACTTTAGGTCGGCTCCCATTGCATCTTTGAGTAATGGGTGGACCCATGAAACAATAGGTCCATAAAAAGCTATTTCTAACTACAACCGAATGAATTATTTCTTGGACTGACACACAGAGAAGCAATCCATTTTAAGAACAAGACTACATCATATGTTTCTCCCTGTTAAATGTACCAAATCCACCCCGATTGTTCAACTTATTTTTGTATTTGCATTTGTATTTACCACCGTCAGATTCTTATGAGCCCCATTTCTTTTGAATGAATTCACAATTTGATGGTATTTCAAGACAAACGGGTCTACATGAACGTGCCATATAGGTTTTCCTAAAAAAAAAAACAAATCTACAATATTTCAAAGGCGTGAAATGCCTAGTTATAACTGATCTTCTGGCCTGAACCTACGGAACACATCTCACCTGCCCTCGGAGATCTACGATGTCTCCCTGTTGTTGCTGTGGTAGAGCCTAATATTGTCATTTATTCTTAAGGTGATAAATTGTTGGGCACCTACATGTCTGGCATCACTCTGAAACCCTCATTAGCTTGTTTAGGAGATTTCCCCATGAACATTGTGATGGCTTCTCATGTCAATCCTGGGGGATTCTCCTTATGATGCACACGCCACAGATGCAGATCAGGAGTTCCCTGCATGCAGCTGGAGAATCTGTCTTTTATCTCTCTGGCTTCCAGCCATTATTCAGAGGGGGGTGAAAATAAGGGCAAATGCCTCTCCTTTCCATACAACCCGCTCATATGCACAGTAGTCCTCCTACCACTCCAGGATATCAATTTGTGAGGTGCAAAATGCTTTTGCCAAGCGGCTACGTTAGTTCCTTTGGAATGGCTGGTCTGGAAACAGACGTATCATGTGGACGGATCAGGCCGCAGTGCCCCAAAGTCACACCATACCTAGAACCCCAGAGACAGGAATTAATGCCCCCACCCACACTGCTCCTAATTAAAGGTTCTGGTAACCACTGAAACACATTGTCGCTTTCACATATGTAGGCAGCCATTTACAAATAAATGGAACCAATTGCCAGTGTCTGGTGTCCTAAAATCAGTGAATCCTACATTCAGAAGGTTTTAAGTACATATTTTCACATAACGTTTTGGAATACCCCCACCCCGTACCACGGAATCTAGTGCTGTTCTCAGAATCTACTAAACAAAACCTCATTCTCTTACTCATAGCTACCTTACGGAGTAAATTAAAAGCTTTTCTGTCTGTTTTTCATACAAAGATGCAAGCGCATGTACAAAAGGTGCTCCACATTTGCACAATTATGACCTGTTTGCAGGAATTCACCATATAATTTACCTACAACACACAATATAGTTCATGGAGCATTACATTTTCCATACTACCCATAACTTTAAAACTGGCTGGAGCATATCATGAAAGCACAAAAGCAAAGTGTAATGCTTTTTCGCCTTTGCTTTGGGTTCCAACTCATTTTTCTGTTGACCCAAGATGGAGGAGGATCCCAAGAGGAGTTAACATGGCTGCCCTGCTTTCCTGCTCCGTCTTGTGGAAGCTCTTCATCTGGAATCCACCTCGTATGAGCACCGGCTAAAGAGCAGGCAGATTGCATAGGGATCCATTAGTAAATGCTGCCTGCAAAGCTTAATTTGCAGGTGCATTTAATTTGGTTAAAGTAGGGGGTAAATGTAAAGAGTAAAGGAAATGTTGCCTTGATTTCAGGTTTACTTTTGCAATCTGCCTTGCAGAGGAAAATAATAGCATGCAAATGGTCCAACAGCACCTAAGTGCAAGCATTGCTGGTCCCCGGCATTCAATTTGCATTTATTTGAAAATGACCACAATGCATTTTTGCTAGAGGTCAGTTTACCTCGGACGAACCCTAGCATCATTTAACACACCGGGGCTCATGTTTGAACTCCCCATAAAAACCCGGCGAGTACTCGTCACGTTGTGACTGTTGCGTACACAGGTCTGCACTGTGTCATGTTCCTCATGTGTATGTCGGAGTGGAAAAGGGGAATGTAAACAGGCTGTGTACACGCTTGTGCCCCACACTTTTGCACTCCGCTGTGCATGTATGCCTGGTAGGCAGCATTTACAATAGATTCCTATGTAGTTGGCCTGCTTTTTGCTGGTGTAAAAAGCAGACAGATTCCATAGGAATCCACAGCATTTGCGCAGCTTGAAAATCCATGCTGCCTCAAATGCTGCAGTGTTTGTATAGGAGAGTGGAAAGGTCAGTGAAATGATCTGCCCCCCCAAAAGAGTGAAAATGAGTCCTGACGGCAATCTAATGTATACAATCCTTACACGAGGTTTTTCACATCTGATTTCTGTTATGGCTCATTTAAAATTGGCTCTGTGGTCATTTTTTAAAACTTTATCAATTATTGCACGAATGGGATCTGTTACGTTTGCATCAAACCGGAAAAAGTTCCCCTCTGTGCACTTTTCGTCATTTGCACTACGAATTGCCACAAGAATGAGTAAAAACAAGTCCAATCTCCTTTACTGTTTTTTGCACTGTGTAAATGGCGTAAATACTGCTTGCCATTTACACATGGCAGGCAGCATTAATGAAGGAGTACTGTGGAATCCGCCTGCTTTTTACCAGATCGAAAAAGCAGGCGGCCTACATGGGGATCCCCAGTGGTAGAAATGGAAAAAATGTGGTGGGGGATCCCACAACACAAGGGCCGGGGTGGGGGAGGACTTTGGGGGCGGTGCCCGGGGGGCGTGGTCTAGAGGGGGCGGGGCTCGTAGTGGACATCCAGCAATGCTGGAATACCTTAAAAAAAAACGCCCGCGACGGCAGCATTGCCTTTACCACCAGCTTTGGCACTGGTGTGTAATGCACAATGCTCGCTACATGTACAACTGCATTGTGCATTACATTACACACCAGTGCCAAAGCCGCGGTAAAAGGCAATTCTGCCGTCGCGTGCTTTAATAAAAAATGTTATTAAACTATTCCAGCGCCGTTCATGGTCTTGGGCGGCTGACTCTGGCCGGATCCTGAGATCCGGCTCCATATCTGGTGCCGGATCTCAGATCCGCCGAGAGCCGGCCCAATGGCCAGCACTGGGGATCCCAAGCCTTACCACTGTCATCGAAAGCAAATGCGGGTCAATGCATGCAGAACTATAGGGCCCAGCAGATAGAGGTATCTGAAGTCGAAATTCAACTCTCTGCGCCCGCTCCTCGTACGCATGCTTTCCGCATGATGCCAGAAGGAAAGTGACCTTGACTGAAATCTAGACCTGTTTGAGTGCAAATCGATTATTTCTCTGCCTTTATTTTCAAATGTGCATTGCGCCTCTGTGATCCTGAGTTTCATTTACTTTATCTTGTACCTTTGTATTTTCAGATGGAAGAAGATATGCAAGCGAAAACGAAGAGGAATTCTACAAGTTTGACTTGGCTGACTGGACAAACTATATTAAAAGTATGGTAACACATACAATTGGTAGCATCACCTCTATTTTACTTTGTCATATTAAATACGCAGTGATACTAAAAGGAGTGACCTAATCTGAAGTCACAGTTTCCGGGTTCTAACTGTAGGCGGGTGAGCTTTTCACTAGAAGAAGTGAGGCGTAATGACGAGATTGCTTCCATTTTGTTACAAAAGCATATCACCAAGAGCAGTGACAATCTAAGTATCTAGTTACATAACCAGCAAATAATGAGCGTCTTTCATAGCTTGTAGTCAAAGGCTCCATTCATAAAATCCCTCACAATATAGGGGGGCGCTGGTGGAGGATGATTTTGCGTGTGTAACTGTGATTTTTGATGCGGCAGAGGAAGGGAGCCCGAGGGTACAGGAAGCGAGTGAATGCAGACTCTCGCCCACAGCACGCATTCAAAATAACGTCATATTTACCACAGGACCGTTTTTGCTTGAATCCATAGCTTACTGCTTGATATAGAAAGCGGAAGTGCGCATCAACATGAAAGGCATAAGAACATGAGCAGGAGAGGGGCGGGGCGGGTGAAAATCAACTGCCTTATAAGGCATCTTGCCCCAGTTGCCTTTGAGATCAGGGAGTGCTCTTCCTAAAACCTAATCTCGACTTCCAGACTGTGGGTTACATTTACCCTCCACTTTAATACTCTGGAGCCCAATAAACGCTTTCTAGGACGTGGGGAAAAAAGTGTTCACAGGGCCTGAAACGTAATTTGTGATATCAGCTAGTATCTCGCCATTCCATCGAATGGCAAACCATCTAAGACCAAACCATTGAGTTTTATCCATCGAAATACCATTCCATAGAATGGCCATTTCGTTGAATAAAATTCGATGGACCCATTGAAATGTAATGTTAAGATTAGCGGTTAGGTTAGGGATGGGGCTAGGGTTAGATTACGGGTTACATTAGGGTTAGGGCTAGAGTAAGATTAAGGGTTACATTAGGGTTAGGGTTGGGACTAGGGTAAGATTAAGGGTTACAATTAGGGTTAGGGTTGGGGCTAGGGTTAGATTAAGGGTTACATTAGGGTTAGGGCTAGAGTAAGATTAAGGGTTACATTAGGGTTAGGGTTGGGACTAGGGTAAGATTAAGGGTTACAATTAGGGTTAGGGTTGGGGCTAGGGTTAGATTAAGGGTTACATTAGGGTTAGGGCTAGAGTAAGATTAAGGGTTACATTAGGGTTAGGGTTGGGACTAGGGTAAGATTAAGGGTTACAATTAGGGTTAGGGTTGGGGCTAGGGTTAGATTAAGGGTTACATTAGGGTTAGGGCTAGAGTAAGATTAAGGGTTACATTAGGGTTAGGGTTGGGACTAGGGTAAGATTAAGGGTTACAATTAGGGTTAGGGTTGGGGCTAGGGTTAGATTAAGGGTTACATTAGGGTTGGGGCTAGGGTTAGGGTTGGGGCTAGGGTTACGGTTGAGGTTAGGGTTGGAGTTGGGGATAGGGTTGGATTTAGGGTTACATTACTCAGCCTTTCATCCTTCCGAGGTCGATAAATGAGCACCACACACTGTGGGTAATAATAAGCAGCGCTGCGATACCTGAGGGTTTGTAGCACTACATAAATGCCAAATTATTATTATTATTATTATTATTATTATTATTATTGGGGCTAGGGTTATGGTTGGGGTTAGGGTTGGGGCTAGGGTTAGATTATGGATTAAATTAGGGTTAGGTCTAGGGTTTAGATTAAGGGTTATATTAGGGTTGGGGGGCATGGGGGTTGGGGGGATCTGGCGGGGGGAACCCCCCAATATATAAAAAAATAAAAACGTTACAAGGAGATGGCAGTTCCATGTAACGTTTTAAAGTTACAGATAAAAGCATTGAAATGCTATCTTTTACATGTAAAAGTGCATTTCCATTGAAACCGGTCCATTTATACTTTCGATGGAGTGGTTTCAATGAAGACACTTTTACATGTAAAAGAGAGCCTGTCGGTGCTTTGGCATTAGATGCTTTGTTTTCGATGGTTTGGTACGTCGGCCCTTTCTTTTCGATGCAATCACTGTAAACCATATCAGCTGAGCTATATTTAAGCTTTACAGACAGTGCTCGAGGGCCCTGATGACCGAGATAAAGGCACGAGTGCAGCAGGGGCATTTGACGAGGTTCACTGGCCTGTCACTCCCAGTACAACCTGAGGGGGAGTCTAATATGCACCGCATAGGGAAAGAGTAGGGAGGGTAGAAAAAAGTAAGGCAATCTACCTGGAGCAGCTACTGGGAACTGGCTAGTTGCCAGCGACCACGTCAAAAACATGCTGAAGGGGGAGTGAGCAGGGAACGGTGGGGTGTGGTCAATCTAATTGGGCTGCATATACCTGATGCTAAGACGAATGGCAGGGCCACATCAATAAGATGAGGCCCGCTTAAGATCTCAGCAGCTGGTGGCGAAGTCACCCCTCACAGATAAGGCACATGGGGGGATTTGTAGTGCTCAGGCCATGTCTGTCCATTGTGATCCAGGTTAGCAGGGGGACTTGGAGGGGAATGGTGCAGGTGGCGGGGCTCTAAAAGCGCCGCTCCCATGATGGGAGGATGTGCCACACTGAGAACCACGCCAGCGGCGATGAACGGGCGAGTCAAGCAGCCCCTCCTGTCACGGGCTAATTTCCAGACCCATTATCAGCGTTACGAATCACACTGGATCATATGGCCCAGAAATTGGCCAAAGGGGGAGTGGCATTTCACCCTCTAGGGTTAGAATACCTTTCAAGCTCCCTTCATCCCTGCAAACCCTCCTTATAATGGATCCGTTTTTTGTAAAATGAGAAGACTTTCTCCTATTGTCTCTGTTGCATGGCTTATGGAGTTCATTGGTACCACTATCTGATCATGGACGTTCAAATATCTGCACTGTCAGGATGTCAGTAAGACTTGGCTAATGTTTGGCTATCTTGCTGCTTGAAATGTATATTTTGGTGCACGTTACACAGCCTTGCCTAGTGATGGAAGAGTGCTTTTGAGGGACCTCAGTGTATGATTGGCTGGAATGGATTTCAGTTTTATTTGGGTGGGGACACATATATACAAATATGCAGCTGTATGTGTAGCAGAGAGAAAGAGCACTCCTTAGCACACAGAGAGGAGTCCAATGAGGGTTATCTAAAGGAGCTGATGCCAATGGCCCCACAGAGGGAGTCCACAGGAAATGGTCTGGAAACCAATGTCTCAAAAGAAGCAATCCCAATATCTGGACATAGGGCATGAATCACGGAGAGCCGGGTCTCTCTCCAGTCCATGGCCCATATGTTGAGGTGGCTGGGTGAAGGACATGTTCTGCATGAATCACGCGGGGCTGGGTCTCTCCAGTCCATGTTATATGGTGAGGCGGCTGCGTGATGGACATGTTCTGCATGAATCACGCGGGGCTGGGTCTCTCTCCAGTCCATGTTATATGGTGACGCGGCTGAGTGAAGGAAATGTTCTGCATGAATCACGCGGGGCTGGGTCTCTCTCCAGTCCATGTTATATGGTGAGGCAGCTGGGTGAAGGACATGTTCTGCATGAATCCTGGGGTGCTGGGTCTTTCTCCCGTCCGTGACTATATGGTGAGGCGGCTGAGTGAAGGACATGTTCTGCATGAATCACGCGGGGCTGGGTCTCTCTCCAGTCCATTGCTATATGGTGAGGCGGCTGATTGAAGGACATGTTCTGCATGAATCACGCGGGGCTGGGTCTCTCTCCAGTCCATGTTATATGGTGACGCGGCTGAGTGAAGGACATGTTCTGCATGAATCACGCGGGGCTGGGTCTCTCTCCAGTCCATGCTATATGGTGAGGCGGCTGGGTGAAGGATATGTTCTGAATGAATCCTGGGGTGCTGGGTCTCTCTCCCGTCCGTGACTATATGGTGAGGCGGCTGAGTGAAGGACATGTTCTGCATGAATCATGCGGGGCTGGGTCTCTCTCCAGTCCATGTTATATGGTGAGGCGGCTGAGTGAAGGACATGTTCTGCATGAATCACGCGGGGCTGGGTCTCTCTCCAGTCCATGTTATGTGGTGACGCGGCTGGGTGAAGGACATGTTCTGCATGAATCACACGGGGCTGGGTCTCTCTCCAGTTCATGTTATATGGTGAGGCGGCTGGGTGAAGGACATGTTCTGCATGAATCACGCGGGGCTGGGTCTCTCCAGTCCATGGCTATATGGTGAGGCGGCTGAGTGAAGGACATATTCTGCATGAATCACGGAGAGCCGGGTAACTCTCCAGTCCATGTTATATGGTGAGGCGGCTGGGTGAAGGACATGTTCTGCATGAATGACGCGGGGCTGGGTCTCTCTCCAGTTCATGGCTATATGGTGAGGCGGCTGAGTGATGGACATGTACTGCATGAATCACGGGGGGCTGGGTCTCTCTCCAGTTCATGGCTATATGGTGAGGCGGCTGCGTGATGGACATGTTCTGCATGAATCACGCGGGGCTGGGTCTCTCTCCAGTCCATGTTATATGGTGACGCGGCTGGGTGAAGGACATGTTCTGCATGAATCACGCGGGGCTGGGTCTCTCTCCAGTTCATGGCTATATGGTGAGGCGGCTGAGTGATGGACATGTTCTGCATGAATCACGGGGGGCTGGGTCTCTCTCCAGTTCATAGCTATATGGCGAGGCGGCTGCGTGATGGACATGTTTTGCATGAATCACGCGGGGCTGGGTCTCTCTCCAGTCCATGGCTATATGGTGAGGCGGCTGAGTGATGGACATGTTCTGCATGAATCACGCGGGGCTGGGTCTCTCTCCAGTCCATGTTATATGGTGACGCGGCTGAGTGATGGACATGTTCTGCATGAATCACGGGGGGCTGGGTCTCTCTCCAGTCCATGTTATATGGTGAGGCGGCTGAGTGATGGAAATGTTCTGCATGAATCACGCGGGGCTGGGTCTCTCTCCAGTCCATGGCTATATGGTGAGGCGGCTGAGTGATGGACATGTTCTGCATGAATCACGGGGGGCTGGGTCTCTCTCCAGTCCATGTTATATGGTGACCCGGCTGAGTGATGGACATGTTCTGCATGAATCACGGGGGGCTGGGTCTCTCTCCAGTCCATGTTATATGGTGAGGCGGCTGAGTGATGGACATGTTCTGCATGAATCACGTGGGGCTGGGTCTCTCTCCAGTCCATGGCTATATGGTGAGGCGGCTGAGTGATGGACATGTTCTGCATGAATCACGCGGGGCTGGGTCTCTCTCCAGTCCATGTTATATGGTGACGCGGCTGAGTGATGGACATGTTCTGCATGAATCACGCGGGGCTGGGTCTCTCTCCAGTCCATGTTATATGGTGAGGCGGCTGAGTGATGGACATGTTCTGCATGAATCACGCGGGGCTGGGTCTCTCTCCAGTCCATGTTATATGGTGACACGGCTGAGTGATGGACATGTTCTGCATGAATCACGGGGGGCTGGGTCTCTCTCCAGTCCATGTTATATGGTGAGGCGGCTGAGTGATGGACATGTTCTGCATGAATCACGCGGGGCTGGGTCTCTCTCCAGTCCATGTTATATGGTGAGGCGGCTGAGTGATGGACATGTTCTGCATGAATCACGCGGGGCTGGGTCTCTCTCCAGTCCATGTTATATGGTGACACGGCTGAGTGATGGACATGTTCTGCATGAATCACGGGGGGCTGGGTCTCTCTCCAGTCCATGTTATATGGTGAGGCGGCTGAGTGATGGACATGTTCTGCATGAATCACGCGGGGCTGGGTCTCTCTCCAGTCCATGGCTATATGGTGAGGCGGCTGAGTGATGGACATGTTCTGCATGAATCACGCGGGGCTGGGTCTCTCTCCCGTCCGTGACTATATGGTGAGGTGGCTGGGTGAAGGACATGTTCTGTTTTATCTGAATCAGGCATAGGAAAAGCAATGTGAGCTGCACCATGCAAGTGCATGGATAGGGCATGCATCTGAACAAGAGTACCCCAGTTCCTCATGAGGTAGTTTCCTGACGGTCAACAATTCCATCCCTTGCAGGGAAGGTCATCTACCACGTTCAGGCCACATTTGGTATATCATCAAAGGTGCATATAAATACCTATGATGTCCTGAGATTAAATGACAGGCAGTGTCCCACTCACACTGGTTACTTAAAATGTCCGTATCTGAACTCCTGGAGGCCATGAAAATGGCAACGGTGTGCGGTACAAATCCCAATAGCATAGCATAGCATAGCATAGCATAAGCATGACCGACGAAAGGAAGGTCCTGGCTATAATTGGGGTTGGAGGACATTTCTAAAAGCTCAATAGAACAAGCGAAATTCACACCTGATTTTGTTTCTGCATGGCTCATGGGAACAAACCTCTTCTACACCTTTTTCACCTATTTTGTGCACCCACTGGCACAGGCCAAAAATGTGTGCACATACTTTGCTTAAACTGAAACTTCACACACCCCTATAAACCAGTTTCACACAACCGTTTGGCTCGTGCGCAACTCCGCATTTCACACTCCTCTTCTGCCTGCTTCCTGCCCCCAACAGCAGCACTTCAGGTAACTTGAAATTCCCCCCGTTCATGCTTTGCTTTTTGATTTGCTAATTTAGCGTCAGTTGCAATGGGGCAAAACGAAGCACCCGACTGGTTCTTAAGGGGAACCTTTGAAAACCACTGGGGAATGGCCAATCGTTTGGGCCAAAGTTAACAGGTGAAATGAAAACCCCTATCATATGAGGGCTACAGAATGACTGTTAATAAGCACCAGAGCAACTACACATATTTACAGTTGGCTGTCTCTTGGACTGAGATCTACTGGCTACTAATTGGCTACTAGTGGCTTTTTTGGTTACTACTTCTACTGCTACTATCTCTGCTACGACTACTGCTATGCTCTGCTGGTACTGCTGCTGCGCCTCGTCCCAAGCAAAGGTAATTATCTTGTCTCTGGCTACCTATGATGCCTTGGCCAGGGGTGCGGCAGGCTTAGTATGTGCTTCATATTTAGGTTATTCCTGAGGGTGCAGAACTGTATAATAAAGGGCAGATCTGTTGATTTATTGGTTCACTAATTAATATGGCAGCTTGTATTGTTGTATTTCATGTTTCCATGTGGCCTTAATGTGTTCAGAGGAAAGGGGCCATCTTGCATTGGCACATCTCATGTTTGCGTATGCAGTGCATGTGTATGCTCTACTCTCTGTCACTCTAACATACTGAACAATAGACTGCAGGGTAAGAAAGGCAATATGAGTACCCCTGGTATTGTAACTTCTATAAACAAATTAACTCATATGCTGGGAGACAAGAATTACACTACTACTGTTAGTGTTTAGTTCTTTTATTCCGTTAATCGAATTATCACAAATAAAACCTCATAATTTTAACACTCACTTTTGTGTATCGTAATTATGTACAACTATAATGTGTGTTACCCAGATTCACTAAAACCTGCATAAAAACCCATCATTACAGACTTCTCAGAAATGTTAACTTTAATTCATAAGTAGACACAGTAGCATTCCTTCATACTTAAAGTGCAAACGTGCTAATTAAGCAATGATTTCATGTGTAAAAAAAAACCTCTTATGGCAATAGCCCCAAATACAGCCTGCCCGACATGTTTCGTTCCTTCTTGGCATAAGGTTTAATCAGTGGAACTTCTTCAGGGGGTAATTTGTCTGCAAACATTTGTGTGCTTGCCAATCATGTATGTCTACACATTCTCTAATATGTGATCATTCGAAATCTACAATTCCACTTTGCTTATTATTACAGGTACATATGATTCAGCATGTCTTGCATGAACCCTTCCACTCTTGTGTCATGTATGACTTACTTTGGATATTTCAGTCTATCCATGTGAAGTTTCTTCTCATGTTCTCTTGGTCTGTCTTTGGGAACTCATTTGATTTGATTTAGTTGTTACTGGATTTTCCTGTGGTGCTAGGTGTTGTTCATTTCTGACCCTCAAGGTATTATTCACACTGGATTTAAGCGCGCTGTTTATGTAGCCTCTTCTGAGGTTATGAGCGTCTTCCGTTGTAGACCATGCGTCACCCCACCTAGACCTTTGGTTGGACAGTATAAGGCAGGGGACAAGCTGGTTTGTTTCTTTACTTAATATGGCTAAACATTTGGAGGCAGCGTGTATTGTTGTATCTCATGTTTGTACATGCACAGAATGTATTTACCTTCCTCTCCAGGGGACAGGCTTGCTTAGGTGGTAATCATTTTGTTTGTGTGTTGCTTTTTAACAGAGCGTGGGCAAATACAATGGCCACCACCTGGTGCTGCATGTCTGCTGCATTTGCTTAAGCAGATGTAGTCAACACAGTGCTTCTGACTCCTGTGGGCCACCACAGGCTTACCCATGGCACCAATGAGTGGTGATGTTCGCCATTGGAAATTGAAAGTGGGAACAGATGTCGGCCAGGAAGCCTGCTGAAAATAGCAGCAAGGGGACTCGTCATACATACAGAATGAGCATTCTGTGATTGAGGGAGATCAGTAGGTCCTTGGTTCAGAGTCTGGCAACCTTTGCATCACAACATCACTGGCTGACAGGCAAAAAGCACATTTTTTGACATGTTTGCCAGGACCATGCCCCAACCGTAGCCACAACCTCAAGCCTGTAACTCGCCTCCACTGACACACTCCATATGCCCCCAAACTGAAAACAGCACCACATGCCACACTCAAAGTATTGTGGCACTACCTCATTCCTGTCAAAGCAAGGAGCAATATGTTGGTTTGTTCCTTGTGCAAGAAGATGAGCATAGACAAGTTGGGGTAACATCTGGATACAGCAGGCCAAAAAGCCCACATGAAAAATCACAAGTGGATATGCAGTCAAGTAGTCAAGAAGAGAAGCAGCACTGGTATGCTGAGAGTACAGGAGAAAACCTTGCCGGGTGCAATGCCAACAATACACTGGAGTACAGGCATCTTGGCCAGCTGATGGTAACTGAGGGTTTGGGAAAACCAACATCATATACGATCGCAAACACCCCATTGCCCAGCAACTCGAGGCTCTGACAGCAAAGTTGCTACCTGTAGATATGCCGCCCTTCTGCTTTGTTGAGAACCATGGTTTACAAGAAGTGATGGCATGCGCAGCACCAACATGGAAGAGTTTTAGTATCAATATTTCTCAATGGTTCCAGTTCCAGAGTGTAGCGTTGCTCGTGGTCACCTGACTGAGGGACACAGCGACGTGCGTTAGATGGTCAGCTGACCATGGGTGATGTGAGCGTGCAGAGCATGCAAATAAAGTAGTTACTGTTTGACCAGCAAGGTGTGTGTGTTAGGCAGAATCCTGTGCAGTGCCCTTAGGGACCACTACACACAATTAAGACTACAGGTGGCAATACAAGTTTTACCTTTGGTACAAGCCTGTACTACTATGTCAGAGTGGTAGCAGTGGCGGAGCAGCCAGGCTTATCTCAAGAGTATATGAGCAGTAGCAGAGATTACACAAAGGGACCACAATTACTGTGACTCAAGCAAACACTGACTCAAGGTTTCAGGAAGAAAAATATAAGTACATTTATTTTTAAACGATTTGTTGTAAACACAACACTTCTATTAGATTTAAACCCACACGAAAAATATACTACAACTAACCAATTCACTTTGTACAGTAAGTCTCAAGATAAGTACCCTGTGTTTGAATGGACCGGTGTTACGAACAAAACATGTTACCGTGAATGCGATTGCGATTACTTTTTGACAGTTCGGTCTATTTTATTTATTTTATTTATTTATTTTAATTTTTGTAACGCGCCAACATGCCCATGGGCCTCAGGGTGCACAAAGAACAAGACAAAGACAAACAAGCATAAGAGGCAGATGGGGAAGCGAGTCAGGAGATTATTCCAGGTTAAATAAGTGAGTCTTTACGGCACGTTTGAACGCTGTATAGCTCTGGATCTGCCGTATACCAGCTGGAAGCGTGTTCCATAAAAGGGGACCCTGAGCATCCAATGTAGTACCTCCAAATTTGGCTGTCCTAAATTTAGGATAATTGAGAGTGACCGCAGAAGAAGAGCGAAGGTTCCTCACGTTAGGTTTGGTGCCTATACGGGATGACAGATAGGTTGGGCCGCTGAGACTGAGGCATTTATGGGTCGTAGTAAGCATCTTATGCGTTATGCGGTGTTTGACGGGTAGCCAGTGGAGTTTTTTCCTAAAAGTAGAGATGTTTGTGCGAAGTGACTGATTGAAAATATTACGCACAGCATTGTTCTGTGCCACTTGTAAGGATTGGATGTTAGAGGCTGTGGTGCCTGCCAGGAGGCTGTTACAATAGTCCAATCTTGAATTTATCAATGCAGTTAACAATAGAGCACAGTTCACTTCCGATATGAAGGGTGGAATATATCTAATTCTCTTGTTTATAGCACCACAACTAGATTTAATGCTAGAAATATGGGATTTCATGGAGTGTACTTCATCAAGTACTACTCCTAAGGTTTTGACTTTCTTTTGAACTATGATGGTGTTATTGGCAATATGGAAAGAGGCGTAGTTAGGATCAAGTTTTGCCCGGATATTTTTAGATGCCATAACAAGGAGTTCAGTCTTTATATCATTAAGAGCAAGAGAATTACAAGCCATCCAATCTTGTATGGCCTTATATATTCGGTTAATGGTCTAATAACTAAATGCGTATCCGTGACATGAAATGCTACCGGGGGCAAAAACACACTTAGCACCTGAGATACCCAGAGGGAGTTGGAGGCAAAAATCACAGGCAATATTTTGGTTAGGCAGACAGAATCGAGAAACACTCAGAGACAGGATTTCATGAGTCAAAGGGCCAGAGCCAAGTGGCACCGGAGTCCTGTGGCCGAAGATCACACAGTCAGACAGTTCAAGATTCAACGTAGCCAAGAGTACTTCGATATTGTCAATGTTCGGAAGCAAAAGTTATAAGAAGGAGGGAAGACAAGGGCAAGCCTTGAAGGTGAAGAAAAGGGGTTCACCCAGTTTCCTCGAGCAGAACAGAGTACCTTATTCAATGGAGAAGCTGGTGCCCTGGCAATTGTTCCTGTTGGTTTCCCACAGACCCACGATTCCTGGAGCTTCGTTGTGAAGGAGGACGTCTGAAGGGGGTCTGCACCACACAGGGATGAAGCCGGCAGCAGCAACAACGAATAAAAGATGCACTCCTTAAAAAAAGGAGAGGCTCAGCAGGTGGCTACCACCACAGCAGTGTGCACCGATTTTGACCACGGAGGTGACCTCTGACTGAAGAAGATGAGATGGTTATCCCCACCAGGCTCAAGGGAAGAAGACTCCGGACTGGATCTTCTCTTAGTCGTTGAAGGGTACATAGCTCAAGACTGCAGCAGGGCTTCACCGGGACGGGGTAGTTGCAGCAGTTGTCGTTCTCTCCGCTTCTCTTCGGTTCCTTGTAGTTCCAGTGGCGACTCTGTGACTTCTAGCCCAAGAGACCTGCCTTTTAAGCGCAAAACCCCCATTCACACAGCCTGGCTGTCAGTCACCCAGCAGGGGGGTTGTCCAGCCTGGACAACCACCTCAGCCAATCAGGGCAAAGTGCGACTTGGGTTTCCTAGGATACCCTGTGCAGGGGGTGACTACACCCCTCCCTCACATTCAGCCCACCTAGACACCCAGGCGCCTGGTGGAGGGCTTCTGGGCAGAAGCCCGCCAAAAGACGGTGAACAAAGAAGGCGAACCTAGTTTGCCGTGCAAAGTAAAACACAAGAAGGACTTTAACAAAAAGAAATGGCGAATAAACCCAAACGGAGCCAAAAGAAAGACAATTTGGTCATGCGGGTTTATATTCGAGGCTAATATAATAGCCAAAAACAATACAACGTTTATCTAATATAATTGCGGTAGAAAAGTTAGGGTAGATACCACTGCCACCAGACAAGTCTAAATGTTAAAAGAGCGAAACAAGGGATACAAATTAACCCTTTCCAGTACTCCATGGAAGATGGGGTGTACTGGATCTGTGGTAGATTGACTAGGTAAAGTTAATGGTAACTTTACCTTTTTCTGGGGGACTGTAGTCAGCCTCAGAAATGCAGTCGGGGGGAAGTCTCAAAGACAACCCTGTGCCACGGCACTGAAGGTGCTGTGTGACACACAAAAGAAGGGGGCTACTGAAGTGGTGTACTTCAGAGTCCACAATCACACAAACGGAGAAATATACCTGGCAAAACACAGGTAAGACTGGGGGAAAAGCTCACACTCTTACCAAGTGGAAAGAAATAAACTCCAGAAGTCCAGCAAAGCTGCTGGGGGACTCACTAGGTGAGGGAAATTAGCCATCAATGAGAATTCTCCATAACAGTGTGGTTGTGTCTCCAAGCAGCAGGTGCTATTAGGTCAGCGATTGCAGGTGTGCAGCCTCCCATTAAGGCTGCGACCTTACACTGGCGACGAGCCAAGCCCACGGCACCGTTTCACAACAGTGGGCTGCTGCTCGTTTAAGAAGCTTCCCTCCCTACCGTGTCCGCAGAGCAGTGCAGCGTGGGAGGGGCAGAGACTCGGCCAGCTCGGCACCCTTCCTGCAGCCCAGACTGAAGACTGCATTCCGGAGAAGAAAGCCTGCCCAGGCCTTGTGGGACACACGTGCTGCTGACTTCACACGGTGAGTGTGAATTGGAGGGACAGGTCCAGCTACCACAACACAGGCCAGTAGCACAATCTGCAGGCACAGCTCCCAAGGCACAGGCGGCAGAGGCTGAGAGGTTCCAGGGCAGATTTTCAGCCCACCACAGCACATTGCGAACCTGAATGTAATACCCTGGAAGGGGACCTAAGTGCGCACACGTCAGGACAACACAGTGAAGGTAGAGCACCTCTATACACCCCTGCAACATATCTGGCCCAGCGCAAAGCCAGGACCAGGCTGTTCCAGCTCCTGGACCCAGCTCCAAAAGTGAGAAATGCAGTCCCGCTAACCACTGTGATGCCATTTGACACTGTAGACTGCACCAGTCTAGGTCCCAGGTGGAGCAGGTGGATGAAGGAATTCGACACTTACTTAGATGCCCTTGGTCTGCAGGAGGTACGGGACATCATTTTTGAATTACCAAAGGATGGAGATTACAAGTACGAAGACCTCAAGGAAATACTGAAAGAGCATTTCACAACCCACAGAAATGTTTTCTATGAGAGACACGTGTTACACACCATGACACAACTACCTGGTGAAAGCATGGATAAATGTGTGACACGTCTGAAATCCAGGGTGAGGCACTGTGAATTTCACCTTTACAACAATGAGGAGGCAATTAAATTCCAAGTGATTGTGGGGTGTGAGTCTACTATCCTAAAAAAGAAACTACTGCAAGCACTGCATTCGCTAGCAGAAATCCTCATCCTAGCAAGAACGTCTTCGGCACTGGACCTACAAATATACACATTGAGTAAAACCCAAATCCCAGCACCGCCATCGATCAAAGAAGAGACCATAAACAAATTCATCACTCAGCACAAGATGCCAGACAGTAGAAAAAGCAGTGTTTTTGATGCAGTTATGACCTTCCCTACGATAGGTCATGCCCAGCCATCAGCCAAATATGTTTTGCCTGTGGGGGTGAAGACCATTTTCGCGCCATGTGCTGAGATGCTGAGATTCAAAGGCTGCCAGAACCAGCTCTTCTGAACTGAATCACACCGACACAAGTCCCCACCTCGGCACCACCGAGAGGAAAAGAATAGGGTCCCGAGGAGACGTCACTATAAAGAGAGACGCCAGGCACAGGTAAAAAACTCCCTGCGACCTGACAGCCGCCACAAAGGAAGAAGGCAAATTCACCATCTGCATACAAACACGCCATCCACAAATGAGTCTGACTCACAGTCCAGCACAGATCGGAAGAGGAGAGGGTACCTATATACCCTGGGCAATCCCACGGCATCTGAACACAGCCCCACACGGCCACTATCCATCCAAGGGCAAGAGCTTGACTTCCTTGTGGAGTCAGGAGCCACCATCAACGCAATGCTGCAGTCAGAATATCTCAAACTTGCACACAAGCCCAAACTCAAGAAAGCGCAGGGGGACATGTACACATACAGGGCCAAGGAACCCCACCCATGCCTGGGCCCCATCAAAATACCCTTCTGACACAAAGACAAACAAAATGCATACATGTCCACGTCCTGGCAACCAAAGCTGTAAGTCGATGTGCACTGAGTTTTCAAGTCGGCCATTCAAATGGGACTCATACTCTATCAGATCATGACAAATACGTACATCTCGGCCACTGCCAAGATTGTGACAAGCTTTCCACAGCTCTTCAAGGGGGGTTGGGCAACTAAAAGGGCAAAAGATCCATTTGCACACTGACCAGGCAGTAAAACCGATAGCCCAACATTTTAGGGGGTTATCCCCTTCAATATTCAACACCAGGTAGAAAAAGAGCTGCTCGCCCTCGTAGAAGCGAGCATAATTGAACCAGCATCAGGACCTACCCCATAGGTCTCGCCTGTGGAACCAGTGCCAAAGAAGGGTCCGGAAGGCCAAATAACACTATGCATGAACATGCGTAGACCAAATCAAGCTATTCTCAGAGAGCACCACCAGTTACTGCATATCACTGATATGATGCATCTACTAAATGGGGCCAAAATCTTTGCCTGTTTAGATCTAAACAAAGGTTACCACCAGATTGAACACAGTGCATCACAACTTTCACCACCCACTTAGGACCATTCTGCAGCGAACGCCTGAGTTTTGGAATTACTTAAGCAGCAGAAATATTCCAAGAAGAGATATGCAAGATCATCTGCCGCATTGTATCACTTACAGTGGCAATATCTTAATATTTGGATGCTCCCAGGAAGCTCATGATGCCACCCTAACAAGTGTGCACAGCACCTAACTATGCTAACCTAATGCTTAACAAAGACAAGTGGGCCTTCAACAAAAGCATGTTAAAGTATTTCGGCCACATTTTCTCGGAAAACGTAATCCAGCCTGACCCGGATAAGATCCAAGCTTTGACAAACACCCCTCGCTCTGTGAACAGTGCATAAGTAAGATCCTTCTTAGGTTTGGCGAGCTACTATACCAGGTACCTGCTAGATTTTGCCACCAAGCACCCCTCACGAAACAGGACTGTCCCTTCTAGTGGGGTCCACCACAGTAGGAAGCTTTTGACAGGATCCGGAGAGACATTGCCTCTGCTGTGTTCATTTCCTATTTCAACCCCAACATGCACACCAAAGTAACGGCGGATGCAAGCCGGGTGGGTCTCAGGCCAATTCTTGCTCAGCAGTCGGGGAGGGAACATGGGGAGGGGAGGGAACATGCACAGAGGAAAGTGGTTTCATACACCAGCAAAAACCTCACCAAGGCAGAACAGAGATACTCACAAGCAGAAAAAGAGGCCATGGCAGTCGTCTGGGCGTGCAAACACTTCCACTTGTTCCTCTACGGGAAACCTTTCACGCTAATTACAGACCATCAGGCCCTCGTCACTATTTACGGGAAACCAATGGCCCCGATGCCACCCAGGATAGCGAGATAGGGATTACGCCTGCAGGTGTACAGATATGTCATCATCCACAAGCCCGTAAAAGATGAAAATCCTGTGTATTTTCTCTCCCCACCCGCTCGCTGGCCCCCAGGCCTCGAGCAACAGAGCAGACGTGTGCATCAATTACATCGTTCTCCATGCGATATCGCCAGCCATTTCAATTGCAGAACTGACAAAGTGCATGCTGGAGGATGCAACGCTTTCCCTCGCAATTTCAGGCCTAAGAAACAGATGGTGGAACTCTCGTAAAGTCCAAAGAAGAGCTGTCCATGTCTCCCTCATCTCTGATATTCAAAGGGGACTGGATCGTGTTGCCCACAGCTCCCCACCAACATGCGGTCGACATCATGCATGAAAATCATCAGGTTATCATGTCAACCAAACGTATGCTCCAGAGGAGAGTGTGGTTCCCAGGCATGGATAAGATGATCGAGACAAGGCTGAAATCATGTCACACTATGTCTCAGAAATAGTGTCCTCCACAGCTGCCATAGCTATAACACCTGTGCTCGGCCAAGTTTTCTCAGCGTCCCCAAGGTGGTCAAGACGGACAACGGTCCTCCTTTCACCAGTAAAGACATCCACAAGTTTGCTTCCTTACATGGGTTTCCACCACTGCAAAATTACACCACTGTGGACTCAAGCTAATGGGACTTTCGAGCGATTTATGGCAAACATCAAGAGGCCATCTGCATAGCCAACATCACTCACCTGCCCCTTTGAACAATCCCTATACCAGCTGCTACGGGATTATCGGAACGCGGCACAGGACTCCACAGGAACATGCCCAGCTGAACTGATGTTTGGTCGCTGTGTGCGTACGAGGTTGCAATAAGAATGCCAACCATCTGAGGAGAACGCAGCAGAATGTGAAGTAAGGAGGCGAGACGGTCAAGCAAAGGACATAATGAAAGAATATGCAAACCGAAGAAACAGGGCACAGGAAGCAGATCTGAATGTAGGAGATCGCGTCCTAGTATGACAGACCCAGAACCACAAGGACCTCCCCCCTACCTGACCATCACTCACATAAAAATGGCCCCTGGTAACAGCAGAAAGAGATGGATGGGCTGTGACAAGGAACAGCTCACTCTTCAGAAAGACATGCAACGACAGACCACAGATCGCTCAGGCATAGGGTGAGGAGAAGGACTATGCAAGGGAAACATCAGGATACTCTGGAGATTAAGATGAATCGGCAGGAGAGGAGCAGAGCTCACATGAGAGAGCTCAAGGAGAAGAAAGTGCATCACACCAAGGCAACAGGCCATGCTGCATCATTCGAAAACCGAGGCGGTGGAAGGAACATATTTCTACACTCAGGGCCTCATCACGATTTGGGCGGTAATGCCGGTGGTATTACCGCCGGCAGTATTAGCCCTACCGCCGAACTCCCCGGCACTAATAGTGCCGGATCACAAGTTTGGCGATCATGTTAATCCCCATTCCCCATTGAGCCCATTCGGGAATGCCCCATTCCCCATTGGGCTCAATGGGGAAATTTCGTGCTAATACCGCCGGTGGATTTCCCGCCGGCGGTATGAGCGCAAATTTTCAGCAGATTTCCCCCCAGCTAAGAGCTGGGGCAAAAAACAGTGAAGTCCTGATTTGGCGGACCCTTAAATACGGCGGTAATAGCGCTACTCAAAAGGGTCGAATGACAAAAGGGTCGAGTCAATTCAACCGAAAAAAAAGGGTCGATTTATTTTTTTACTGTTTTTTTTTTTTTGGGGGGGGTCCCCCCAGAAACTCCTGTTTTTGGTGTAAAAACACCTTTTTTCCTATACTAAAGCACCAAAAAAAGATATACATTTAAAAAAAAAAATGTGATCCTTTTGTTTTCAGTCGAATTGACGCAACCCTTTTGTCATTAGTCCCTTTTGAGTCGAAACTTTGACCGGACACCCTCATCTATTACCTCCTACAAGTCAACACCTGCCCCGGCACAGCAAAGGAGGTTGTCTCTGGCGATGAAAACCTTCGATCCTTCGGCACTTGGGTCATCTGATCCTATGTTAGTAGAACTAAATTAGGTTCTCAACTAATTGCTTTCATTATTCGAGAACCTGCAGAAAGATTTCCATTCTCATTCCGCTCTGTTGGATTTAATTTGGGGTTAAGTGCAAAACTTGCCTGTACCAAATGCGGTTACGAAACCCCCAACAGGAGGGCAGGAAGTACCTCTAGAAAAGCTTCAGGTGGCTCTGGTTTCGTTTCCCACTGATAGGGACCCTTTGACGACCATCTTCCGGTATGTCCACCTGGTGGAATCTGTGTGGGTCAATGACGTATTTTCAAATGTTGCCCAGAATAAAGTTCAGGCATCTCCGTCAAAACCAACAGTAAAGCCAGTAAAAAAAAACTAAGAACCGTGAGTCCTTAAAAATTCCGAATTCCATCTATAATGCTTCATTTAAATCGGTCCCTCCCCTCAGGGAGGCCTCCGATAAGAAATCCTCTGGGCAAACATGTTAGTGTTTCGACCCAGGTAGAACCATCCCAGATTTTAGACACTCCCTCTGTAATTCCCAAAACCACAAGTAGCCGGACTGCCCTGAGGAACACTGAGAGGACTTGGAGCATTGAATCTGTAGTACAAACATCTTTCCCTAAAGATAAACAAATACAGCGTGACCTTTGTCTGCCCACGGAAGTAGCACCTTCCTCTATGGGAGAGGATGGGAATCCTAGGGATAATTTGGCAATGGGCTCTTTGGGAAAACCCCTGAATAACGCTCTTCTGACCCTTCCTTCCCGCTGTCATGGTGTATGGGGTGTGGGAACAGGGAAAGCAACACAACATATCACACAGGAATAGGAAGGGCTAGAAGGCCAGCTCGTAGCAAATCCTCTTTATGTTCCCGTTAGCCAAAAAGGGCCGTTAAGGCACTTTTCACAGCTTGCTCAGCCCCCTCTGACGAACTTCAGGAGAGGGGAGGGTCCAAGAAAGAACTCTCTCCAATCCCCTCTGTGGTGGCATGTGAGGGAGTCGGAGGGGAGAGGTGGAGTGGAAGGTGGGCCATCACATTCATCTCATTTATATACCTCTAAACAAAGTGGTAAATTCACTTCGATCGAGGATAAATGTATTAAGCATATTGTTACAAAGTTCAAGGTCTCATGTACTGCTTACGAGAAAAGGTCATTCGTATTGAACCGAACCGGGATTTGAGGCTTCTCTCCCGAGTATCAAGCTTAAAAAGCAATATCATCTAGAAATATTGATACAATTGAATTTCCGTTGAGAGGAAGAATTGCTGTTGTATTATTAACGTTTGCCTCACAAATAGTTTCAGACTTGGTTCAAACTGAAATTAACACTTTACTTCACTTGGGATTTTATTTCTTAACAGAAGTATCTCGGAAGGGCGATGATCACGTTGAGAACATGACACGCTGTGGGTCAAACAGCAGGAATCCCCTAGCTCGTTTCTATGGAATGAATAATCAGTTTAATACAATCATGTAACATGGATGGGATGCCTCTAAGAATAGATTTGAGCATATGGAGTGAATTTGGTTCCCAGAAGGTGATTCCGATGCCCAATATTCGAGGAATCGGAACAGGTTCTAGGAAACTCACTTTCCTATCCTGGAATAGCTGTATATACCATACAAAACTCCTGATTTAGGGAAACTCCTACAAAAATACTTGATAGTTTTTAATCAGGAAACTTGGTTAATTGATGCACTGGCAGTGGGCAGCTATGTAACGTTTTTTTCTACAGCTGTTAAAGGTCCAGAGGGGAGTTCATCAGGCGGGCTCGTTATCTTTATAAAAGAGAGTGCTGGAGTGGGCCTAGACCATTTGGTAATCTCAAATAAAAGTCTGCTTGGGACACAGATTTCCATTAGGCTAGGAGGCAAAAAACACACGCTTCTGTTGCTGAACATATATTGGCACAAAATATTCAGTATACTTTGGAGGAAGTAGTAGAACTTGTCTCAAATTGATTGGTCTCAAAGGGCTTTATAATCTTGTGGGTTGATTTAAATTAATTTTGTTTCTCGAATTTGAACCCCTGTACAGGGATTATTCGGTCCCCTGCCCCTCCGAAGGCCAAGAATGGTGAAACCTGGCTAGAGAACTGCAAATCTGTTGGCTTAATTTGGCTGAATGGTTCTGTGCAGGGAGATTTACTGTGTCAGAGTACATGGGCAAGGGGTATGGAAAAGGCAATTTTAGATGATATCTTTGTTGATGAGGCCCTTTTCCATATGTGTTCATGTTTTAAGGTTCTGGCGAATGAATGTAGTGATCATGAGATGATTACAGCCCAGTTTGATTGGCCTCTGGGGAAGGGATCGGAGGCTTACCTTCCCTCACTGTCTGTAAATGAGGGGTTGAATAGAATCTCATGGAATCACCATAGAGCCTCTATGGTGAATGGTAAAGCTGAGATGCTACTAACATCTAGCTCCTTGCAGTGGAAAATGTATATTTTCAATGTTAACCATTTTGAACTTTTTTTGGATAGGCTTCTTGATAGCGCTGAAGCCAGAAGAAAGATCATTTCTTAAAAGCACATCCATCAATTTGACAGTACATTGTGGATGGGAAAAAAAGGAGATGAGGGTTAGAATTAAGGCAATTAGGAGTAACTGTAACATCGATTTACTGGCATGGCTAGAAAAAGAAAAACGATATTATCGCCAATGGTGCAGTTTGCATAAATGTTACCTACAACCAAATGATGCGCAATGTATGATGGATTCACAATGTAAAACTACAACCTCTACATTTTGGTGTCCGATAAATCATCTATGCAGAAATCAGGTGGACATAATTCCACTCTTAATATTCCCCCACTTGTTCTACCTGATTTAGTTTTAGGCGATTGGAAATTATAAATTGACTTTGAGGAAAACGCCAAAATCATAAAAGACATTTGCAGTTCTAGGGCACCAGGGCCCAATAGACTTTCCAATATGCTCTTTAAGGATGATATGGTTAGTCAATTAGTCGATTTGTCTTACCATATATTTTTACCAGATTTAAAAGATCAAATTCTGCCATCAAGTTGGCAAACATCCTTTCTAATCCTGATCTATAAGCAGGCCGACCGAAAAACCTGTCTAATTATAGACCAATTTCTGTTCTGGATGCAGACAGTAACGTTTTTGCGTCATTACTGCTCAAACATCTTGACGCATGGGCGGTCTAATCAGGGTGTATCAAAAAATGGCAGGTGTGGTTTCGGAAAAATCAGGGGACAAACCCGGATGGCCTGTTGCGCATGAATCCAATGTTGTATATTTTGGTCTCATCTCCACTTTTGATACAGTGAACAGAGCTCTTCTGTGGAAGAAGATTGCAAGCTGGAACCTTCCCATGGGTCTTTTGAGACTAATAAAAGCTCTCCAGGATCACTCTGAAATCAGGATGAGACTTAATGGGAGGAGTGAGGTATCTGCACCCAATATTACTATCTCAGGAGTTAGACAGGGGTGCATGTTGGCCCCATGCTTATTTAATGCGTACATGTCCGATGTTGGCGAAACACTAGAGAAATCTGTTTTTGCTTCTCTGAGTTTGAAAAATCAACGACTGACATGGGTCTCGTACATGGACGACTTCATCGTTTGACCTGACCCCATAGGTCTGTAGAAATTGATTGATGCATTCATAACCTACACCAAGTCAAATGATTTGGTAATTAACTGCTCTAAAACCAAGGTTATGGTATTTACAAAGAGAAAGAAGCAAATCTCACAACAGTGGTGAGTGGACGGTCAAAAACTGGAACTGATGAATTTGTTTGTCTATTTGGGATTCTATATTGTGTCTTAGCCTACTAGGCGGATCCTAACGGAAAATCTTGTAAACAAAACGTTGGGTCTTTGCACCCAGCTTTAAAAAGTTGAGGTGAAGTATGGTATATTTTCTCTCCTCCTCACGGCAAAAGTTTTATCGGGGTAAAATAATCTCAAAAATACATTATGGTGTTGAAATACAGGACTTCTCTGTTTTGGATCTCCTTCCCAAACTTGAGGCCCTTCTATGGAGGAATATGTTTCATATCCCTAATTCCTTTCCAGGGGTTATGTTGAGGTATGAGTTCGGAATTCAATCACTGAGATCAAGGGGAATGTGGTCCTTCCAGAATCTGAATCATAAAAAGCAGAAGATCCCACACTCTATGGAGATGTTCGTTACTCAATGTACTCTTCATCAAACATCTGTCCATTTTGGTTTGAAAAGCACTGTGAGGAGCTCCTCCACAAGAGTGGCTCAAATCAAGAAGAGATAACAAAAAAACAGACCACAGTGCACCAAACACTGACTGAGACTCTGGAATTGGATTGAAACAGTGGAATCACTCAATTTCTTTCCATCTATTTCTTATTTAAGTACTGAGCATAAGAAGCAAAGAGTGGTTGCATCTTTCTTGACAATTCATCCCAGCAGACCAGTAAGAAATTAATTCCTTAGATTACGGTGGAACCTTATACATACCAAGGAAATCCTCCTTAGGTATAACATTATTAATCCTGGGGACACGAAATGCAGGTTCTGTGGTGTTGAAAAGGTTGAATCTATAAGACATATTATGATGAAGTGCCCCTTTTGCAGTCTTTGGTTTAAGGTATTTTGGGGGATTTTGTGGCTGTGGAGACCCTTATGAGGAAGATGTTGTTTGGCCTAGATGTCTGGGGGGTTTTGTAACCAGTTGGAAATGAAACATGCCAGAGTTAAATAATGTGAGATTGTTCACACAGTTACATTAAGGCATTAGAAACCTATTAAATAGGCTGAATTAAAGAACCCAGTAAAGATAGAAAGGGTTCCAGACTAGACATGAGTATGTCAGTACTTGTAAAGTGCTAGTATCATTTATGTCTTCATTTTTCTTTGTTCTTTAGTTTTTTCCTCCAACCTTTTTTCCTTTTTGATTTGTTTTTCCACATTGGTTGTTTTAGGAGAGGAGGCTCTTTTTGGACAAGTTATGTGTATTTATAGATTTTCTTTTTCTTCTATACACTGTCCTGAAAAATGTATGATATTTTTGTTTACAATATGTGTATTGAGTTTTTAGTGATGGGTTTGTAAAAGAATCATGTTGTGAGGTTGTAATGTTAATACTCACTAAAGAACAGTTGCTGAATTTGAATATTGCACAGTTTACTTTTGGGTTTGCAGTCTTGAGTTTATTTCCTGAGGGGAGCCCTTCTGGCACTTTGACCGATATAGGGAGTAGTTGAGAGGTGACAGGACTTTTACGGAAAAATCATTGTTGTTAGAGGGGCTCAGCCCTGTCCTCTTTTTGAAAATAAACAGTCCTCTTTGAGTATTTGAGGGTTTCGTAACCTCTGATATAATATCGGTTGTCGGTTTCCTAAGAGCTATAGATTTGAGTTAAATTAATGTTTCCTTTTCAGGATTCTTTTCTTTTTAATTTTGTACACATTTTGTTTAATTGATCTAAGCAAAAATTGAATTGTATCAAAATGTATAAATGTTATTTTAGTCATGAGATGTATTGCTTAATATTGTTAATGATTTTTTTTTAAATCTGAAATGTGACTTGTTGAAAGCTGCATGTCAGCTGTATAACATTTTTTTACAAAAAACAGACAATTTACAGGTAGCCTTAACTGACAAAGACAGTGTTCCTGCTCCCACCTTAGCAGCGGAGGTGGGTGAAAGGTCTCCCTGTATGGGTGGTTGCACCAACCTCTGGTGAGATTGACACCTTTCAAGTATTTGCTTCTTTTCTGGTGTATTCCATCATTTCTATGATGTGACCACGGTCCTCCTAGAGCCTCTGGGAATGTAGCAGCATATGTGCAGGACACATGTATGTGAACACCTCCCATACTGTCAAGGAAAGAAAGGAGTGTGGCGCATGCTGGCATTAGTTGCTATTGACATTATCATCCTCCAACAACTGTCCAATGAGAGCCTATTTCAGGTGCCACTTGTGTTATGGTGACAAACAGGAGGACATGGGTGTTGACAGCAAATGTACAGATACCGACTTAAAAAAATAATTAATCATAACTTCATAACCAAAAACCCTTCATTCCCACTCACTCTTTTTCAAGATGAAGATGCCACAGTGATGGTGATTATGGAATTTGGTGGTGATAGTCAATACAAAAACACCTATAATGCACAATTTGATTTAAAAAGACCAGTATAAAAAAATCAACAATTTTACTGTCTTCTGTGCTGCATTTCACGAGTGGTCGAAGTGAGCAGTTAACGGTCGGAAGCGGTGTTCCACTGCTTTTATTTTTTATTACTGTTTAACAGCTCCTCTACATTTTGCAACCATTTTCACCATTCCGAATCTGTTCTTTATGAAGTTAGAGCATACTTCTCCACTTAACCACTGGATAACAGATACAGCTAAGCTGAAATCTATTTACACTCAATTGGCTGTCAACCAGCATGACTGCAACCCTTGAAAAATATGTTGAACGTTGCTCCTTTCCTTCCTACTGCCCCCCCCCCCACCGGAGTCACAGTTCCACTGCTTTTTTGGTACACTTCTATCACTGCATTTCACAGTTTAAATGAGCATGTGTGAATTTGAATAAAATGCACAAATCAGAAACCAGACTCTGCTATCTCGGTAGGTTTGAGAGAAATAGGGAGAGAAAGAAAGGAAAAGAGAGAGAGAGAGAGAGAGTGGGTGATGGAGAAAGAGACAGATTGAGAAAGAGAAAGTAAAAAGAGATACTTTTCATGATCTGTGGCTCTACCGATTTTCACTTGGTCTTCTTCTGGTGGGGTGCCACCACTGCCATCAGGTAACTATCGCAACCTCTTCTTTCAAGTCAACAAAAAAGAAAATGGGGTTAGTCTTGGGGGGTGTGTAAGGAAGGAGGAAAGAAATATCAGGGGTTTTCCTGTAATGATGAGCTCAGTCCTCTGTGCTGGGCATCCTGTGGCTCCGGTCCTGAACCTCTGCTGCTCTTGCAAGGTGACCCCCTTACCCTCTGGGTGCTGCTGCTTCTAGGTGGTGCTTCCAGGTGTGCGTACAGCAAGCAGCCAATACATTCCCAAGCACCATCTTGTTGCACTCCTGCAGCAACCCATAGAACCAGCATGATGTAAATAGGTACCCAAGAAAGGCTAGTAGCCCTGTGTCACTGCTTCTGGAATCCCACATTCCAGTAGAGAAGGAACTCCAGGTACCTGAAAACTAATTTTCGCTGGCATGCTGGTCATCCTCACCTCAGTTTGTAGGTTGCTGGCTAAGACACTTTGAGACGTGCTGGTGGTGGTTGCTGCTCTGCTAGTGGTCATTGGGCACCCAGTGCCAGTGATCAACATCAGGCCTGTAGTTGCTATCCATGCTAGGGCAACTTTTGTGATGTTGTGGTGGGGGTCCACGTGCAAGGCATGGTAGATGTGCCAAGCAAGCACTTCCCAGTTAGGGCTCCCCTCCAGACATCCTGGCCACAGTGTTTGCAGATGATGGTACCAGCAGCCATAATCCTGGCCAATCCTACTGGAATGGAGAAGTGACTGTATGTCCAGGACTTGCCAGTGGTGAAGTTATTGGGGGCTATTGCTGATCCGTCTGTGGCGACTGTTGTTGGCCTGATGGAGGTAGTGGCAGATGCGGCTGGTTCAGCTGTGGTGGTCATTACTGGTCTAGTACTGGTGGTGGTGGCTGCTGATCCAGTGGTGGTGTAGCAACTGCTGGTCTGGTAGTGGTTGCTGCTTTTGATCCAGCAGTGGCTGCTGCTCGCCTGGCAGTTGTGGTGGCCTTTGCTTCCCTCCTCCACTTAAGTGCTGGAAGGTGTTACTATTTTCACCCTGGTTCGCCTCCTGCTTACCATCCATGGTCCAGACTCTTCTTGTAGGTACATCCATCATCTTTAATGGCGATGGAAAATTAAGCTAAGCAAAGTAAGAAGTGAAAGGTGTGGTGACCTGGTATGCCTCCTCCCTCTGATCAATAATAGTGGTTTCCTCAGAGTGCTGCTGTGTTGGCACACATGCCCTTGCTGAATCCAACATCTGAGAGCTGCAACCACAGGCTTTCATCTGCTGCCATCGTACTGTTTGTTGGTGGCATCAGGTCTTGTTCCTCATCAGGTAGTGGTGTGCTGCTCCTACTGCTTGCTGCATAAAGCTGGTAATGTCCTCTTTGTGTCACCCTCCTAGATGAATGAATGAATAAAAAATAAGTAGTGTGGTTGAAAGGCATGGAGGGACATGCAGGGCAAATGGAGGTTGGGGAAAGAGGAAGAAGAAAGAGCAAGGAGATAGACTCGGAAGAAGAGAGGAAGGCAAGAGGAACACGCAAGGGAAGCTGCTGCTGCATGCTGCCTTCTGCTGCCTGTTTGTCTGTTGCATTCTGTTGCTCCTGTTCTGGCTCATGGAAGATGTGTGGTGAGGACTGGGAGGTAAAGCTCACTTATATAGGTGTGGTCACACAAGCCAGCTAATTGGTTTGTTTCAACCGAAGCAATTGAACGTAGTGCGTGTGCTAGTAGGTGGGACGTGTTCTTCACTTTGTGAAGTAAAATACAGGGCGCATGTGCGAGCAAAAGAAATGCACACTTCAGGGTTCCTGAAGTGAAGCGTGCCATGGTGAGCATGCATGAGCATTGTCCCGACACAATGTGTACCATGAAGTGCACGTGTGAGCAATTTGTATGTGCGGTCTGCTTTTCCAGAAGCAAAGCATGCCGCAAAATAAATGGAAGCTTAGCTTTCCCAAATGGATGCATGACACAATACAAATGTAAGTCTAACAGAGTCTCGGTGAGAGAACGGATTGCGACCCTGCTGTGCTCTATTTTCCAGTGTGAATGAGTATTTTCTCTACTTCCATTACAAGAGGAGGAGTGTTTCACATAAAGACTCGCTGCCTCATCACGAGTTTGGCGGTAACCCTTAAATGCTGAAGTAACGCTATTACTGCTTCATTTAAGGGTCCGCCAAATCACAGGTTTGGTGGATTTACCCCCAGCTCTGAGCTGTGGACAATTCCGCCACAATTTTGCTGATTTTCGTTGCTATTACCGCCAGCGGTAATAGCGCTGAACGTTCCCCATTGGGCCCAATGGGGAATGAGGAATTTACTGTTCCGCCAACCCATGATCTGGTGCTAATAGCGCAGAGGGTTACCGCCCAACTCGTGATGAGGCCGTCTGTGCTACCGCGGAGTCTAACAGAGTCTTGGTGAGTCTTTGTGAGGCCGTTGGAGGCAGAAGGAGCTCTGCTGTTGTGTGGATACAAACTCCAGGAGAAGCAGTCTTGTGGTAAGAAGCGTGCAACAAGCTCAGTTGGGGCTGGAGGGTGAAAGATATTTACAACTGGGCAACTGGTTTGCTTTTAACTAGTGCAGACCAAAAAGAATTTTGCGCTGAGCTAGGGAAATGCGGCTATTTGACGAAAAACCTCAAACTTTTGACGTGAAATAATTCTGATTACCTGTGCCCGTTATTTCTGCTGCCATTGATACAAATTTGCTAACAGTCTCTGCTGCTCTGGTTGAATAAGGTTATTGGTTAGCCTGCTTGGGTGACTGTTGGTTTTTAAGCCTTTGAGCCCAAGTGGTGTAAGCAAGTGGAAAACAAGCACTGATTGACAGCATGGTGCCGGGAGAGATACTGAAACATCTTGAAGTTGTAGCAAATAGATTATTGTTAGACCCAGAGCTGTACATAGGACTGTTCACGTACATGCTCTGTTGAACCTGCTAAATAAGGTTCACTGACCAGATTGCGGGGTGACTGTTGGCTTTTAAGCCTTTGAGCCCCAAGCAGTGTAAGTAATTGGGAAATAACTGCTGATTGGCAGCAATCGGAAGAACTGCCACTTTCTAAAAAAAAAAAATAATATTGTGACATCCATTTGTGGCGCTGTGAGACCCATTGAAACAACTTGAAGTTGTAGTAAATACATTGTTTGAAAATCAACAGAACTATTGTTATCACAAGTGATTGCGACAACCTGGCGGACATGTATACGTTGAGAACTGGCATGCCTTCAAAGTGGAGACCTTAAAACTAATAGAAAAATTAAAGCGCACTCTAATTAAAGTCAATACTACATCTGACATTTCCAAAACAATATTAACTCGAACTTGTGATCGAGCAAGCACATTATCAACAGATATTAGATCATTCTGAGTCATGGATGCCATGAAAGTGATGGGGAAGAAAATAAATTCAAGAACAAAACCACCAGAAGAGCAATAGTTTTTCAAGAGTAAGATGAAGGCAATAATATGCAAAGTGCTATTATGGCGTCTAGCGAGGTCTTAATTGATCTCGCATCTCCGATTCCATCAGAAAGCCCAAGTGATTTAACGATGGTAGCTATGGACCTGGGAAATAATCTAGATTACCTAATCAAAAGTGATGGAGTAGAAAAAGATAAGGAAAGGCCAACAAAGGGAGAACAAAATCAAACTAATAAGGAATGAATACAATCTTGTAAGATGGCATCTATAATTACTGTCAATGAAATAAGAACAGCGAAAAAAGTAACAGAAGTACCACAGAAGAATGAAACATTACGGAAGCAAGAAAATATACTTACAATTGGGTGTAGGCACAGCATGGCGATCATAAAGAAGGTTAATAAAATGCAAACCCTGCTGCAAATAAATGAAATTATTAAAGAAAAAAGTATTCTAACTTGTCAGAACCCCCTTTGATGTACGACCAATCAATACAAAACTCTTCAGTGTTATCAATCTCTTTTAGTAACCGAACTCCAGAAAGACATAACGAGATAAAAGAATTACAATTTTTGAACAAATCTTCGGTTACACAAGCTAATCTAGTGGAAATCTCACTAGTGTCAATGAATTCTGCTACAACGACTTTTACCAAATTGTATGAAACACTTGTGCAAAAAATGAATGATCAAAATATTTTGCTACAAAAATTGGGGAGCGGTCAAACATCAAAATTGAAAGACATTCTAAAAGAAAACAACAATAAAAAGCAAATAACCACAAGTACCAAACAAGTACAAACTGTGACTATCACTGCCTGAAATGTAAATTTACAGATAACTCCCCAAGATGATGCAGATCAATCATCGGCATCAACAACAAAGTAATCAAAATCAGCAATGTCAATAATAGAGATTGATGTGAGAGAAGCAAAGGAGGAAGCCGAACGCAAAATTAACTTTGCGATATTCACAAAACCAAAAGACAAAACAAAAAATATTGATAAGAATCGATTGCAAAAAAAACCAAGAATATTAATGCAAGCTCAATACGATGTCCAACAACTTCTAGACTATTTTTCAAAGCTTTGAAAGTTATAAAAATGAAATAACTGAAAAGTATAAAAAAGAACACTATCAAAATATAAGAGTGAAAGAAAAGGCCTATCCAAATTGACAGTCAAAGAACCATTGGATGATCTCCTGAAGGAGATAGAACTACAAAAATCACGAGAGAGGCAGAAAAATGAAACAAACTTGTAAGAAATAGAAATTAGAGACCGTGAACAGGAAAAGGAGAGTATAGCTTACAGTGTCGTGCACCAGCAAGGTAAATACCTGCAAACCTACGAATCTTCCGACCATGCTATATTTGTGTAAGGCCATTCCAAAATGGCCGCCCGAATCTCCGCGTCGGACCCGAGTCCAGGAATCCTCAGTGGCTACCTGCTTGGCCTCTCCTTGCCTACTTCACCTATCCTGGGGCACTGGCAGGCGTGAGACGGCCCCCAACATGGTGCACACTAAGGCGCCTGTCCTGTGCATGTCCAGGACATCCAGTGCCCAGTGCCACGACTCTCTGCCTGTCTGAGCCCCGTTCATACAAAGATGACCATCATCCCAACCAGTCTTTGAACCTATGAGACTTCCTACCATCCTATATCCAGCCCAGTGAATGGCTGTCCATCATTATCGTCTTCCGGACATCATACCTGCAGCAGAAGACCTCTCCCGTCGCCTGTGAGTACCATTAAGCCCATGCGACACTCATTATAAATCACCACTTGATCCAGACCCCTCAGACCGTGCCTCTATAGGGACCTACAGTTTTATACCTGTAATCCACCTGACCTGTATGTTAGATGGCCTAGCGACCATCTGCACAACATGCTATATCCTGCTAACCTGCTCCCCACTCGGCGCAAGACTCCTCGTCAGAATATCTATTCTGTCACATCCCCGCTCGTCTGCATTCCATGAGGCGCTTTTTCACTACCCACCAATTCCAACACACAGCGCCTAGCCTGTCCACCTCCCACTATGCCATAAACCGCCTAGCCATTCCCCTCCATCCATAATTCAGCCGCACCCATTTGTTTATAATCGTATGCATATTTATGCACTCAATCTAACACTTTGTCTCTGCCACGTTGTCCTAATTTATGTGATCGATATGTTTTGTCCTGCCAAGCCTACTATCTCCTCCCCGTAAACCTGAGGCTCCACTCCTAGCCTAAAAGTCCATCGTTGCTGTGTATGCTTCCTTTACCTTTGCCATTGCTAAATGCATATACTAATGTTATAGTGTGCCTAGCTAGTATGTTTATTTTACCTTGCCATTGCTAAATGCATATACTAATGTTATACTGTGCCTAGCTAGTATGTTTATTTTACCTTGCCATTGCTAAATGCATATACTAATATACATACTGTGCCTAGCTTGCCACCCTCGAGACCCAGTCCAAGCCTAACGGGTCCAATCAACCTAAACCTGCTATATGTACCTGCCTTAGCACCTGACCAGCCCAAAGGACTTCACTAACACTAGCACGTCCCCTCCTCATGGCAACTCTTCTCAGAGTCACCCTCACCATGGCCTCAATTCTCCCATTCATCAATTCCACCACTCCCGCCAAGTCCCTCCCACCGCCCAACAATTGCCTCACTCCCTCCCTTAACTCTCACGAAAGGGACTATTCAAACAATCTACTCAGCCCCCTGGAACGGATCCATTGCTACGCCACACCCCCTACACCTTTAGTTCCATGCCCTGTCAACATAAGGAACTGAGGCTAGGCTCATGCATCACCACCCATAAGCAGCCCCCTAGGCTGCCTCCCCACCACTCAAAATGCACATCGAAACCTATGGTGCACACAACCCTCAATCAACCTACAGTACCCTCAAGGATACGTGAACAGCCCGGCACCGCCACCACTCACATCTCGGACGCTAACGCAGCCCACCCAAATCAAACTGTGCAGCTAAGCCCCCCTCCATCAAAGGAGCGTTGATCAATGCACGCTCGCTAGTGGCCCATGCCCCAACATTGCAGACCTCATCACTGAAAACTGCCTTGATTTCCTTGCCATCACGGAAACATGGCTCCACCAGGCGGCAGGCCCTGCCCTCGCCCTAGCCTTGCCAGAGGGATACACCATTGTCAGATCCAACAGAATCTCAGGTAGAGGAGGAGGCCTCGACATTATAGCCTCTGGGCCTTAGACACAACCCTCACCAGCCTACCATCAGCAGAACTTCTATCAGCAAAAATCCTACTTACTGCAACCCACACTATCCTCCTTCACCTGTCTACTGATCCCCAGGCCCCATCTCCTCCTTTGAGGAAGACATCACAAGCCTCCTTTCTTCAAAATCATAACTAGGGTCCCGCATCATATTCCTTGGAGACCTCAACCTCGGGTTCAAGGACCCCAATGATGCAACACCCTAGCTCTCAAACACCCTCTCCCAACTCGATTTCAAACATAGAATCTCGGAGCCCACTCAATCCAAAGGACGCACACTAGATCGGCTTTCGGATCTGAACTGTTCATTACAAATTCTTCAGAACAAGCCCATCGCCTGGTCAGACCACCATTACATATCCTTCGCTATCCAGGAAACCACACCACCCATCCCGACCATTGAGCCAATGTCACTCTCTAGGAACACCCGCAACATGACCCCACCCAATCTATACCCACTAATCAACAACATCTTAGACGACACCATCTACAAGAATATAGATCCTACTGAACTGGTAGATCTCTACAACACAACCTTGAAAACTGCCATGGACACCATCGCTCCAGTCAAACTAAAAAAAGCCAAAGCAACCGCCCACCTCAATAACTAGTTCACACCAGGATTAAACATTTTGAGAAACCTAAAAAGAACAGCAGAATCCACCTAGCGTAAAGTACCCTCCACTCACAACAAGGTACTGTTTTCTACGACAGCAGCAACCTACAAATCTGCCATCCTTACCACCAAAAAGGAAATCTACAACAATGGAATACTCAATGCCAAATCAAGATCTAAAGAGCTATTCAGTATCTTAAGAGAACTGAAATCGCCTGCTCCACCCACCTATGACTGCACCAAGGATACAGCTTGGTGCTCCAAAATTCAACAAGCCTTAGCTGATAAAATAGCGCCCCTCCAAACTAAAATAGAAGCCAAAAGAAACAGCTTGACTAATAGCTCTCCAGTTAAATCACCATCTAACGCCAATGTCCACAATGCCTGCAATTCTCCTTCACCAGGGTCACACCCAAGGAAGTGGAAGACGTCATTAAAGGCCTTAAGCCTTCAAGATGCCAAGGAGACACATGTCCAGCCCCTCGATGAAGGAATGTGCCAAGGAACTATCCCCATTCATCGCCACAATGATAAATGCCTCCTTCAACAATAATCTCGTCCCCAAAAACCTCAAGGAGGCCTGGGTCATGCTGCTCCTAAAAAAAACAAATCTAGACCCAAACATACCAACAAATTACAAGCCAATCACTACCGTCCCTTTCCTCTTAAAAATCCTGGGCAGAGTTGCCTACCTGCAAATCCAGAAACACCTAGATGACAACAACCTACTCGGACTACGACAATCAGGTTTTTCGACCCAGCCATGGCACTGAGACCGCCCTCCTGGACCTGAAAATACAGATGGATGAGACAAGAGACAAATTGCCCATGCTCCTCTTGCTAGACCTATCCGCTGCATTTGACCTGGTCGATCACCAGATCCTTACTGATCACCTAACCTCTGTTGCAGCCTTTTCCACAAACACATCTTCCTGGACTACATCTTTCCTAGCCAACCGCACCACTAGAGTATTTTCGCCCTCTGCTTCCGCAGATCCAATCCCTGCAGGGTTCCCCAAGGATCTTGAATTTCTCCAACATTATATAACATCTTTACGAAGCTCCTATTCGACCAACTCGACAACCTTGGGGTCACCTAGATTAATTACGCTGACACCCAGGTTCTCATTACTCTGACAGGACACTACGCCAATGATACCAAACTGATTAACAGCATCTATTTGGGAATACAGGCATGGATAGCGAAACACTGCCTCTGCCTCAATGATGAAAAAACAGAGCTCCTGATTGTAGGCACCCAAGCCCGTCTCAATAAACTTGACCCATAGTACTCATCCTTCATCATTGATGGAAATACAATCACAGTGGCAAAAGAAATAAAAACGCTAGGAGTCTATCTTGATTCCACCTTGTCACTAAAAAAACAAGTGAGCGCCATTGCCTCTTCAACAGCTTACACTAACAAGCTTATCAATGCCTGCAAGTCCTACCCATCTCCCACCAGCTGCATGACATTAGCAAGAGCCCTAGCACTCTCCAAACTAGACTATTGCAACACACTCTTCGTAGGAACCTCCGAAGTGAATCTCAACAGACTTCAAGTCCTACAAAACAACTCCTTAGGATCCGCTCTAAATATTCCCAGATCCAACCACATCTCTAGCCACAGACAAAATTCCAACTGGCTCCCAGTGCGAGACAGAATCTCACTCCACACCCTGGCTATCACCCACAAATGTTTCTCCAACATTGCACCAAAATAACTCTCTGACAAATTCGCCCTACACCAAACAGCCCGACCTACTAGATCATCCCACACTCACCTCCGGACAATCCCCAGATTCAACCTCAAAACTGCAGGCGGTGCCAGCTTCCCTGTGCAAGCAGCCAACCTTTGGAACTCCCTGCCACCTACCATTAGACTAGAACCATCATTCGAGGCTATCAAATCCAGCGTCAAACTCTGGTTAAAGAACATTACCACTAATAACTAGACCAAACTATCATTCATCATGACTGCTCTGTTTGCCTATTATTGCTTAGTTTTCCCACTGCTCTTCCAGCCTATCTGCTCTCCCAGCCTACTTGTACTCATCTGACGGCCAGACGAATGTAACCCAGGTCGACCCTTGTTTACTTCCATGTATATTATGTATAGAACATAACACTGTACTATGTACCCATGCCTTACCTGTAACATGTTAAGTTTTCCAGCACCCAGCTACCTCTGGGTTAGGTGCGCAATACAAATAATAAGCAATACAATACTATAGTAGTGGTTACATCGGAGCAAAGGAGAAATTAGTTGGAGAAATCAGTCCTACAGTATATGTCCAGTGTCCACAACTCCCAGAGGAGAAAAAATAAAGAAAATGCAAATGAAAACCTAAATAATGGAAATTGCAGAGAATGGAACAGAACCCTGACGAAGAGAGAGCTGCCGAAAAGAAAATATAAGAGATACAACAACACATGAGGCCTCATTACAACCCTGGCGGAAGACCATGGTGCTATTAGCACCATGGTCCATGCCGGTAAGTTACCGACTCCGCCATGGAGAAAGGGGGAATTACCACCCCATTACAAGGTTGGCGGGGCGGTAATTCCCCCTTCCTCCATGGCCCTTCCCCATTCCCATTTTTGCCCCATAGGGCTCAATGGGAATGGGGAAGGTGCTAAGGAGGGTGCTGCAAATTGCGGCAGCGTAATTAGGACCAAGGTCCCTTTGCGGGTCCCTACTTTAACGGCTGGTCTACACCAGCCGTTAAGGTCGGGTCCCGCAAAGGGACCTCGTAATTAGGCGCTAATAGGTTAACGGCGCCGCAGCCTTTTACGGCACCGTTAACCCATTAGCGCCTGGGTCATAATGAGGCCCATGGTATAAAACACAAAATACAGAGTAGAAGATCAATTCCATAACATAATTATGCGATGCAGAGCGGAAAGATTCCCATTATACCACCAAAAAAGGGCCTCAATATTAAATATATCCGGAGAAGTACAAGAGTTGGATAACTTCGTCTCGTCCGATATTAACTGCGTTGATTTTATTCAAGACTTTGATCTCACTTCAGTAAAGTTATATATTAAATCAAGGATAGTACGCAGTACTATTTGGCTTGCAAAAACGGAGTTCTACATACAAGGATTTTATATTCTTTTGCCCGACCAGTCCCAATATACATCCAAAGAGGAAAAGAGCTATATACCCAATTATGAACAACACAGAATGCAACCAATTGAAAGAAGACAAGAGGAAACGATATTGCCAACAGAGGAAAGACCAAATTTCAGCATAACAAAATATTTTGAGCCACGAAAAGAACAGATGCAGGCTCAATATAAAAGAGGAACAAAAATATTCTACAGAACTGACCCGGAGATGAATTGTAACAACCAAATAAACAGTGCTTTACTTTAAGTAGCTGGAACATCCCTGGTCATAAACATTTAATAAAGTCTCCATGTAATAATCTCCATCAAAGTGATATCGTACTTTTACAGGAGACTTGGCTCGTTGAAGCTCCTATCTGGAATGATTTTGTGGTTATATGTGTTCCGGCCTTAAAGAAAGAAAGGTGACGACCAATGGCAGGTCTGTTGGCTGCTGCAAAAATGTCTATCGGGTGCAAAATTGAATATTGGGATCACCCGAATGACTATATACAGCTAGTCAAAATACAAATACAGAATAGATTCATCGCTGGTATAAATATATATTGGAACCATCAAGCCATCCCAAACATATATTTTTTAGAAGCAATTGAGAATATACTGACTATGACGGCCCGAGCACCTTCAATTTATGCAACCATAATTGCTGGAGATTTGAATATAGATTGTTTAAGCAAGAATAAGAAAAAACAAACAGCGGAAACAATAAGCTGGATGAGTCTAATTTTTGTATATAACGGTATAGACTGTTTTTACAGAAGAAGACCTTTCCTTGTGAACTTTGTTTTATTTAGGATCGCTTGTTGGGTTTATGAGGGTTAAGTCCTTTGGTATGTAGCTTTTTTAAGGTAGAGAGTCTAACTCAAGACTATGCAGGAAGTTTCCCATTGCAATAACCGGTTTTAGATTTAACCCATTCATCAGAAACGCCCACCAATAGTCTTCGTCCAGCCTTGAAAATTGTGAATATAGGTGGCCAAGGTGGATTTCTCTGTTAGAAACTAGAGCTGTGCAGTTGAGGATTAGGTGCTTCAGGCTTTCTATTGTGTTGGGCACTGCGCAAAAACGACAGGAATTGGTGTCCGTTTTTCTTCGAATTCCCAGTATCTCATTTGTTTTCAGGATGTTTAGTCTTGCTCTCAAGAAGGTTGAGCAGATTTTCTTATTTGGGAATTTCAGTAAATAGCTGATGGGCTCGTTTATTTTTTGCTCGAAAGGAGGCAGGTGAGCTATGGTCTAGTAGCTCTGCGCTTTTGACTGTGTGTCACACCAGTCTGTTTCTTTAAATTCTTTTGCAGTTTTAGTTGGGTTGGTCAAGAGTTCCTCTTCGGTGCTTCCTATCTCTTCTAAGATTGTCTGATTTTTGCTGATCCATGCTTGAAGCAGTTTGTTAGTGCCTTTCTTCATTTCTTCATGAATGAGTGTACATTTTTTCTTTGGATGATCTTGTTTTCCTGGAGAGCATCAGGCTGTTGAGAGATACGGTTCCTTTGAGCGAGGTGAGACTAAGCTCTCTTCTTATCAGAGCCACTGGGGAAGAGGCTGGAAGACGGAGTAACTTCCTCCAGAGAAAGCCTTCAAGTTTCGGCCAGATGGATTCAGGGATGGTAGTCATGACTTCCACTCCATAAGTGAGGGCTGGGACCACCTTCGCCTTGTAAAAGGTAATTGCCGCTTTAAGTGAGAAACGACCACATTTTTTGTCCATCAGGATCATTTGGCTGGTCAAGGTTTTGTTTTTAAGGACCACGGTTTCTTGCATCGGTAGTTCTCTATTGTTGTTGCTAAAGGTGACTCCCAGATATCTGAAGGTTTTGACTTCTTCCAGTCATTTTCCAGCAAGGAACCAGGCACCATGGTCTTTCAGTTTGGCTGATTTGTCTAGTCGCATCACTTTGGTCTTCACCGTGTTGCTTTCTAGGTCGTTGGTTTTGAGGTATTCATGCAAGTTGTCCAGTTTTCTCTGCAGCCCGATCTTAGTTTGATCGATTAAAATGATGTCGTCCGCGTAGAGCAACCTGCTGACCTTTTCGGTGCCCAGAGTCGGCGGAAAGCTTTGACGTCCTTTTCAGAGTGTTGGTAGTCTCCTGTATAGCCATTATACAATGCCAGAGCCAGTGGGCATCCTTGCTTCACTCCGCGGCTCGTTGCAACAGATGTAGAAAGGAGACCTGTGCCGTTGAGTCGAACTCTCATGGATGTCTGTGAGTAAAGTTCTTGTATCGGTTCCAACAACGAGTAAGGACAGTTCCAGCTGAGAAGTTTTTTCCAAAGTTTGCCTCTGTTAACTTTGTCAAAAGCTTTGGACAGATCAATGAAGGCCAGGAACAAGGGAGGGGCACCTTCCAGTACTCTTACCTTAAAGATGGTGAGCGTAAATATGTTGGCCACTGTGCCTAGATTTTTGGTAAAGCCAGTCTGGAATGGGTCCCAGCCTTCGAATGAAGAAACCCAGACCTTGAAGCTGTCCAAAAGAAACTATCCAAAGAGCTTTCCGATGCTATTGAGTAGTGCAATGGGGCGATAGTTGTTAGGGTCGCCTCTTTCACCTGAGTTATATATCGGCACCACGTTGGCTGTTTTCCAAGACAAGAGAATTGATTTTGTTGAAGCACAGGATTCAAAAAATGTGGTCACTAAGATAGACCAGGGACTAGGGTTAGCCTTTAGGTCCATGTTGGAGTGTCCGTCTGTGCCGGGAGCACGTGATGATTTGAGCTTTTTGATTTTTCCTTCGATGTTGGTTGGATTGAGTTCTATGTCCCATTTGTTGATGAGTCCACGAGGGGTTGCAATTGGATGCGATGGTAAATCAAAGAGGGCTGAGAAGTGAGGGATCCAGGACTCTTCTGGGACACTGATTGTTAAGTTGTCTTGTGTTGGAAAGCCTTTGGTTGATATGAGTGACCAAAAGGCCGTTGTTTGTTTACCACTCAGTGTTTTCAGCATTGATTCAAAGTCGTCTTGGTAAAGTTGAATTTTATAGCCTTTTAGCCAGTTCTTGTATCGGTTGGTGGCTATCCGGGCTTCCGCACAATTCTCCATCGAGGGGAATCGAAGAGCCTTTCTTTTCACTCGTCTCATAATTAGTCTTCTTTCTCTGAGGACCAGGTTGTTGTTGTGGTGGGCCTTGGGCCGTGTTTTGCCTCCATTTATTTGCACTTGGTAAGGTAGCAGTAGCGGACAATAGTCCGTAAGAGTTGTAATGTCACTTTGCTTGTTCAGCATCTTTGCTTGGCGGTAGCTGTTTGTTAGGTCGTTAACCGTCGTGGCCTTCAGCCGAAGACGTGTGCCCTTTGCGTTGGTCTCGATGTTGGTGGGCATAAAAGGGTGCAGGCAGTCCCTAGTGAGCGGGGAGGTCGCCCAGGTTGTTTTCAGAAGATTGTGGTCACTGTAGAGGGTACGAATGGTCTCGAAACCGGTAACATGTGTCAGAAGCTCTCTTGAAAGATATACATGATCTAGGGTGGTCTGTCGACTCTCTAAAAATGAGTTTTTTTCAGAGAGTGTGCGTGGTGCAGATCATCGGATGGCATCAGGTTGGCCCATTTCTTCCCTCTAATCGACGCGTCTCCTGGCGTTGGTGCACTTTCAAGCGCTATTTTGGAATTCATGTCCCCGCAGATGATTATGCTATCGATTGTTTCATCTGATCTTGCTTCGTCAAGTATTTTTTCGATCTTAGAGAGAAATAGTTCTGTTCGGGTTCCAGTAAACGTTTATCAGTAGGTACATTGTGCCCTTCTGTTGGATTATGGCAGGTTGAAGTAAGCGTCATTGGATCACTGTGGCCAAGATGTGAGGGTTTTCTTTTACAACTCTGATCAGTTGGAGATTGGACCCTATACGGATTGCTGTTAGTAGTCCCACCCTTGGTCTGCCCGCGGGTCCTCTCAGGGCTGGGGAGAAGGCATTCTCAAAGCCATCGATTGCAGGTTTGTTGAGCATCCATATTTCTTGAAGACAAAGGATGTCGAAAGATCCTAAGTTTATGTCAGAGGTGTTTGTCAAATGAGAGAAACCTCGGGTATTCCATGAGCCCAAGATCAGACAGGGAGCGTCCTCCATATTTGATGATGTGATGGAGTTGACCGTGCTTCTCTGTCTTACTGCTGGTTGCTAAAATCGCGGTTTGGCTGTTAGGACTCCTGGGAGCCAAGCCCATTAGTTCAGATCTACTTTTGGGCAGTTTGGTTTCTGATCATTTGCTGGATCCATATGTCTCTTCTTAGAGATGTCTTGGTCTATTGTGATGTTCCAATTTTTTTGTGGGCCCGGCGAGACTCGTTCGGTTTCCAGTGAACCTGGGCGCTGATCGATGTTTCGAGCCCTTGGTGAAGAAGGTTGGTCGTGCCTATTAGGACGTGGTGGTGTTCTATGAACCGAAGTTCGGTTCTTTCTATTGTGTCGATCTCTCGTTCCAGTGCTGAGGGTTCTTCTTGCAGTAGAGTCAGTGGCACGGACATTGGGCTTGCTCCACAAAGAATTTCTTTTGTTTGTTTGCTCCTTGGTTTGAAGATGTTTCTTATCTTGATTTCTACTTCGGTAGCTAGAGGTAGATCTTGGAGTTACCAGTCTGTGATGTTGTAGTTTCGTTTTTGGGTTGTTTTGGTAGCCATGAGACGAAGAAATGCTCGAGTCGCTTGTCTCATAATCTCTTTGGGCGTATCCCAGGGATCTTAGTTTGTTTTTTGCCTCAGTTAGTAAAGTCTTTGTGGTAGACGATTGTATGTGAAGATAGACACTGTCCACACGCTTTTTGTCTGAGAATTCTACGATTGTGATTTCCTCTGATGTGAGGCGCTTTAGTGACAGGACGAGATGGAGAATCATCAAGATGGTTTTTCTGTTTAAAATAAACAACCAATCTTCTTTCGAGATGCATTTTAGGAGAAAAGTGTGGGTCTTTGTAGTTCTTTCTGAGCATCGCAGCATAGCTCTTTTGGTTCGAAAGATCGTCACCTTATTCCATGATCGAGTGATCGTGTTTTGGTTTTCTAGACGGTCTTGGGCTGGTGTTGGTGTAATTTCTTAGTGGGTTGGTCAATCTTTCGGTGTAGTAATTTTTAGCTCGAGTTTCATGATTCGGTCTTTGTGAGGTCGAGCGACTTTTCAGGCTTCTGGTCTGATGCACACTGGAGCTCCAGCACGTGGAGTTCCTTGTCGACCTGTCAGACTGCGAGTTATGATTGACTTTACTCGTCGGAGTCCCTCTGTTGGTGGGATTCTGCTCGGGCTTAGATCGGTGAGTTTTTTTTCCCCCATTGCTTGCTGTGGGGTAATGAATTTGCCCTGGGTCTTTGTTCTTTGTGAGGAGTTTTAGTTTTTTTTCTTCAAGAGTGAGGAAAATGGGGCTCGGAGAGTCCAAGGCTGGGACTTTCTGGTCCGGTTCATCAATGCTTTGCAAGGAGGTTATTCGGTTGGCCTTTCTTTTACCTCTTGGTGGCTCTTGCGGCTCCAGGCCAGCCATATCCTCGGGAGCGGTATCCAGGTTTAATGCTGCATCCATCAATTCACTTTCAGTGATTGATCGGACACTCTTTTCAGGGTCCAGATCCTCATCGGAAGGAATTGGTTGCTCACTGACTTGGGGACGCAGGGTAAGGTTGATGGATTTTGTCTCGAAGTTCAGGCGAGCTTGCTTTAGTGTAGAAACCGAACTAGACTCAGTGTTTTTGTTACTAGCTGGTCGTCTGTTCGAAGTTGTCTTTGCCGGCCTTGCTGATCTTTCACTATCTTTTTGGATTGATAGGTCAGTGGACCATATAGCACATCCGTTTTTAAGAGGTTTTCGGATCGGGATTTTCAACTTGGTTGTCTTTGGGGGCTCGTTGGCCGGTAGGTGGTGCTGTCTGGTGTTAGCTGCGCCCTTCTCCTGTGGTATTATTAGAGGCACAGTAGAGGGGTCTGCGGTCTCGGGGTTTGCTTGGTTCTGGCCCGGAGGTGGACTGGTTGCTGTAATGGCGGCCATGCTTTTGGGCTCTTTGGGGCCGCATCCTGTAAATAAGAAGGTTTTGATGGTAGTCTCTTCTGTTTGAGTGGCGGTCAGGCGTTTTGTTACAGGTTCCAGCTGCTCCGATTGTGATGAGGCCTCTTTCCTGAGGTGTTTATCTCTGTCTTTTGCAGTGATATATCGTTCAATGTAGGAAAGTCTTGTTTGAATATATGCCATTATTGTCACTTGATCTTTTGCTGTGTCGTTAAGAGATTCGTAAAGCTTAGTGAAAGGGGCCAGTGCAATTGTTAGGGTTGATATGATGGAGAACAGGTCTGGCCTTTTTGACCGAGTAGAGGGATCGGTATCACCTAGAAGGTCACTCGTTCTTGATGATATCCTCGGAGTATTGATCGCTATTGGGGTAGTTTGAGAATCACGGCTGATCATGGTGTTGCCAGTTGTTAATCGAATTGGGTTAATAGGCGTCACACTCTCCCAGATCTTGCGGGGAGAGGGGTCTGCTGGCCTGTCGCGTTCCTGTGCCTCGGGATCGGGCCGGTTGTCAGTCTTCAATTCGAAGGTTTTGCGCCGAGTTTGACATCTTTTGAGGGCTTTCTGGGGATTTCGGCGTAAGATCTTCCAATGTGAGCTGCGGGGTAGAAGTGAGGTGTGTTGTTAGTTGGTCTGACGAGATTTTTGTTGGTTTAGATGTAGGTTTTATCCCCTTCACTTGTGGGGGGCTTCCAGTTTCCTTCAACCTGTCAGACTTCAGGGGCCATCTCTTTAGGAAGGCTATTTTTCACAGCGAATCGTTCTCGGTCTCCTGTATCGGCACCGGACCTGGGTGGGCCAGAAGAATCTGGGCCCGCTCGATGGACGGCTCCTGACACGTTCCTTCAAGTAGATCTGTGTTAGGGAGAATTCTCATTTCATGGCTAATTTCCTTTACCTAGTGAGTCCCTCAGCAGCTTTGCTGGATCTCTGGAGTTGTTTCTTTCCACTTGGTAAGAGTGTGAGCTTTTCCCCAACTCTTACTGGTATTTTGCTATGTGTTTTGACCTGTTTTTGTGATTGTGGGCTCTGGAGTACACCACTTCAGTAGCCCCCCTCTTTGTGTGTGTCACACAGCACCTTCTGTACAGTGGCACAGGGTTGTCGTTCAGACTCCCCCGACTCCATTTCTGAGGCGACTACCGTCCCCCAGATAAGGGTAAAGTTACCATTATCTTTACTTAGGGCCTCATCACAAGTCTGGCGGTAACCCTTAAATCTGGCGGTCGCGCTATTACCGCCGGATTTAAGGGTCCGCCAAATCAGGGCTTCGGCGGATTTCTCCCCTGCTCGGAGCTGGGGGGAAATCCGCTGAAAATTCACGCTAGGAGCGTGAAAATTCCCCATTGAGCCCAATGGAGAATGGGGCATTCCCGAATGGGCTCAGTGCGGAATGGGGAATTCCATTACCGCCAAACCCGTGATCCGGCGCTCATAGCGCCGGGGGGTTTGGCGGTAGGGCTAATACCGCAAGTGGTAATAACGCCGGCGTTACCGCCTAACTCGTGATGAGGCCCTTAGTCAAATTTAACCACAGATCCAGTACACACCATCTTACATGGAGTGCTGGAAGGGTTAACTCTTAACTCTTTTTATCTGTACCTCACAGAGCATTGTTTCGCTCTTTTTAACATTTAGACATGGCTGGTGGCAGTGGTATCTACCCTAATTTTCGACTGCGGTTATCTTATGTAACCGTGGTAATATTGTAGGCTATTGTGTTAGCCTCGAACTTAAACCCGCTTGACCAAATACTTTTTCTTTTGGCTCCGGTGCGGTTTATTCACCATTTCTTTTTGTTAAAACCCTTCTTGTGTTTTACTTTGCGCGGCAAACCAGGTTTGCCTTCTTTGTACACTGTCTTTTGGCGGGCTTCTACCTAGAAGCCCTCCTCAGGGCGCCTCGGTGTCTAGGTGGGCTGAATGTGAGGGAGTGGTGCAGTCACCCCCTGCACAGGGTATCCTAGGAACCCAAGATGCACTTTTTCATGATTGGCTGAGGTGCTGAGGTGGTTGTCCGGGCTGGACAACCCCCCCCTGCTGTGTGATTGACAGCCAGGCTGTGTGAATGGGGGTTTTGTGCATAAAAGGTAGGTCTCTTGGGCTGAAAGTCAGAGAGTCGCCACTGGAACTACAAGGAACTGACGAGAAGCGGAGGAGAGGTCGACTGCTGCAACTACCTCATACCGGTGAAGCCCTGCTGCAGTCCTGAGCTATCTACCCTTCAACGACTAAAAGGAGATCCTGTCAGGAGTCTTCTTCCCTTGAGCCTGGTGGGGATAACCAGCTCATCATCTTCAGCCAGAGGTCACCTTTGTGGTCAAAATCGCTACACATTGCTGTAGTGGTCCGGATAGCCACCTGTAGCCTCTCCTGTTTTTAAGGAGCGCACCTTTTATTCATTGTCGCTGCTGCTGCCGGCCTCATCCCTGTGTGGTGCGGACCCCCTCATCATTCTTCTTCGTGGTGAACCTGCAGGAAAGCGTGGGTCTGCGGGAAACCAACAGGAACAACTGCCGTGGCACCAGCTTCGTTCTTTGAGAAAGGTACTGTGTCCTGTTTGAGGAATTCTGGGTGAAATCCTAATTTCTTTACTTTAAGGCTTGTCCTTACTTTTCCCTCCTTCTTATAACTTTGGCTTCCGAACATTGACAATATCAAAGTATTCTTGGCAACGTTGAATCTCGAACTGTCCGACTGTGTGATCCTCGACAACAGGCACCCGGTGTCACTTGACTTTGGCTCCGGCCCCTTGACTCTTGAACTCCTGTCTATGTGTGTTCTTCGATTCTGTCTGCCTAACCAACATATTGCCTGTGATTTTTGCCCCCAACTCTCTCTGGGTATTTCGGGTGCTAAGTGTGTTTTTACCCCGGTAGAATTTCTTGGTGCCTATACATGTTTATCTAGTAGACCGAACTGTCAAAAAGTGATCACAATCGTATTCACGGTAACGTGTTCGGTTTCATAACACCGGTCCATTCAAACACAGGGTACTTACCTCGATAAATACTGTACAAAGTGAATTGGTTAGTCGTAGTATATTTTACGTGTGGTTTTTCAATCAATAGAAGTGTCTTGTTAATAACAAATGGTAAAAATAAATGTACTTATATTTTTTACCTGAAACCTTGAGTCAGTGTTTGCTTGAGTCACAGCAATTGTGGTCCCTTTGTGTAATCTCTGCTGCTGCTCATATACTCTTGAGATAAGCCTGGCTGCTCCGCTACTGCTACCACTATAACCTAGTAGTACAGGCTTGTACCAAAGGTAAAACTTGTATTGCCACCTGTAGTCTTAATTGTGTGTAGTGGTCCCTAAGGGCACTGCACGGAATTCTGCCTAACAATCTGCATCTGACATCTCGCCTTTTCCTTCAGCTTGAGGCTTCTTTTTTTTTGGAGAGAAAATCAGCAAGAGATTCCGTCTATGGGGTGTTAGATGACTTTGATGGAAGTAAGTGCGCTTTGTGTTTCGTTATAGGTTTTTTGTGGGCTAACCATTTGTCAGGTTTGGAGTCATGTTTTGAGTGGTTTTGAGAACAATTAGTTCTAGGCAGCGTTAGTTTGTGTGGGCTCAAAGACATGCCTGCCATTGGCGTAGAGTGTTGCCCCTTGGAGTTGGTTAGCCTTGGGGGAGTGGTGTGGAAATTGAAATTGGCGATGGGTGTCTCAATTTCGTCCTCTGAGTATTCTATGGTAGAGTATGAGCAGTCATCAATTGTGAGGTCCTTAGCACAGATGTTAGGAGGGCTGGCTAGGTCCTCGTGATTAGGAACATAGTGAATATCTGCCTTAATTGCCTCTTTAGCTGAAGGTGGTACTTGTTGGGCTAATGTGTCTGTTATCCGAAGAAGGGGCAGGGTTGTGTTTCCTTCCCGCATAGTGGGAGATGTTTTTTGATCAGCCGTCATTTCACATGGCTTGATCGAGTTACTGGAATCCGGGGGGTTTGAGAGAGTTAAATCAGCCTCTCGATGTCGGTCGGGGGAGGGGCTAGACGCCACCTCCGATACTGGTTCCAGCTCAGGCTGCGGCGGTGGACTGTGTGAGGCCGAGCGTTCCTGTGCCTGGTCCCTTGCCGACGCTTGTATGGAGTTCGTCGAGACGCTTTTCCCAGACTTCTCCTTTTCTCCCTCCTTCTCCATCGTCCGGCCCTGATCAACCGAGCCGCCCGCCACCTCCGCGACGGGCTGCTGGGTGAGAGCATTGCGTCGGGCAGATGGGAGAGCGCGCGATGCCAGGACGGACAGTTTCGGGAGACTTTGGGGAGAAGATGCTGGCGTCTCGCCATCCCTCACCCACCGCGGCATGTCCTCGCTCGGAGTGGGATGTTCAGGTACGTGGGCGGCCATGTGCAGGGCGGGCTCTTCTTGAGGGTTCTTGGGGCTGAGTATGGTGCTGCAAGGAGGAGGTGGTGGATGCGTAGATCCTTTTTCTTTACCTCCATATGGCTCAAACAATGTTAGATCTTTTGACAGAGTTTCAATGCCTGGTAGGGCCAGGTCAAGCACCTTGCAGTTATTGACAGGCAGTTCTTCCCACGACCGTGGTGTTGTTGGGGAGGATCTATGTGCAGCACCCGTGTCATTCATCAGGTGGTCATTGCGCAAAGTAGAAGCCTTTGTTTCCGTTGGCTTAGGGTCCCGCCATGTTCTGTCTTCCGGGTTTGAAGATGATGCTTTTCTTAGTCATGACAGCGGTTTCAGCGGACTCCGGTGCTCTAGGCCGCTGTCCTCGCTCAGCGTCCGTTGGCTTCTCAGCCAGTGTCCCTCATCGCCATTCTGTCGGGCAGGCATTGCCTTGAGCAGCGCGCCACGGGGCGGCCGCGGACTGCGAGCACCTCAGCGAGCAGCTCCGCGGCCGCTCCACGGCTTGGATGGGGTTTTGTAGAAAGTTTGGTCACGCCTCTGACCAATATAAAAATGGACAACAGACTGCTCACACTGCCACAGACTGCAAGCACCTCTGCGACAGCTGTGCGGTCGCTCCGCGGCTTGGATGGGGTTTTGTAGAAAGTTTGGTCATGCCTCTGACCAACGCAAAAAATGGACAACAGACTGCTCACACTGCCACAGACTGCGAGTCTAATGGAGAATGGAGGCTTTATTATTTTAAATGGAACTATAGAAACGGACATTCCTGCTGCTGCCACGTGGAAGAAAAACAGACAGCGAGGCATTATAGAATTTTTATATATATATATATATATATATATATATATATATATATATATATATATATATATGTATGCAGATAGGAGGCTGTTGGCTTGTGTGGCATCATTTGAGACAAAGGACTGCGACTCTAGCGACCATAACCAACTCGTACTGAAATGATTTTGGACCTGTCAAGATGTAAACGATCATCGAGATAGGTATAATCAGAAAATTACAGTCTCTACTGGACGTAATCGACTACATTGGTCGCACGAACAAGTGATTTGTTTATAACAAATTATAAAGAAGCAATCGGGGAAATAGAGGTTCGAGAGAATGTGTCTACGTAAATGCTTTGCAATTATTTAAACAAGGGCCCGGGAATAAAACTAGACCAAGTTTTAAGAGTAGACATGTTTTTGACAGCGAAATACAGCTCAGAAAAGGCATCTACGGAGAGAAATAAGATATGCCTGATTGTTACCTAACAGAGAAAAAGTGGCGCTTATAAGAAAATTAATGTCCAAATATAAGAATTGGATAATCTCCAGACAGACCCTGGTTTATCAAAATGGCAGCCAAGCCATGCTAGAATCACTAGTGAAAAAAAACTAGAAAGAGATATGTGAGTTAATTAATCAGAATACTCATAGTTCACAAATGTCAATACTATTGAATCCCATATCTGAAGTTAGCTGGAAGGAACATTTTTTGAATCTATATACAGCAGTACAAGCTGACAAATACTGACGTAAAGGGGTTAAAGTGGACAGCGATGCAGTAAATGTTTATGTATACCACATCAAATTTATGATTTCTAAATTAAGCAACTCCCGAGCTCCCGGTCCTGACGGATTAACTAATTTCACACTTAAGCAAAAACCTGAAGAATGGGCTGCTATCATCTGCAAAATCATTAGAAACTTTTTAACACACAAAACATTCCAAAGCCATGGCAACAATCTGTAATTATCCCCATATTCAAAAAAGGCAATAGACAAGATCCTAACAACTATAGGCCCATTGCCTTGCTGGATGCACCAGGAAAGCTATTTGCAAGCCTGATCATGAGAGATTTCAAACAATGGCTGAGAGATAAAGATCTTCAAGACCCATACCGGACAGGATTTATAAAAGGAATGGGCACCTCAGTGAATCTCATGATCATTTCTGCAATACGGTCACACATGAGCAACTCCAAACAAGCACTATACATGGCGTAAGTTGATTTCAAGGCAGCATTCGATTCAGTGGGCCTCATTACGAGTATGAAGGTAGCCATGCCGCTTTTAGCAGCGTGGCTACCCCCATACCGGGTACCATGTCCGGGTTCCTGGAATGAGGAAATACCGGCCCATTCCGACCTTGGAGGGCCTGGTATTTCCCCATTCCAGGAACCCGGACCCGGTACATCCCCATTCCCATTTGAGCTCCCATAAGGCTCAATGGGAATGGGGAGGATGCTAACAACGGGCCCGTTAATGACGGGCCTGTTGTTAGCATCCTGGTCTGCTCGCGGGTGCCGCTAAGGACGCCTGGTTTTACCACGCATCCTTAGTGGGTCCCGCAAGCAGACCTCGTAATGAGGCAGTAGAGGGTTAACGGGGCTGGCAGCTCTACCGGCGCCGTTAACCCTCTACTGCCTCTACCGCCTTCCTTGTAATGAGGCCCAGTGTCACAGAACAAGCTATTGAACAAACTGAAGAAAGCAGGCTGCCCGGAACATCTATTATATTATATTCACCAGCTTCACCAGAACACAACAATGCAAATAAGGCTGACACAAGAGGGGCATCTGAAAGATCAATTTGTACAAATCAGGGACTGAAGCAAGACTGCGTGATGGTAGCAACGCTTTTCAATTTTTTTTATTTCTGATATGACGAAAGTACTGGAGAGTACAAGATCTGATGCGCCTCGATTAGGACCAGATAGAGTAATGGCGCTATTCTATGGTGATGACCTGATCTTAATGTCCAAAACTCTGATTGGTCTGCAAAACCTTCTTCTAACTCTGGAGCAATATACCAGAAAAAATTCTCGGGACATAAATGTAGAGAAAACTAAAGTTTTGTGTATACATCCTTCTAAGAAAAAACAAACTACTAAGTGGTACCTGGACACCAAGGCTCTAGAGGTTGCTGATGTAGATACATATCTAAGGGTAAATATTAACAACTGTAGTAAGGATAAACCCTATCATGAAGATATCCGAGCTAAATTGCACACTGCTATCTCCCAGACGAAAATCATCTCGTATAAATATGGAAAATTCCCAATCAAACCTGCGATTAAAAGCAGCTCCAATTGTCCTGTATATAGCAGAAACGAAGCCGGTAAATAAAGATTCATACTGGACTAAAATGGAAAGTCGCTACTGGAAGTCTGTTCTAAATCGCCCAAAATCAGTCCTACTGGCGAAGTTGCGCAATGAACTCGCCATTCCATCGTTCGATGGAATGTACAAGTGGAAGCTTTACTCAATGCTTAGGAAGCTCCTAGACCCTGGAACAAAGGAAACCGCTCTATCATTATTAGCAGAATTTATTAAAGAAGCAGATCATCTATTTGCACATAGTTGGAGAAAGTTCATTAAGCAGATTCTCCGCGAAGCAGATATCACAGAAGAGTTACTGCTCCAGAATCCAACGCGTGCAAAAATGAAATTGCACCAAAATTACTGGATCATAACAATGGATAAAGCTAAGATATACAAATATGGTCATGCTGAAATAATGTTGGAAAACAAGATGAAAACAGAAAGTTATTTGATAACATTTCCAACTCCAGAGTATAGCCAGATTATCCTATGTTTTCAGTTGAACATTCTCCATACCAGAGAAATACAAGTAAGAAGGAAGCAAATACAAAATGAGGACAGTGGTTGCAGATTTGAGTGTGGCGTAGGACAAAGGGAGTCTCTTAAACATCTGCTAGCAGAATGCCCCAGGCTCAAAGAGAAAAGGAACCAATATTTTAAGCATCTATTTGAAAACTGTACAATATTAACAACAGAGGACATATGGAAACAGATTCTCTTGACAAACAGTAAGAGGTTTCAGATAACAATTGTAAAATGTGTATTCGCCTTGAATTTGAAATAACAAAGGATGACCAATGTATGAAAGATAAATGAGAATGAAATGTTTTACAAATGTATAAGTTTGTAAAGGTTTTAAATAAACCATACACAAATTAAAACTTTAAAATAATAGAGTAGGAGGGACGCATGCTGTGCTTTTTCTGAAGCATAGGGGACATGCAGTGCGTGCATGAGAAAGAGAAATGCCTTCATCATGGGGCCCAAATTGGGCAATGATACACTTGGTGTCTCCTATTATTACGGAACTGATTATGACACAAGCAAGTTGTTTTCTGGCCATGGGATATGGTTTGGAAAAAGAGGAATAAAGTATTCAGAAAGAAAGTAAAAGTTTGCTCAGTCATACACCAGAGGACATTTTATCTGTGAATATCATAAGTGACATTGTTGAGAAGATCTGTGCATCCCCACAGGCTCAAAGATATCTGAAAGGTACTGAAAACAGTAGAACTCAATAACAGCAAGGAGGGGGTGGGCCTGAATGGAATAGATCTCCAAAAGATCTCTAAATGATACATAGATTACTATAAGATTGTGGAACTCAAGAGGCTATAGATCGTTCTTGGATAATATTGAAGGTTTACACATTCTGGTTTCAGCTGATATTTTCTTATTACAGGAGACGTGAGTAACTCAAGACCTTATGTTGGATGGTTTTACCATCTTTCAGAGAAAAGCGCTAAGAAATGGAAAGGGGCATCCATATGGAGGATTAATAACAACAGTAGTGAAACACTTAATAGCATCTGAATTCCTCCACATAAGTTATATAGACCAGGTGCATCCCATTAAAGTGGAAATTGTGAACAATAAAGAGTCACAAGAAGTGCTATTGGTAATTATATATAATCCATCAGGTAATGATAAATTGGAGGTGATTGTGGAATAGCTAGATGCTTTGATTAATACATGGCAAAATAATTATCCCCATCGACTTTATTATCTGATGGATGATTTTAACTGTCCAAGTATCCAAAGCGGATAGTCTCAATGTCCGAAGAATACAGTTATTTTGAAAACCAGCAACATGTCTGGGCGGTAGGAGTGGGGGAGGAAGAGTTAAAGGTGGACCGTAGTCCTTGGTTGCTACTTTTCCAGGTTTACCAGATTTTCAGCTGCTAAATGTGAAAGATCAACATTGATTCTTTACTTGGACAAATGGAAAATTGTATTCATGCGTTGACTTTGTAGTAACCACAGAAAATGGATTCATGGAAGTTAATTCATTCTCTTTGACACCTAACAAATAAAGTAACCATGTAGTGGTGGAAATTTCAATTGACAATGACCCCATGCACACAAAAGAGCGAATGATAGAAAATGATTAAGTTAGTAATGGAGGGAACTGCATCAAATGGACCGATAGAAATTTGGCTAAAGCTAGTGCTGATATGATAGATAGGCTTGCTGGGAGCACATACCTGGAATCATCTATAATGGAGAATCTTAGTCAGATTACAAGTTCAGTTATTAATAATCTAGCTATGGAAAGAGGAAAATAATTGTCATTGTGAACAAGATGCATACAAATGTTTGACAAAAATGTCAAGTAAAAAGCAACAATTAAGACATCACACAATGTAAAGGGGAACCTGCACTTGACATAGACACACAAGTATGGTAAATTAAACAACTAAGAATGACATTTAAGAACTGGCATGAAATGCATTAGGTCACCATGGCCTCAGGAAAATGAACAATTATGTATAATGTACTGAAAGACAAAGATGCGAAGACATTTTGGCATATTTTCCATAAACACAATTCTAGCCATATGTCCATGGGGGAAATTAATCTCATTACTATTGAGGTTTGAGAAAATTATATTTTAACGCTGTACCATCGAAGTACAGTAGCTGAGTGTGTGGAGAATTATATGAGAATTAGTAACAGGAAGCATTTTACATTTCAGGTAGAAGACCTTGAAAGGATTATTTTGGATTTAAAGCCATCAAGAGCCCCTAGGCCGGATGGGATCCCAAATGCTCTGTACAAGACAAATGTCAAGCTATGGGCTAATATTTTGTATGTGATTTTTCAGAAAATAGTGACCACAGGCCAGATTTCGGTATCATGGAGGCTGTCTGTGATGATAAAGAGAATCTCCTGCTAACTAGTGATTACTGACTATGATAGATTCCGGTGCTAAGGTTTTTAGTAAGTTACTATTGAGACATATTAATGAATGTATTAAGGAAGGTAATATTTTAGGGCAACAACATTGTGGTTTTAGAAATGGTTTTAATACAGTGGCGAATCTTTGGATATTAATATATCTTATTCAGGACACGCTATCGAACAAACACAGACATTTTACATTTGTTTTATTGATTTTACTAAGGCTTTCGATACAGTGGCTAAACATATCCTATGGGATAAGGTGAATGAAGGAATACTAGATATGCAAATCTTATATTTCACAAGAGCACTTTACACAAGTAAGGAAGTTTCTATTAGAACTAATTTAGAAGGTGAACTTAGTAAAAAGATAGCAACAAACTATGGATTAAAATAAGGGTGCACATTAGCAGCGGTCTTGTTTAATATTTATTTGCCTAACTTAGGTAGGGCACTACAAAACTGTGGCAATCCTCCCCCGCGAATATCACAATGTCGATCGCATGGCTGTTGTATGCTGATAATATTGTTATATTCGACCAGGCAGGGATCGGATTACATCACAGCCTTATGGCACTAGAGATATATGCTCAAGATCATGGTCTAATTATAAATATACAAAAAACTAAAATGATGACCATAATAGTGAATCAAAGAGGTCTAAAGAGATATAATTGGGCACTACAGGGGACAAAGCTGGAGGAGGTCGCCAGGTATCTATATCTTGGGTCCTTATTACTAATCATTTGGATAAGGCTAAGTTTGCTAAAAACATTGAGAACAAAGTATTAGCTGAATTTACAGCCATAAAATATTTTATCTCAGCGAAAGGAGGGTACTCCATAGAAGGGCTGGCACATCTGTATAAATCTTGCATTGTGCCAAGTATTTTATATGGCATGGGGGTTTTCCTCTGCCAAAGAAACAACATGGTTAAGTACCCTCGAAGGACATCTTTGGAGGTAGGCCTTTGGCTTATCTAAGGCTGTGCCAGTGGAATCCATATGTAGCGAATTACGGCTTATTTCACTAAGTACAAGAAAAACGATAGTTATGTGCAATCTATAAGTTGATGAATCATGATAATAGTAAGTCATATGACTCCCTTTTCCTGGAGATAGATGGAAACTTTATCAACACTTCTGCTTCTAAACTATGGATTAAGGACATTAATGACTTTCTTCAGAAGATAGGTTGTTCATTTGAACTCACTGAAAGCCTGGCATATTTATTCAAGGCAATATAAAAAAAAATCGGAGACTTGGGACATAATTATGAGAAGTACCTATCTATTGAGGAAAACTAACTATGGAGAATACTCTAGACAAGCTTTCTTGGTGAATACTCCTTGCGTATATCTGATAAATGGACAAAATATTCAGACTCAACCAACTTCCAATGTTCTCTATCACTGGTGTCTGGCATAATATTCCATGGAAAGAACGTTTATGCAAAGTAAGTTAATAATGCAGTTGAAACTATGAAACATCTCTTGACTGACTGTGAGGAACTTAACAATTTATATGAAAAGGCGTATGTGCACCAGGGCTTCGACATTAATTTTATTTCCTCAGACCGATTTTGGCCCTGCTTGTTCTCAGGTGAAAGTTTGATCATGAATTTTACAATGTTTTACTTGTGGAAGGAAATTATTAAGAAATTAAGATGACTGATTATGCACAATTTGTATGAGTTTTCATAAATATCTAGTATTATGCAGACTGCCTTTTCAACATATATGTTTTCTTTAGGAACGGTGTTTAGCAAATGATATGATGTATGTTTTGTATATATTTACACATTATGTATAATGTTATAACTAACCAATAAACATAAAAAGAAATGCCTTCTTAATTTTTTGTAAAGTGATTGATGACATAATGCACATGTGCAAAATAATCAAAGCATTTTGGGAGACATTTGGTAAACCTCGTTTGCCACAGCTTCGCTTTGCCGTTTCACTCTGCACCACACTAGAAACGGAAGTGAATACAGCAGAATGGTGAACAAAGCTCAATTTGAGGAATTTCCACCTGAAATTTCATGGAGTGAAACAGGCTCAATTCGCCAGGTATAATAACTTGCTCTTGGTGTCTACAGTAAATGGCAGAAGCAGTTTAACGCACCTGTTTTGTTCAATAATGGATGGAGGAGTTTGGAGCGTGTGTTTGTGTAACCGCCCTTTGTGAAGTCACCAGGTGAATCGGGTATAATATTAATATATTTACTGAATGTATTCTGCTTTGGGAGTCTGCAATTCAAATAGGAGGTTGAGGAATTCTTGCATGCCATTAGTAGCTATGATCCACTGATTTCTAGGCCCAGCAGGCACAGGACCCACATCTTGGCATACCCGTCCCACTCGGGGTGACCACAGCAAAACAAAAGAGGTGATGGCTGGAAGGTTTGTCACCAGGAGTGGGACGGGTATGCCCACACGTGGGTCCCGTGTCTGCTAGGCCAAGAGACCCAGGCTACTCCTCACTGATGAGGCTCAATAAGGCCGACACATGTCTGGCGGTCTCGCGAAGAAGGGATGAGACTTAGCAGTTCGGATGGAACTGCCCCTTTAGGGGTGGGACCAAGCTTGTTCTGCATATGGTCGTTCCCCTTTCTGTAATGGCTTTGCAGGCGAAGAGCGATGGTCTGGAGAGTTGCCTGGAGCAATTGCCAGAGGTTTAAGATTAATTGTAAACTTTCCAGCTATCACCTCTTTGTTTTTGCATAATTCTCTGGATGACATTTGGCACCCCGGGGGATCAGGTGGCCCATGATGGACAACAGTGATATAGAGAAAGAATGATTAGCCAGTTCGGCCAGCAGGTTAGTGATAGAAGTTTGTTTTGAGGGGGAAAGGGAGAAGGAATGGAGAGTAGAACACGCAATAAAGTTAAGTGATCATCTTCATGTCTGTTCCCAGGGTCTGTCATTTATAAATCACTTACAGCAAAATGAATACAGCCGAATTTTCCCCATTCCAACTAAGTCCATACTAACTCACCTTAGCCACCCCAGAGGTCGGTGCATAGCTACTTTCCTATGCTGATTAAATGCTACCTCGTCCCCCAAAAGCCAAAGCTTCCTTCATTCTGGATATGTAGGCCCTCATTTTATTGTATTTTATATTGACCACTCCCCAAAATTCAAATCACTCGCAACTTCAAAAAACCTCTTCAGAAAATGAGGGTTTTTTCTTAATTTAAAGGAAACATGCCTTTATGTAATATAGTTAGGAGTAAGAGCCATGTATTTGGGGTGATGTCAAAAAGTATAAGTCCTGAAAGCCTCTATTCCACATGAATTCATATCTGCTCAAATAAGACGGGTGGAGGCACTATAGTGCTTAATTCACATTAAATAAAGCATTTAGGAGGGGGATATGTTCACTCTGAGGGGAGTGGAGAGTAGTTAAGGCACTGTACATGTAGTAATACAACCAAGGAGGGCTTTAATCCAGCGACAAACATTCTGTTAAAACCTCAGAGGAAGTGTTGGCTGGTGCATAATGTGCATTGGGGCGTTGCCCCTCCCCCCATCCTTTTTGTTCAGCTTCACTCATTCAGTTATGCAGAGTGCTCCATCTTAGGAGTGATCTACATGACAGAATGATGGCCTGCTGGCTGCAGGGGTTGAAGCCTTGGGTGTGCAGTCATAATGTCGACATCAATAATGTCGACAGTCAAAATGTCGACAAATTAATGTCGAAAAACAATAATGTCGACAAACAAAAATGTCGACATTTTTCGATATTTTTTCGAAATTTAATTTAGTGTATGCATAAATAAATAAATATATATATGATGTGTTGAGTATGAGGGGTGGTTGGGGGGGTGTGGGGGGGGGTGGCAGGGGGGTGTTGGGTGAGGGGGGGTTGGGGGGGACCCCCCCATAGTAAATACAATTTTTATTTATTTAATTATTGAATAAATAAATAAATAATTGGTATGTGTTGGGTATGAGGGGTGAAAGGGTGGTTGGGGGGGTGTGGGGGGGTGGCAGGGGGGTGTTGGGTGAGGGGGGGTTGGGGGGGGACCCCGCCCCATAGTAAATGATCCTTTTTTAGGTTATTTATTTATTGAATAAATAAATAAATAATTGGTATGTGTTGAGTATGAGGGGTGAAAGGGTGGTTGGGGCGTGTGGGGGGGGGTGGCAGGGGGGTGTTGGGTGAGGTGTTGATAGTTTTAAGGGTTTATAGTCATAATGTCAAAAAAAAAATGTCGACATTTTTTTTTCGAAAAAATGACTTTTTACATTATAAGTATAGGATGTCGACATTATTATTTTCGACATTTTTTTTCGACATTTTTGTCTGTCGACATTTTTTTTTTCGACATTATGACTATAAACCGAAGCCTTGCAGAGTCTTCTTTAAGTCACTGCCCTAAGTGGCGGTTTGCAAGGCTTCCGTCCCTACAGACAGCAGATGAAGCCATGGATCATGGCCCATAGAACGCCATTAAGTGTGTCTTTGTTAACATTCATCTCCTGTCTTTCTATGGGATATACTGGAGTGGGGGTTCAAGGAGGAAACGGTCAATCAACTTCCCACCTTGCCGCCTGAGGCATCGGTGGGAACAAGAAGAGGAGCAGAGAAAAAAGACAACCTTCATGATCTGTAGACGGTGAGTGTGGTGTGCATGTGTGATGTGAGCATGGGTGTTTGTGTGGATGCGGATGTGTGTATTTGCATGTTTGAATGAATGCGATTTGAATGAAAATGAGATTGTGTGCGTTGTATGTTCTGTGATGAACAGAGGAGCCAGTGCGGATGGCACACGTAGGAGGCTGCAGGGTGCACTATGAGCAGAGGAACCAGTGTGGGGCCACTGTGGGGGATGGAAGTGAGCAGTCCCATGGCAGTATTACTGAATTACTGACTAGGGCAATAAGAGTCTTCTTGCGTGGAGATGCGTGCCTATGTTGGCACAGCCAGCACGGACATGTTTTCAAATGGTGTCATTGCAGCATTGCTGCCATTATGGCAAAGCCAACATGAGTTTCTTAAATGGGGATACTGACATTTATTGGCACAGCCATAATAGACTTTTCTATGCAGTTGCATGACAATCTTTCTGGCATTATGGGCAGAACCAACCTGAGTGGTGTTAGGGAGAATTCTCCAGAATGGCTAATTTCCCTTACCCGCTGAGTCCCTCAGCAGCTTTGCTGGATTTCTAGGATTCTTTTTTTCACCTGGTAAGGGTGTGAACCTTTTTTCCCACTCTTACATGTGTTTTGCTGTGTGTTTACATGTTTGTGTTCATAGGATGTGGAGCCTCACCTACTCCATAGGCATCATCTTTTTACTGTGTGTTACACAGCACCTTTAGTGCAGTGACACAGGGTTATCTTTGTCAGACTTCCCACTGTAAACTCCATTTACTGGGACTGACTACTGTCTCTCAGAACATGTAAAGTTGCCATTGACTTTATTAGTCTTTTTAAATTCACAGACCCAGTACAAACTATCTTCCATAGAGTTCTGGAAAGGGTTAATGGTATCCCTTTTTGTCTGTCTCTCATGGAACATTGTTTCGTTCCCCTTTCTTTAAGATTTGGTTGGGGGCAGTGGTATCTACCATATTTCTCCTACTGCGGTCTATAAAAATAGCCTTGGTACTGTTTTAGGCTATGTTAGTAGCTTCGAACTTAAATCCGCTGGACCGTGTTTACTTTTATTTGGTTCCGGCTGGGTTTATTCGCCATTTCTTTTTGTAAAGGTCTTTCTCATGTTGTACTCTGCGTGCCAAACCAGGTTTGGTTCCTTTGTTTGCCATCCTTTGTTGGGCTTCTACATAGAAGCCCTCCTTAGGCGCCTGAGAGTCTAGGTAGACAGGATTTGAGGGAGCGGTTATAGGCCCCCTACACAGGGTCTCCTTGGAGACCCAAGTCGCACTCTTGTTTGATTGTCTAGGTGACTGTAATGCCAGGACAGCCACCTGCTCTGTGATTGACAGCCAGGCTGTGTGAATGTGGGAAAACTGCATAAAAAGCAGGTCTCGGGGACTTGGAAGGCAGAGTCGCCACTGGATCGAGAGAACTGAAGAGAAGCTGAAGGAAGAGGACTGCTGCAACTACTGAATCTCCCGGTGAAGCCCTGCTGCGGGTCCGAATCTCCTAAACTTCGACGACAGAGAAGATCTACATGGAATTTTCTTCCCTTGAGCTGGTGGGACCAACCAGTTTGCCAAACACCAAGCAAGGCCTCCCTCCTCTGGTTGAATTTACTGTGCACCGCCGCAGTGAACCGGATAGCCAGGAGAACCAGACCCTGTTTGGGTTTTAAGGAGTGCACCTTTTATTTCTTGCTTTGCTCTGCTGCTGGTTTCTTCTCTGGGCAGTGCAGGACTCTCCAGTCTTCCTCCTATGTGTCAGTCCGACAGTCACTTCAGGAACCGTGAGCCTGCAGGATCTGCCAGGAACTTCTGCCTGAGCTACAGCATTCTTCTTCTTCTAAGGTACTGTTCAAACCCGGTTGTTCGTGTGAAAGTTTTTTAAATCCTTTGCCAATCCGAGGGCTTGTCCTTCTCTACTGTTTTAAATAACTTTTCCGTCGACCAACTTCGTTTCGAACTCTTGGCAAAGACTTAACCGCAAACTACTCTGAACTGTGTGATCCTCTGCAAAGACTCTGAAACATTAACATTGGCCCAGGCCTATTGATTTGAATCCTCATTGTAGTAAGCCTTTTCTAGATTACCCTGCCTACTTACTTGTTGGTGCTGTTTGATTTTGTATAACCTTGTATTTCCCTCCCTTTTTAAATTGCTGGAGTGCCATTTTGCTCACACTTCATTTTGAGCTTAACTTGTCCAGAATTGATTGGGTGTTGTGTAGTATATTAAGATTGTGTTTTTCTGCTACTTTATATTAGTGAACTGTTTTACAAATGATGGTGTAAATAAATGTATATTCTTTTACTCAGAAACCTTGAGTCAGTGTTTGTTTGAACCATAGTAATTACTGTCCTTTGTGTAACTTCTGATACTGCTCACTTTACTCTTGAAATAAGTCTGGCTGCTCAGCCATCGCTACCACTTTACTGTGTAGTACAGGCTTGTACGAAAGGTGAATTTGTACTTGCACTTGTAGTCTTAATTGTGTGTGGTGTTCCCAAAGGGTACTGCACATGATTCTGCCTAACAAGTGTTCTTACATGGGGACACTAGCCATTAGTAGCACAATCAACATGGACATATTTTCATTCAGTGGCAAGACAATAGTACTGGCATTATGAGCATAGCCCACATGAGCTCACTTACATGGGGATACTAACCTTTGTTGGCACAGCCAGCATGGATGTGCATCCAGCTAGTGGCATGGCATTATTTGTGGCATTACAGGAGAAAGCTACCCTGAGTGTTTTTATATGTTGATACTGGCATATGTTGACAGAGCAATCATCAACATTTTTTAAGACACGCAATAGTATATAAATGGCATTATGGGAAAAGACAATGTGAGTGCTCTGACTTTGGGATACTGTCCTTTATTGGCAGAGAAAGTATGGACAGGTTTTCATACAGTGGCATGACACGGTTACTAATATTATGGGCAAAGCCAATGTGATTGTTTTTACATGGGACACTGGCCTACGTTGGAACAGCCAGCATGGGCAAGTTTTCACATGTTTATGTTTATGTTTATTGAGTTTCTATAGTGCTTTACCCCAAAGCGCATTACATTATAACAACAGTACAAAAAAAGACAGAAGCATATTTACAAACTTGAAACAAACCAGTGGTACAGTATACAGAACTATTTGCTCGAGGAGGAGGGGGAGAAAGTGGGAGGGGGGGAATAACTCTGGGGTCTTAACGCCTTTGGGTGGTTACAGCATCATCCAATATGGTCGTCGGGAGGAGGGGGAGGGGCACTATCATACATACTAGCATGGCACTATCACTGACATTATGGGCAAAGCCAATGGGACTGCTCTTTATATGCGGATACTGGACAATATTACAAAAGCCAGAACAGGCATGTGGGAGTTCTTATGTGGGGATGCTGCCCTACAGTAGCACAACAAAAATAGATTTTTCTTACATGAATATAGTGCCAAATATTGGCACAGCTGCAATGGACATGTTTTTTCTGTGGCAATACTGCCATTATGGGCAAAGCCAACATGATAGTGTTCTTGCCTGGGAGTACTAGTATACACTGGCACAGGTAGCATTGACTTGTCTTCTTACAGTAACATGGCTGAAATGATCAGCAAAGCAAACATGGGTGTGTCCTTACGTGGGGATACTGACATATATTGTCGTAGGCAGAATGAAAACGTTTTCTTATACTGGCAGAATACTAGCATCTATTGTGGGCACAGCCATCATGAAAATGTACTTTAAAGCTGGTAGAATACTAGAATATACTGTGTGTAAAGGCCTCCTGTAAATGTGTTGGAAATGTCTCCTATATACTCCTAGTAGCACAGCATCTATTGGATTTTATGTTTGCATTTTCCACCAAAACAAGGTGTAAATTATTAGATTTCTACCCAAAAGGGTTTGCTAATAAATTGACAATTTTAATCCATCATTTCAAAAATATTCTTGAGGGGAGATCCACACTGTACTCTTCTTTGCGGGTTGGAGCGGCCTCTCTATACTCTGTCCCTCACACACGTGCATGGGAACGCAGACACTTTTCACCATTGGATATGCCATTAAAGAAATCCATGACCAGTTCTTAGATCTCTTAATTGTCTACGTGTGATCTGCTATCCATTTCTATTACTAGACCAGTGGGAATGTGCACACCCAGAGGAGGATAATTAAGCATCAGCGTGATGTGACAAGGCCAGGACCCTGGACTTGATAAGAGGGGACAGGAACCCCTCTGAGCCAGGGCTAGGTGGCCTATCCAGGGAGAAATCCAGAGCCAGTCTTACCACTGAGGTGGAAGGTGGCAGTTGAGAGGGCCACAATTCCTGCCCCCTCCAGTGCCAGTATATTTGTATGAAGGCCACAATTGTCTCACACCATGCCTCATACAGCAAATACTCACCAGGCTCTTTATTTTTTTTACAGAGTCAGCAAAGCTATCGCTATCAAGAACCATGTGCAAAAGAGAGTAAAACACCCCAAGCACCTTCCATGTACCACTACAGGAGACTGAGACCTGCATTAGCAACAGTACCCCTCCAGACTTTTGCACTACTGGCATCCCGTACTGGTAGGGAGAAAGACCGGAGAGACAGTGGGCCTCATTACGACCCAGGCGGTAAGTTACCGCCTGGGCCGTGACTTTACCACCATGGCGTAAACTACGTTTACGCCATGGTGGTTGGCGGACTTACCGCCCCATTCCGTCCTTGGCGGGGCGGTAAGTCCCCAATCCCCATTTACCCTTCCCCATTCCCATTTTTGCCCCATAGGGCATAATGGGAGTGGGGAAGGCGTTAATTACGCCACCGTAAATTACGGTGGCGTAATTAACTCCATGGTCCCTTAGCGCCATGGTTTTTAACACCCGCTAAAAGCGGGTGTTAAAACCTCCATGGCGCTAAGGGACCTCGTAATTGGCGGTAAGGGGTCGGCACAGCTAACGCTGGCGTAAACCCCTTACCGCCAGGGTCGTAATGAGGCCCAGAGAGAGTGCACCAGAAGAATAGTTACTATGTGGTGGCAAGCAGAGCCACACAACGCTCACCAGCCCTGGCAGGCACACACTGCCATTGCAGTCGGCCTTTAAACCACCAGGGACTAAAGCTGGGAATACAAACTACACCAACCATTGAATTCTCCTTTGGGGTGGAGGTCATCAAATCCCCCTAGACTAACTCGAATACTCAGCCTTCCGGGCCGCCATTGTTGTTCTGCGGTGGACCTGGGCAAAAAAATTGGTTGGAGCGTAGCCACCTTTTTGTAATCTTGGTGACATACAATGCATCCTGGGTTGGGAAAGCAGGGCTAGATTGGCCAGGGACAGGGTCAACCCTGAGAGATGGGGAGCTAAAAAGAGAACAAAGGAAACAGGGTTATTCAGATGAGGTCAGAGGAGGAGGATGTGGATGACCAAGTGACCAGCAGGAGGGAGGAGGGAGCAACGGAATGTGGAGACAAGTTCTGAAACAGATGAGGTATTGGCTAGTGAATGAAAGTAGTACTGCAGTCTGAGTGTGCATGTTAGTGTGGCAAGTGAGTTTATATTAGATAGTGTAAGAAGTGACTGCAAAGTGTATGGTACTGAGTGAAAGCAATGTGTCTGAGTAGTAGTAGACTGGAGTAAGGATTAGTCGAGTATAGGAGAAAGTAGAGTGAAGGAGGGAGTAATGGAGTAGAGGAGGGATTAGTGGTGGGGCAGAAGCAAGTAGTGACAACAAAGAATAGGTAGTAACATCTAAGGGTAAAGGCAAAGACCAGAAAGAGTATGAGATGCCTGAAGGGACAGTAACATGGTGGGGGGAGTGAGTAGATATGGTGTAGTTGGAGAAGGAAACGAGAAGACAAGGGTAGGAGAGGGAGAGCAGAGAGTGAGACTGAAAGGAAAAGACTGACTCAAGAAAAACATTTGTAAGACACTATTCCATATAGTCTCGGGAGGATAGCTCAGGGGCAACATGCTCACCTTGTAAGCAAGATGGCACGGAGCAACACGGGTTTGATCCCTGGGTGCGCGCTTAGCAACCTCTGGGTATTAAGCGCGTTATAAATAAACTATCATATCCCTATAGAAGGCTAAGAACTGGTTAGTGTAGGGAAAGTTTGGCAGTTCCTGAGTGAGGTTAGAGAGATAAGGCCAAGAGCCTACAGGTTTTGATTTTAGCTTATTTAGTGATTAGCATAATGAGGGAAACAATCACTAAATACTAGCCTGGGACTAAAGTCGTCTGGTCTAGGGAGGAGTTCCTTGGAGATGAGAGAGAGATGGCCTTAGGATCCACTTACATTTCAATTTAAAAAATACTTGTGCCATCTGTGGCAGTGATTAAAGTGTTGTGGGGTGTTGTATAGTGGGTGGGTGCTGTGCTGTACTGTACTGTATGAGAAATCAAACTGGGATGTTCTGAACAGTAACACTCCCTTTTACTTTGTTATACTGTATTTGAATCACCTGCATGAAATCACTGGCTCCTTCCTTCCAGAGAATGAGGAAAGAACAGTGCTACAGCTAAAATCTCTGCTATGCTCGCTTTCCTAGATTAAAGGCACAAATGGAGTAATATACCATGCTCAGAGAGCTCTGCGTTGGAAATGGTGCACTGTAACATAAGTCGCATACTGCTATGCACTGCTCTCTTCCTGTTTCAAAATCTCCCCTAAGGGTTTTCTAATCATTTATGGTGTGTGTACAGTACTGTGATGTCAGTCATATTCTTACTGTCATTTGCAATTTTGTGTCCATCTGTCCGAACTCACCTGGGTCGGCGCAACACCTGCCACCGCTGACTGTTGAGGGGTAGTCATATGTGCTTACCTGTACCATTGAATCCATGCTGTGATCTTCCCAAAATGGCAGCCTTCCGTCGTCGAATCTGCCTCATCCAATATAGTGGACTTCGGTTTTTGTTTCGGTGCCGCGATCACAGTATGGTTTGTACTGGAGAGACCAGTGGTGGGCGTGCACCTCAATGTGCATGAGTACCGTGTGTATGACTGAGCCTTTTCCCATTTGCCCTTTCCTTCCTCTTACTCTTTCTTCCATCCTTGAGTGAATGCTGGGTGTCTCTGCCTTCTGGATACCCAGCAACCAGCTTCCAACTGCTTGTTGGCCCAGTTTATCCTGTTACTATGGATACCAAGCATTGAATATCGGAGTCTTCCTCTAAGCTTTCAGGTTTTTTTCTTCCGTGCCTCTCAGATCACTTTCTCTGAACACACCTATTCCGGTGGTTCCTATTCCCCAGCAAGGTGGTCTTGCCAGAGGGGAGACTCTGATTCAGAAAATCCAAGATCCGGAGCGCCCAGGTAAAACCTGCCCTGGACACCACCACAATGAAAAAGGTCCATGCAGACTGGGGAGGGCCATATCCTGAGGAGAGAATAAACAGCTTTACGTTTGGTGCTGTGTTTTGGTGAGGTCCTTATGTACATTACGTGTTGGCCTGTGACTCCCATCAGCAATATCTAGTGTAGTAAATGGTAAGGGATAGTGGGAGTCATAGGCTTGAACATCTGGAGAGCCGCAGTTTCCCTAGCCTTGCTGAAGAGTAAAACATTGCATGTCTGCTTCTTAAGTGTTCTCTAATGTCGGACAATACTGTATGTATTCAGTAGGTTTATTCCGTTTTTAGGTAATTTCTTGCAATCCTGTGCTGCTCACAAAATGTCCAGTTGGATTAAGGGGAGGTCCAGTTGACATGAGGTGGTTAGAGGGGGTGCTTCTTTATTTTGTGCACAGTGTTTATGTGCAATGCTTATGCACAGTACAGTAACAGGGTTTTTTGGTATGTTCTAGGCTGTCACTTATGATAGTAATGTGAATAAGGTGAAGTGACTTCGTAGACAGGACACTGCATCAAATCATTGTCTGTGGGGCGATGTTCCCACATCTCCAAAATGTTTATACCCAGTGATGCATATTTATGGAAAACGACCCAGGAGATTCCTAAACTGGGGCATTCTTGGAGAACCAGAGTCTTCATTGGCTCAGGACGCATCTCGAGTCACCAGATCTAAATCTGATCAATATTCCCTGGGCACAGTTCAAGGGCTACTTGAAGCTTGTTCACAAATCCATGAACAAGATTTAGCTGTAAAGGTTGTGATCAGAGAAATGTTTCAAGTTCATTTCCTGCAGTAAAACTCTGCAATATGAACAATGTCCTTCCAGTGGTCATTGAATGAAATGCGCCTGTGACACATATGTGAGCCTAAATCCTCATGAATGTAATGTAAACATTTGATTCTTATACATATTTTGCAAAATAAATACCAGATAATTAATAAAGTATTGTGTAGCAGATTTCAATCTGATAGTGCAGCAAATAGTTCTCCCTGTGGCCGTGAAACTCAAAGTAATTAAGCATTCCACCCACATGCCATACAAAAGAAGATGCCCCTTGATAACATTTGGATCCAGTAGATACAATCTCCAATTAACTTGCACTGCAACCAGTTTTACAGATAAGAATTTGGAGAATAAATGTGATTTTAAGAGAGTCAAAATGACTTTTCTCCTTTGCAAGAGAGTAAAATGTATGCGACATCCAGCCGACGTGTGCAAAAACTGTATGGAAATCATTACTATGCGGCAGCTTTCTGCATTGTGATAGAATACACCTTTCATTATTTCTGGCCATTTGATCTCTCCGTCCCGGCAGGATAGCTCAGTGGCAATTATATAGTAAAGCAAACATGAATTGTATTGTGTGTTTGAGATTCAAACTCACGTCTTTTGATGTTTAATGAAAGTCCTAATTTCCTGGAGCTATTGTTATGACACAACAGTGCAGAGAGGCATGGACTCCATGATAAATTCTATATCTAATCTAGTGGTCAAATGGTTATTCATATAGCTCTTTGGCAAAGCGCTGTGAATAGAACATATTTATCACAATTACCACCAAACCAAAGTCGGTACTCCTTTATCGACCTCAAAAGAATGAAAGGCTGAGTTGGACTTGCTGGGATTCAAACCCGCAACCTACAGATCACGCACAGATTGCAGCAACGAGTGCTCAACCGGCTGAGCTATCTTATTGGCTAACATCCTTCAGAGGTTGGTTAACTGAATATCGACTGAGGCATAATAATCACAGTACCTAGATGTATGGCGAGCCATTCATGAAGCGCTACAAAAAGTTAAATAACTATCTGGATTATCACAGGGACAGGTTTTGCTGAGTTTCTATTTCAATTGTTTGTTTTTGAACAGCGCTTGCACTTCCTTGAGAGTCAGGTTTTGGATGTTTTAATTGTAGTCCTGAAGATTTGAGAGGCTAGAACACCTGTAATCAGTGTAATGACAATCACTCACCCTTGAGCAAAGACTCTGCTGCCACTGACCATTTATAGTAATGTACTCATTGAATGCAAGGTTGAATGGATGTAAACTAGACTGTTCATAGTCATCATTTTACACACTGTTTTTATAATTAGAGTGTAAATTAAATTATAAGTGTAAAACTGATCTGCCTCTGCATGATTATGCACACCACACTGGAACTTTGAAAAATACAATTGTTTGCTTTCACTGGAAAAACTTGTTAAAAAATATTAATTCTCAATTGCAACTTAGTTTTCCATCTTATAAGTTATACAATCCTAAAATTCTAGGAAAACATGCACAGTGCTTCTGAAGCTGAATGGAAAGAACCCATTCCTTTTACCACAGTGTGCAGTTTATTTTTTTGAAAGGCTTCAGAGAAATACATTCTGTTTCAGAGGTGGCTTGCAATTACATCCATGTAGATGAACATCAAAAGAAGCCTTCTGGTTTTTGTCAAGTAACCTGACCTTTGCGCTGCCCTCTGCTCTAAACCTGTGTGTAAATGTACCCAGAAAAATAATAAAGCTGTCATATTTACATGATTTTCATGCGTAAAAAGGCCTCGTACCCACCTTATGTGGAGGCCTGACTACAACCTAACGATATACACTTCATACTATTACCAGCCACCATGTCTCTGCAGGTTGCAATGCAGTGATCAACCTATGCACAATCAGAGGGGGATGCAAAATGGACAGAGAATGATTGGAGAGACACAACTGGAGAGAGAGCCCTGATCTCTAAGATATTTAGGAACTACACATTAGTGACAAAATGGAGAGGCATCACCAAATGTTGCTCTCAAGTCCAATATAAAGTATGCCTGCCTCTAGGCAAACTGCCAGAGGAACAATGAGCAGCACAAAGTCAAATCACAGAACATTCATGTTATGGGATGATCATAAAACAATAGAACTCTGTTCACAATATTAGGCAGAGAATGTAGGAGCCATGTCACACTGTGCTGAAGTGAGATATAATGTATGAATCACTACCGCCAAGCCCATTTTCATTTTGTGGCCCCAGGGCCACTCTACAGTGTGGTTACCGGGCTTCAGGTGCAGATGCATGCTTAAATATGCATAGTGGCTTTGTTGATTCACTTTACAAAAGTGCGTCATGTAATGGACCCTCACCTACATACGCCTTCTGTCCTGGAAAGTGTGAGCAGTGCAGTCACTGCTGCTTTTGTGCTTACATATGTACTGTATTGGCACTGCTGTGTTCTGGATCATGTGGGAAGTACACGAGGCGTAGTGCACCATGGTACAAATGTCCTCTGCCATTTGTTCTTACCTTTTCACAGGTATTCACTGATATAGTACCAGTTGGATACGTCATGCCATCCACGTCAATACTACCATTGTGTACTCTGCAAAATAGTGTGTGCTGCCCTTCTATTTGATACTGGAGTTTCAGAGCACCCTCATATTGAGCACTAATGCAGCTTTTTGCATTTTTCAGATATGCACTTCCATTTTGCCTATGCTGCAGCATTATCTTGCCTGCTGATTGCGAGTAATGTTCGATGGTACTTATAGAACTCCTGAAGGTACACAGATTACTCGTGCTCACTTTGGACCTGCAAACACCCATCCACCCAAAAGATACACTAAGCAAAGCCCTTATTCTGTGACTGTGACCAGGCAGTTGTTACTCAATGCTCTAACAACGCGCCATGGATGAGCGCCTGTGAACCTTCTTTTGGCCCCAGAGATCAGCAAGCAATGTGGGGCAGAGCACCAAGTGGCTAAACAATGGACACCATCACACATGGCTCTATCGGCCATGTGTTGAAGATGTTTTTGTTTGTTGTTGAAACAGCTGTTTGAGGCAATAAAAAAAAGAATACATTTCTAAATACTGAATTATCAGGTTTGGCTTGAGAGAGCTTTAGCTCTCTGTGAACTCCTTTCATGGAAATATAGAGGAACCCCGGTGTCAATCAGCTGTGTAGTGCACAGAGACTGCATCATGGTGTAGCTCTGTTGTAGTGCCAAACTTTTTGCAGAAGATAGTGCAATCACACACATTGGAGAAAGAGTTATTGAATGCTGATTTCATAAACTTCTTTTGTTTTTATGCTGCTTGGCGCATGAATTTGCTTTCCACTTTGTGCAGCATTTCAATGTGGTAGATATGTCGATTGAACACCCAAAGCATTGCAATCAAATTTTCCTTGATGCAAGAGAATCTTGTATTGGGCCACTGCCTTTAAACGGAAGCATCATTACTAAAACTGTTACCCTTTCCCCTCTGTGTGTAAGGTCCATGATAATGTTGCAATTCAGTTTACATTTTTGTTTGTGTGACTGTTTTGAGCTGCAGCATATAATGTGATACAATATGAAGAGTTGCATAATATGTCAGGGAACATGTTAGCAGTGTGTGTTTATCCGGTGTGTTACAACTCTGAGCTGTAGCATGTAATCAGCGATCCCAGTTTTATTCTATTTATGTTCTTGGCATTTCTGTCTGTTTTGGTTTATATTGATTTTTGGTGATTTTCTCAGCATTTATTGACATGCATTTTTGTTCTTGTGACATGGCCAGTAAACTGGCCCTGTGAAAAAGGGGTAGGGACCCCTCTCAGCTGAGGGAATGGGGGGCGGTGAGCCTGTGGTAAATCAGTACTAACCCTACCACTAAGGTGGAAGGTGGCCACTAGGAGGAAATCAGTCTTTACCCCTTGCACATGTGCCTGTAGGACCGAAGGCAGAAGCTTCACTTGTCCCATGCCTCAATGTGCAAAGTTATGTTTGTCATTTCAGATCATGATATAAACATGCAACGCAAGCCTGTCCCTCACTCCCGGCAACACCGGGAACATTTGCTGCAGTGAATCACCGAAATGAAACTCCAATGCTGCCAAGAGCAGAATCAATCACCACTGGAGGGAAGAAGCAGCCGCACGATAAAACGGCACGTGGCAATGCCGCAAGACCGTGCAAAGCCCCAGGCAGGCAAGACCTGCCATGCCAGAGCAGTGAAGCTCATGGAAAAGACTTATCTACCCTATACCACGAGGAAGTGCCCCAAGTCCTCACATCAACACTACAAAATCATTTTCCCCAATGCCAAATACTTCAAGGGGCAAAGCCAGGCCAAAGAGGTGGGCGGTGCTAGGAGTAATAATTATAATTTGCATCACATACATACACGCCCTGGAAAGGAGACAGAAGCAGCTTGGTTTTGGAAAGGTGGACAATGGCAAACAGAGGGGAAGTATAAAGGGAGAGCCAGGAACAGGGAGGTGTGGGTTATCTGGGTGAGGTCAGCAGTGGAGGACGCAGACTAGAGACCAGCAGGAGGCAGAAGGAAGCAGCGGTTCCTGGAGGAGTTTCTTGCACATGCTGAGGTGTGGGTAATCTGGGTGAGGTCAGCAGTGGAGGACGCAGACTAGAGACCAGCAGGAGGCAGAAGGAAGCAGCGGTTCCTGGAGGAGTTTCTTGCACATGCTGAGGTGTGGGTTATCTGGGTGAGGTCAGCAGTGGAGGAGGCAGACTAGAGACCAGCAGGAGGCAGAAGGAAGCAGCGGTTCCTGGAGAAGTTTCTTGCACATGCTGAGGTGTGGGTTATCTGGGTGAGGCCAGCAGTGGAGGACGCAGACTAGAGACCAGCAGGAGGCAGAAGGAAGCAGCGGTTCCTGGAGGAGTTTCTTGCACATGCTGAGGTGTGGGTTATCTGGGTGAGGCCAGCAGTGGAGGAGGCAGACTAGAGACCAGCAGGAGGCAGAAGGAAGCAGCGGTTCCTGGAGGAGTTTCTTGCACATGCTGAGGTGTGGGTTATCCGGGTGAGGTCAGCAGTGGAGGAGGCAGACTAGAGACCAGAAGGAGGCAGAAGGAAGCAGCGGTTCCTGGAGAAGTTTCTTGCACATGCTGAGGTGTGGGTTATCCGGGTGAGGTCAGCAGTGGAGGACGCAGACTAGAGACCAGCAGGAGGCAGAAGGAAGCAGCGGTTCCTGGAGGAGTTTCTTGCACATGCTGAGGTGTGGGTTATCCGGGTGAGGCCTGCAGTGGAGGACGCAGACTAGAGTCCAGCAGGAGGCAGAAGGAAGCAGCGGTTCCTGGAGGAGTTTCTTGCACATGCTGAGGTGTGGGTTATCTGGGTGAGGTCAGCAGTGGAGGAGGCAGACTAGAGACCAGCAGGAGGCAGAAGGAAGCAGCGGTTCCTGGAGGAGTTTCTTGCACATGCTGAGGTGTGGGTTATCCGGGTGAGGTCAGCAGTGGAGGAGGCAGACTAGAGACCAGAAGGAGGCAGAAGGAAGCAGCGGTTCCTGGAGAAGTTTCTTGCACATGCTGAGGTGTGGGTTATCTGGGTGAGGCCAGCAGTGGAGGACGCAGACTAGAGACCAGCAGGAGGCAGAAGGAAGCAGCGGTTCCTGGAGGAGTTTCTTGCACATGCTGAGGTGTGGGTTATCTGGGTGAGGTCAGCAGTGGAGGAGGCAGACTAGAGACCAGCAGGAGGCAGAAGGAAGCAGCGGTTCCTGGAGGAGTTCCTTGCACATGCTGAGGTGTGGGTTATCTGGGTGAGGCCAGCAGTGGAGGACGCAGACTAGAGACCAGCAGGAGGCAGAAGGAAGCAGCGGTTCCTGGAGGAGTTTCTTGCACATGCTGAGGTGTGGGTTATCTGGGTGAGGTCAGCAGTGGAGGAGGCAGACTAGAGACCAGCAGGAGGCAGAAGGAAGCAGCGGTTCCTGGAGGAGTTTCTTGCACATGCTGAGGTGTGGGTTATCTGGGTGAGGTCAGCAGTGGAGGAGGCAGACTAGAGACCAGCAGGAGGCAGAAGGAAGCAGCGGTTCCTGGAGAAGTTTCTTGCACATGCTGAGGTGTGGGTTATCTGGGTGAGGCCAGCAGTGGAGGACGCAGACTAGAGACCAGCAGGAGGCAGAAGGAAGCAGCGGTTCCTGGAGGAGTTTCTTGCACATGCTGAGGTGTGGGTTATCTGGGTGAGGTCAGCAGTGGAGGAGGCAGACTAGAGACCAGCAGGAGGCAGAAGGAAGCAGCGGTTCCAGGAGGAGTTTCTTGCACATGCTGAGGTGTGGGTTATCCGGGTGAGGTCAGCAGTGGAGGAGGCAGACTAGAGACCAGCAGGAGGCAGAAGGAAGCAGCGGTTCCTGGAGAAGTTTCTTGCACATGCTGAGGTGTGGGTTATCCGGGTGAGGTCAGCAGTGGAGGAGGCAGACTAGAGACCAGCAGGAGGCAGAAGGAAGCAGTGGTTCCTGGAGGAGTTTCTTGCACATGCTGAGGTGTGGGTTATCCGGGTGAGGTCAGCAGTGGAGGAGGCAGACTCGAGACCAGCAGGAGGCAGAAGGAAGCAGCTGTTCCTGGAGAAGTTTCTTGCACATGCTGAGGTGTGGGTAATCTGGGTGAGGACAGAAGTGGAGGAGGCAGACTAGAGACCAGCAGGAAGCAGAAGGAAGCAGCGGTTCCTGGAGGAGTTTCTTAAACATGCTGAGGTGTGGGTTTTTTGGGTGAGGTCAGCAGTGGAGGAGGCAGACTAGAGACCCGCAGGAGGCAGAAGGAAGCAGCGGTTCCTGGAGGAGTTTCTTAAACATGCTGAGGTGTGGGTTATCTGGGTGAGGTCAGCAGTGGAGGAGGCGGACTAGAGACCCGCAGGAGGCAGAAGGAAGCAGCGGTTCCTGGAGGAGTTTCTTGAACATGCTGAGGTGTGGGTTATCTGGGTGAGGTCAGCAGTGGAGGAGGAGGACTAGAGACCCGCAGGAGGCAGAAGGAAGCAGCGGTTCCTGGAGGAGTTTCTTGCACATGCTGAGGTGTGGGTTATCTGGGTGAGGTCAGCAGTGGAGGAGGAAGACTAGAGACCCGCAGGAGGCAGAAGGAAGCAGCGGTTCCTGGAGGAGTTTCTTGCACATGCTGAGGTGTGGATTAAGAGTGAAGAGTGTTCGGCAGAGGGTGTCTGCTTGAGTGTGTGGTGGGTGCTGAAGAGAGCTCTATATATGTGTAGGGAGTGACTGTGAAGTGAATAGTACTGAGTGAAAGGAGAGTGGCTGTGTAGTATAGTGGTGGAGGAAGGATGCAGTAGTGAGAGGAGGGGTGTAGTAGTAGAAGTAGGGGTGTAGTAGTGTGAGAAGGAGTGTGTTGGTGGGAAGACAAGGAGAGGGAGGAGGAGTGAATTGTGATAAGATCAGAAAGGGCAAGATGCAAGTAGACAGTAAGAGGGAAAGGATGGCAAGTGATTTAGGTGAATCCAACAGAGCGATAGGAAAGGAACTTTTTCCCAAGCTTTAAAAATACGAACTTTCATTTGAGTAGGGACAGTTAGGAAGGTTCTGAGCAAGTTAGAAAGCCTAGAGATTAGGCAGAAGGGGTTACCGATCCGGGACCTCTGAACAGGTATTAAGGGCGCCTGGGCTAGGGAGGGAGGTGAGGTGAGGTGAGGGAGAGAGAGGGACGGCCCTAGGCCCTGCAAATAGTTCAATGGAGACCCTGCAACTGCCTCCAAGGTATAGCGTCATTTCTGACTACGGTGTCCTCTCCTGGGAAGTGGTTGGGCTGTCTGTGACACTCCGTAAATAAGTGAAATGCATCTAGTATTTTTCCACTTCCATTCCATGGAACAATGTGCACTAGCATTGGATACCTGTAATGTGGCTGAGTTCCTGCACATCAAGCCACACTTCTGTATTAACTTGAATAAAAATGGTTTACCATTTGCTTGAATAGCATATATGATGCACCTGGTGCCGGAGCCTGCAACTTAAGTCCAGATATAGTTACACATGTATAAGTGTATACTCTTCCTGCGCCACATCTTGTCCCTCGGCGCGCGCTGCTGTTCGCATCCTCCGCTGTATTGCCCGACGCTCTTCCATTACCCCTTCCCTTCACTCTCTTCCTTGGTTATCTTTTGAAGCTCATCCCCAGTTCCTCTTTCTTTGTATCATTTTTAAATGTGTCCATGGTGCTCCTGGGTACCTTTGCTCCTTGGTTTCTTTGCATACCTCCTCTCTTGCTCTGCAGTCCCAGTTCCTTCTATCTGTCCCCAGCCAACCTCTGCCCCCCCCCCCCGCCCAATCTCGTTTCCGTTCTTTCCGTATTCTTGGAATGTTCTACCACTTCATATCCGGTCTACTCCACCCTACTGTCTATTTTGCACAAAACTCAAAACCATCTCCTATCCACTATGTCCTAATTTTCCTTCTCTTGGTTGTGAACTATGATGCATTCAAACTGCTACTCCTGTGACTGGTGTTGACTTGAGCAAGATCAACAGAAACAATGGCAATCCCTTCCTTGACTAGGGCCTCATTACACGGAAGGCGGTGATCCAGGGTGCTATTAGCACCCTGGACCATGCCGGTAAATTACCGGCACCGCCTTGGCGGTAAGGGGATTTACCGCCCCATTCCAAGGTCGGTGGGGCGGTAAATCCCCCTTCCGCCATTGCCCTTCCCCATTCCCATTTCTGCCCCATAGGGCTCTATGGGAATGGGGAAGTCGCTAATTACGGCACCGCAATTTTGCGGTGCCGTAATTAGCTCCGAGGTCCCTTAGCGGGTTGGTTTTTAACGCCTGCAAAAAGCAGGCGTTAAAGCACCAACCCGCTAAGGGACCTCGTAGTATGGCGGTAAGGGTTAACGGTCACCATTGCCATTAACGGTGACCGTTAACCCTTACCGCCGTCCGTGTAATGAGGCCCTTAGACTTCCCTTGTGTCATTCTCCGCAGACATGTCTCTGCCAGGCATAAATCCCTGTGGCGGAACCAAGCAGCAGCGCTATTTACCTTTTTTCATTTTTTACAAACAAATACGGACAGGAAACAACTTGATTTCCATCTGTGTGTGTCTGTACAAATCAGTAGAAACATGAAACTGAGGTCCTTGCATGTAATATACAGAATTTTAGTTAAGTAACTATCAACAATATTCTATATTCCACCGAGGGATTTCAAGTGACATCTGATATTGCAGTATCTTACTGACAGTGTTAAAGCTGCAGACCAGCTCCAGCTCTGCTAATGAGGGCCACTCTAAGCAGCAAACCTCTGGTGCTAAGAGCAGTGGTGTAACACAAAAGGCGGGTGCGCCCTTGCAAGTCCCCATGCTGAGGGCCCCCAACCCGCCAAGCTCCTCAACAAAGCACGGGACCCGCCGCACTACGGGCCATCCTGGACCACCACGTGTGCGCAATGTCCATGAGGATCATGCCGCTGCAGAGCCACATGCACACTGCGCTGGGTGGAAGAAGGTTTTTTTTTTATTCAAAGCTTAAATCTTTCACCCAGCATCGAAACAAGGGGAGGGTGAATGTCCCCTGGTACCAAAATGTACCATCCACCAGTGTTGGCTGCTGAGTTCTTTTATTGGTGGGGTGTACATATTTGCCACAAGTGTACAAGAGAGACCGAGCGTAGAGAGGGAGCCCGAACCAACAAAAAGGAGTTTTTTTTTAAGGGGAGAACAAATGGCTCTCCATGAGAAAATGTTTTGAATAATTGGTTAAAATGGTGCATTACACAGCACACTTTCTAATTTAATTCATGCAGGTCACCAATGGTACACAGGAGCCTTTGCCAATGCATTTTCATACCTTTCCCCACAATATATACCAGTATAAAAAACAGTTTCATGTTGGCTTTGCCCATATACTTCCATTACGGTTGCATCAATGTATGCCAGTATTCCCATAAAAGAACATACTCATGTTAGCGCTGCACATAATAACAGCAATAATACTATAAGAAAACATCACCAAGCTGGCTCCCCCAATATATGCCAGTACACCCATGTAAGAACATACTCTGGTTGCCTTTGCCATCAAAAATGCCATGCCACAATAAAAAAAAACATGTCAAAACGGCCTCCAATGTAGGCCAGTCAAAACATGCAAGAACACTTATCACACTTGTTTTATAATAGATGCTCAGTAAAATATATCCTGCCACTGGAAGAAATAGCTAGGCTGTCTGCACCAAAATGCCACTCTAGCCATTTAATAACACTTATCATGCTTGCTTTATCATTGATACCCAGCTAAAAATGTCACGCCACAGTAGGAAATGGCTAGATTGGCTGCACCAAACTGTCAGTCTAGTCACGTAATAACACTTATAATGCTTTTATTGCTTTATTAGAAATATTCAGTTAAAAATGTTATGGCAGAGTAACAAATGGCTAAACTGGATGGACCCAAATGCCATTCTAGCTATGTAATGACGCGCATCAAGTTGGCTTTGCCCGTAAATGCTAGTAAAATGCCATGCCACTTACAGAAATGTCAACAATGCTCCACTGCTCTCCGGGTCCTCCAGCACCTCATGTGCACACATAATCACTTTTATACCCATTCACTCACCAACCACTCATGCATACACTCTCTCACATTCACTCACAGGCTCACCCAGAACATTCACACTACATTCTCCACACAGGGGCCCACCCAGAATTGTCACACACAATCACATTACTACCTATTCCACCAGTCACTCACCAATACACCTTCTCTGACATTCACTCACACTGTATTCTCCATGCCTTCACCCACCTACCTAGAACATTCACAGTCAGTCAGTCCCCTTCACCCACCTGTCGCTCACCCATATGCCTTCTCTCACATTCACTCACACTGCATTCTCAATGCAGGCACCCACCCGCCCAGAACATTCACAATCACATTCATACCCATTCACCCACCAGCCACCCACCCATACACCTTCTCTCACCTTCAGTCACACTGCATTCTCCACATGGGCCGTCACCCAGAACATTCACACAATCACATTCATTCCGATCAGCACCCTTTCACTGACCCATGTACCTTCTCTCACATTCACTGACAAGGAATTCTCCACACGAGCACCCCTAGAACATTCACACAATCACATTCATACCCATTCACCCATAAATACATCCAACACGCACCACACACACTCATAAGACACACATCATACATACAAAAATCAAAAAGGCTTTCTTACCTGTTTCCCGCTGCAGCTTTGGTTCACCGGTCCCCTGTATCACCCCAGGCCTCCCACAATGGACACGGAGAGGTGCTGTGAAGGCACAGGAAAACCAGCATGCATTTCCCACTGGAGTTCAGGATAGGAAAATGGCAAATTGAAACTTTAATTATTGCTCCTCATGCAATTAAAAGGAATGAATCCTTGCATTGTCTGAGGGGGCTGGGGCATGCATGGCCTTTGCGAAAGCACTTTGTAATTTGTCATGTGGGTGTATCGTGCTGAACAGGTTCTACCAAAGAAGAATAGGCTGCCCATGTTTGTTCTCACTCTACCATCAAAACACTCAGCTCTGCACTCAACCCTTTGTAAACATCTTCGGTGAAAATATGATAAGATTTACGGGAAGAAAGCAGTCGTCTCTAATCAAAACCGCACGGCTTCATGGGTATTCCAATGACACCATGCTAATTTCCAGAGCAAGCATGGTAGGTGCTGGCCAGAGAAATCCAAGGCAATAAAAGGCTGCAAAGCCAACAAGGAGCTTGGCGATCTGGCAGATATTTTTGGTTTAATAAATACAGAGTGTGACCAAAAGATAGCAACCTAGGCTTTTCACAGAGGTATACCTAATTAAATGATCTCTGTCATTTAAGGGGCGGATGCCAAATCCCGAAGGCCTCTTACCAATTGATTGAATAGTCAGGAGAACCAGGGCTCGTTGCACAATACTCTAGTGTAGTCTCTACTCTTAAGGTACCTTCAAAGGTGCTGAAAATATTTGGTTTTGAGTTTAAAGTGTATATTGCAATCGCAGTGCATCCCGTTACATATATTTCTGTGCTTATATTCTTATATTGAGCTTAAAAAGCATGGAGATACACAGTTGGTTTAATATCCGGTATTCCACCTTCTGCCACATGGAGAGTGTGTTGCGGAGTAGAGGTCAGCGTTGGACTGGCCTATGGGGAACTCTGGAGACGTCCTGATAGGCCGCTGCATCCTGGGACTCTTTTGCGTGGTATTTCCAAATGTTCCCATGGGAAAAGGGTTGGGCTTGCTGAACATGTGTAAGAACTTTGAGCATTATTTCCAGGGCCTCCTTTGTTTCCCCGTCCACCCCTGGTAACGATGGGAGTTAGTAGCAATGGTCTACTCGCAGGCACCGCGTCGCAGATCTCCAGCAATCACGCTGAGTAGACAGTTCTTTGGTGTAAAGACCTGCCTGGATTAAGTAAGCATCTCCTTTCTGGTGGATTTCCATTTAGTAGTGCAAAGCTCGCAGGTGATTGAGAATGGTAGGAGCTTTAGTGAATGCATTCTCCAACAAAGTTAGGCCTGCTGACCTTCCTTATTACCATAAAATGCTTTCAAACTACTACAGTGCTAATTCAGCACAGTACCAAAGCGCAGAAACATAACATATGATGGAAATAACTGGGAAAGCAGAAAACACGTTTGCAACACACAAGCCAAAGCTGTCAGATGTGCTGGTGCTTGTTTAGAACGTCGGCCAGTCTAATGATTAACAAACGAGATCATGAATCCTCAGACTTAACAATGTGTATGTCTAAGACCCGCTTTTTCTTTAGAATTGAAAACATGTCTCCGCCGATTGTATTGTAGAACGAGTTCATGAAGTTCTGGCTTATCTTAGTGATGCAGGCCTGCAGAATGCCTACAGTTCAATATGCCCATGTTTCACTGCTCAGGACAACACGGCTAGCCACATCTTCGTAGGCCCAAGGCCAAGAACCACCAGAGCAGCTGTACCACTCTCCTAAGCGGTCTCCCCCGATGCAGCACTCGGATTGACATTATTATTATGACAGCTCACTGCTCACTAAGTAAGAATCACCTGTCTCCCTGCCACACTAAAGTCACATATGAAGAGCAAAGTGTCTAAGATTATTATGGTCATTATTATTATTATGTGTATGTTACCGATCAATACATGGAATGTGCTGTGTTAGCTAGTGTGTGGGGAGAGCTTTAAACATCACCTAATTCTGAACTGTGTTTCTAACTAGTAGAATTGCTGACCTTATGGCTTGATGGCCACCGTCAGCATTGCGCTTGCCCAAGGACACCTTTATGTCATACGTCGTCTCATTTCGACATGGAAACATAGCAAGGTAGCGTTGGAGCTTTAAAGACAAATGGAGTTGCTCCTTTGGTGGTGTTGAACATCTTGTTGTATAGATCTCAGGTTTATCCAAACAGTTTCAGGTTGCCCGTGTGACCCAATTATTAGTTGTGACTGCTCACCCTCATGTTGCCAACTTCAACTTCAGAACTTCTGTTTCCTGTCATGAGAGGTCATTTTAGATGCCTTAAACACTTCTGAAAGTTTATTCATTGCGTTTTTGAAGGTGCTCATTGCATGACAATGATTTCAGAGCCTCGAGCAATGGCATTCCTGGCAATCTAAGGACATGAAGTCAGGTGCTTAGATAAACTGGACTAAGTTAAAATATCCAGCTTTTAGCCAGTGAACTCGACCTTACTTGGTATGGTTTAGCAAATTGAACAATGTTTCTTTTTAAGATTGGGGCATTTAGCTGTGAATTCTTACCCTCAGTGCTATTTTATCCTTGTTAGGTGCGCTAAAGACAGCCACAGACCTGTGGCAGCAGAATGCAGTGGTGGCCGGTGGCACTCAGCCTCTCGTGATGCAGGAAGCGTGCATCCTGGAGATATGATATGATATGGCATTTATAACGTACCTATACACAAGTTTTTCAAGGCGTGACAACGCAAGGGGAGGAAGCAAAGGGGGGGCACAGACAACGGTCCTACTAGGCCAGGTGTCATTCAGATCGTGCATGTGCATGGGAAGGGGGAAACGAAAAGTGCGAGGGGGAAGGGAGAGGGAAAAGTGCAGTACATGGGAAAGTATGATAAATAAGATAAATAAACAGCCAGCTGGTGGCAAGTGCAAGGAAGTGCAGGCGTAAGTGCTGGTAGGGGGATTGAAGGGGTACAGAAAACAGTCCCCCGGTGCAGGGGTTGCCGGGGGGGCAGTGCAGGTGGGCAATTGACAGGGCATGGGCCAGAGATCAGAAAAGGTGGCCAGGTAAACCAGTTCAGTTTCAGTCAGGAGTTCAGCAGGGGAGAAGGGGAGAGAAAGCAGAAGCAAAGAGGAAGGTTTTGAGGTGCTTCCGGAACCTGAGATGGTTCTCCTTGGGTTTCAGGGAGGCAGGAAGGCTGTTCCAGAGAGAGGCCCCTGCCGAAGAGAGTGATCTGCCACCAACTCGTTGCTTGGAGAAGCGACTGACCCTGAGGGAGTTGGAGGCGGATGAGCGAAGAGCTCGAGAAGGAAGATATTTAGGAAGAGAGAGTTGAAGGTATTACAGCCCCAGATCACAGAAGGCCTTGTGTGCAATGCAGAGGGTTTTGAACTTAACCCTCGCAGCCACTGGCAGCCAGTGCAGAGATTTCAGTCCTGGAGAGATACGGTCCCTGGGCTTGAGGCCAAGGACAAGTCTCGCAGTCCTGTTCTGGATGAGTTGCAGAGGGCGGAGAGTGGAGGCAGGCAGATTAAGATAGAGGCTGTTACAGTAGTCCAGCCTATAGAGGACCAGAGCTTTGGAGACAGTGACCTTCTGGGGGAAGGAGAGGAAAGGAAGAATACCTCTGAGGAGGTGTAGCTGGTAGTGTGACTTCTTAGAGATGTCAGAGATGTGAGGGAAGGAGGAGAGTGCAGAGTCGAAGATGACCCGAGGTTTTTAGCCTTGCAGGTGGGAGTAGGAAGAGGGCCAAGAGAGGCCGGCCAGAGACCTGCAGGGAAGGAGGGAGTGGGTGTGCCGATGAGTAGAATCTCAGTCTTACCGGCATTAAGGCAGAGGACGTTGGCGGCACACCACTCCTGGATGGCAGACAGACAGTCAGAGACGAGGGAAGGAGAGGAGGAGGCCGAGGGTAGCTTGAAAATGAGCTGGGTGTCATCCGCATAGCACTGAAAATTGGGACAGAGAGCAGCGATACGGTGGGCAAGGAGAGCCAGGTATTGGTTGAACAGCCAGGGAGAGAGGTTAGATCCCTGGGGCACACCACAGGTAGACAAAAAGATGTCGGAGAGGAAGGACCCAAGTTGGTCCTGGGAGAAAGATATGTTCTAGTTTGAAGACGCTAGTGCAACTGTGTAAGCTAGAGAGACAGCATTTTATCCAGCCACTGTATCCCAACTAAATCAAGTGTTTTCATGGAAACCATCTTGGAATTTTAGGACAGACTTGACAATCTTTTCTACTTCTGTGGGCCGGCTCTTTGATAAAGCTTCTATCCAGGGCCGGACTGGGCCATAATATTCTCTTGGGGAGCAATGAAAAAGTGTCCCACAACTGCAAATGGCTATTCATTCCTTTTGTGACACTGTTTGAATAGTAACCAAGGGGAGTTGTTTGATTAAGTGTGATGCAAATTGTGCATTTTAAATAATATTTATTCAGCAACACTGGTCAAAACACTGGTCAAAGCCACAGAATGAATTAACTCATCAAACTGGCCCAAATTGGCCAAGGAAGTGGCCCACTTTGACCCAATAAACTGTCCTACACCAGCATTTTGTGTTTCTGGCTCGGCCATGGGCCTAATGCCCTGTGGGCCAGTCCAAGCCTGTTTCTATCAAATTAGAGTTTCCCTTGAATGTGATAATAATTTGCTCAAATGAGTATGGTCCTTGGGGGCAAATGATGATGATTTTATGATTTAAATATGTATGAATGTTTTGTTTTTGTTTCTTTCACTGCGAAATTGTTATGTGGAAAGTTTTGTAGCAAGTGTTGAAGGAATGTGTATAAAAGTTTAAATAAACTATCATGCACAAAAAAAGAACTTACATTGTGGTCATGCAACAATACATTTTATGGAACGGCTCGCTTGTCAGGATGTTTTCCACTGTGTGCCTTTTCCTTGTGTGTGGGAACTCTGAGCTGCAGCGTACGTGATGCACACATTGGCAAAGAACGTAGGTCTCAGTTTGCAAGTTTAGAAGATAGGCCTTTTTTGTTTGTCCTGTTGGCGAAAATGTTCCTTCTATATTTACGAAGCCAGACCTTTTCTAAATTCACAGTGAATATCTTGTAAACTTTTGGTTTCAGAGACTACCTTAAAGAGTTAAGAATGAAAGCCATGGGATATTTTAGAAAATCATTGTAATCTGTTTGCACCAAGTGATTATTCCTGCCTACTGCTTCACCACACCTCATCTTCTCCTCGACCTTCTGAAGTCTGTTTGCTCAACCCTCAGACGCTCACGCATACATTTTCTCAAAAGTTTGGAAGAAACCTCAAGATTATTCTTAGTTGTGGGTGCATAAATCCGGCTGATCCCTCGTCACCTACTGTTTTTCTGTGTTTGGTTATCAGCAAGGTATGCCAAATTATTAAAACATTCGGTAACACATTTTTGTTGAACTGAAGATAATTCCCTGCTGATGAAATGGTGCTGTAAACAGTGGGTTGAGGAGGAGAGGTCAAACCATATCCTGACAGCAAATGTTTCAAAGCAAATAAAATATAAACTTAATGGAAAAGGCTGAAACCTTTCCTGCCAGCGGTGCCCAAATAGGAAAATTTGTCTAATTGACTAATGTCTTTGCTTGCACCTTGCTCTGTCTTCTGCATAGAAACCAAAATCAACTCTTTGTTTTCTGCTGACAAACAAACATTTGAAAAAAAACTTGCTGTAGAAATGTGATATGTATTTTTATCCAGGAAAAGAGTAGATAACATTGCTACATTACCCAACTAAATGCCATGAATTTAAGCAACATCGATATTCGAGGGATGAAAGTCTGCATCGCGAATGCTTGACATGTGGCTGACTGCACCTCTGCCCTACTGCCCTTGCTTAGGCTATTGAGTTGAACCCATGGGCTCCCACTAGAATACACACATTAACTTCAGTGGTCCTTATAGAAGCAAACTCAGCAGAAGGAACCCTTATGGACATCTAAAGCACGAGACACTTTTCCCCAGCCCGTTAGAATTTCCAGATCCATTTCTGATACGAATGCCCTATAGAGTCATAATATAAACCTCGGGTGTACTCAGTGGATCAACTTCCAGGCGATGAAAAGCAGGTCAGGTATGCCTGACATGTGACTAAACCTGCTGGTCTGACATTAAATCTTACAATGGCCCGCTTCAACTTTAGTAATGTTATCAACTTCTGGAGGATGAAAGGCTGAGCTGTTCTTACCCAGATTCAAACCTGGGACATTCAGATAACGTATAGATCTCTGCAAAAGTTGCATTAACCTACTGCAATATCTTACTGTGCTGTCCTACCTGGATACATTTCACAGATGCCCATAACTCAATTTCCTCTTGCTAACTCTGCTACCCATTCCTCCTATCCATTTCTGCCTTCTTGCACCATTTGAAGTTAATGGGTGTATGCATTTTTTTACCAACAAGAACCTGCCCGAACTTTTGCTGAACTTCCCTAAAGATTTAGAACTCTTAAAAGAGGTTCGGGCAGATTCGGCCAGAAGAAAAAGCACCTGGAACATGAAGCTTGTGGAACACTTTTGAGAAAGTTATCCCAGTCCTGCTTACTTTGTTGGAGATATTTTATTTATATATTTAAAATGTATAAAGCGCTAGGGCCCAACAGGGCTTGTAGGCGCTAAAAACAGCCGAGGTGGTAAGCTCAAGTACTCAATCCAGTGTCTTAGCAAAATGGATCTTGTTGAGCTTGAAGGATCTCGTAAACCACTCAGACCTTTCCATATAGATATTCACCATTTTGCAAATAATGACATTAAATTTAACTTTCTATTTTCATTTTAGGTTATGAGAGATCAAGGCCCCTGGAAAATACCAACTTCAGAAGACGACATACTACTTGAAACATGGATGTTATTTTCAGGCAGAAAATTGAATGAATCTTTTCTCATATTGCAAACTATGCCGTCCTTGTTTAATTGCCACTACTGCACCAGATTTCTTCTCTTTATCTATGACAAATCTCATGAAGGCTGAAACCAAAGAAAAGAGTTGGGCCTACTGACCCAGTCCTGTGTCAAGCCCAGCAACTCCATAAAGACCAGGCTCCCTCTTCTGAAAACCGTTGAACCTGTATGTGCAGTCAATCCAATGAAAGTGTTTGTGAAAACATTCTTTCTCAGGTATCTCAGAGTACCCTCTCAGGAAAAAGCCTCATGAAATGTGCAGGGAAGGACGCCATGTTATATCGGCAAGATGGTTCCAGTGAAAGAAATTACACTTACCCCATAAAGGTGTTCCACTGAGTTCTGATCCTAACCAAAGTCACCGCCATCCAAAGAGTTCTTTTGACAGTATTATGGACAGCAATATTTCCAACATGCCCTGTGTGCCTGTCGGCACAGAATAGTTACTACCATAGTCATAATAGTGGATGTAAAAAGTATGACTTCTTTAAAAATGATTAATTATATTTTTCATTTCATATCTCTCTTTCTGCATTCAGCAATGGTTGGAGAAAATGCTACCAGTTTTAGTATGGCTTACCGTGTTTTTTATGTTATTATATTTGTGGTCAATAAATCTATAAGTAATTTATTTTTGTGTGACTTATTCCAAATTTTATAAGGTACACATTTTCTTTATTTCTTTGTCCTGTTTGCTGAATCCCGGAGAGAAGACAGCCAGTCTCAAACCTCAGTTCCTAAGTAAGAAGGATAACAGTCTGTGTCTTAGTCGGGGAACCTTGTAGCAAAACCGCAAATGAAGGTTTTCGAAGATACCTGGCCTTCAAAGGAATAGATCAGACGGCTCATCAGGCCTATTAAGAAGCTACTCCAAATTTAAAGTCGAATTTCAAAAGCTTGGTTTGTTTCTTCCTCCTAATTCTCTCCTTACCGAAGAAGCTGCATGTTGGTCTTCTAGACAAGAAGTTGATTAGGGTCCAACCCTTTGGAATAGCAGAAGAAGTAAATACCTTTTGCACAGTAGATAAAGGTCACAAGATGCAGAAGGCAGACTCTTAGATTCTTCAGAGACTACAGGACCTGAGTTGCTTCAGGGGTAGATGCACTCTGTAAACTTAAGAAACATCAAGGTATTTCCAAACTTCACTGATACTTGGTGGGGAGGGTAGCCTCAAGACCTCAGTGTAGCACACAAACTGGTGTCAGTGGTACCACGGTTGAACCTAGGAAAATAAGGTACCTGCCATTACTATTGCACCAATGTAGTAATATCCAAGATGAAACTACATTTCTAGACATCAGTAACTAAAGAGGCCAATATAGCATGACAATCAATAGCCTTACTGGCATTAAGGCAGAGGTCATTTGCGGCACACCATTCCTGGATAGCAGAAAGAGAGTCGGAGATGAGGGAAGGAGAAGAGGAGGCCGAGGGTAGCCGGAAAATGAGCTCGGTATCATCTGCATAGTACTGGAAGTTGGGGCAGAGAGCGGCAATGCGGTGGGCAAGAAGTGCCAGGTACTGGTTAAACAGCCAGGGAGAGAGGTTAGTTCCCTGGTGGACAACACAGGTAGTGAAAAAGATGTCAGAGAGGAAGGAACCCAGTTGGACCTGGGAGGGTCGATTGGAGAGGAAAGAGGTCAACCACACCAGAACCTGACCAGTGATCCCCAGATTATCACGGAGACGTTTGAGCAGGATGGTATGATTGACAGTATCGAAGGCAGAAGAGAGATCAAGCAGAATGAGAACACATGCAGTGTTAGAGTCAAGGTTCAAGAGCAGGTCCTCACGGATGTTCAGGAGAGCAGTTTCCGTGCTTCTGGTAGCTCTGAAGCCAGACTGATGGTCGTGGAGACTACCAACAGATTCAGTATGGGGATTAAGCTGGGAGATGGCCAGCTTCTCCAGGAGCTTTCCCAGGAAGGGAGTGATAGAGATTGGGTGATAGTTAGCCGGGCAGGAGGGGTCGGAAGAGGGTTTCTTAAGAAGGGGTGCACAAGGGAGTGCTAGGCTTTGTAGAGATTCAGAATGGGGGTGCCTTTAATTGTGATGGTCAGCATGTTCCAATGGAGTGGGGAAGTGGGAAGAAAGAGCTGAGGCAAAAAAGGGGAAAAGGGAGGCATGGAAGAGTGAGCTTGCCTGCAGCGGTGGATCCGAGGGAACAAGGTTGTGATTAGTGAGAGAATCAATGAGAGCGTTACTGAGTAGCAGGACCATTGATAATTTTGCAGACTAGACGAAGGAACTTGAAAAAGAGCAGTTGTTCATGGAGAGCCAACCACCATTGGTGTTGGTAGGTAGGAGTGGGGGAGCATCTGAGTAGGTTTTAAAGAGTGCAGACAGCATCATTGAGGGTGTTATCTGGAAGGTGAAAGGAGTAGAGAGGAAAGACAAGGAGTAACCTCAAGCAGTAGTTGAGTTTGCTGAGTTTGAGAATGGCGATTTGAGGTTTATTAGAGTGGTGAGAAAAATTGATGAATTTTCAGTTTGTTCAGAAGGGTAATGCGAGCAATAGAGGTAGTAATGAATTGTTGCAGTCGCAAGTAATCAAAAATGTTAGGTGGGAAGGAGACGGGAGAGGAGGAATGGCAATGGAAGCCGGGAGAAAGCTGACTTCTTTTTTTCAGTTAATTATGAGGCAACCAACAGCCATCCAGTAACAGATTATAGTGAGACAGTTGGTAATCCATTCCGAGATGGCTGAGATGAAGGAGGAAAATTAGAACAAGATTTGAGCGTTGTCATCAAAGAGGTGGTGTTGAAAGTCAAAGGATGAGGTAAGTCTTCCTAGGACATAGGTGTCAAAGTATGAAGAGAAGCTGTCCATAGACCGATCCATAGGGACGCCGACAGGGAAAGGGGCGAGATGAGAGATTTGCATGTCCCAGTAGATTGTAACTGCGCAAACGCCAAGGTAGGAAGCAATCCAGGCGTGAGCAGATTTGTGAAACCCAAGATCCTGGAGAGTGAGTAGAAGAGAGGAGTGGTCAACAGTGTTGAAAGTGCCAGAGAGGTACAAAAGGATGAATATACAAGAGAGTTTGGAGTGATGAGGATCAGAGGGAAAGTTGGAGACATGTATGATTGAAGTCTCTGTGAAGTGTTTACTAAGGAAGCCAGATAGAAGTGTAACTCAAAAACCAATACCCTGAAGGTACTAAGTGACATGAATGAAGACCCCCCCCCCCCCCCACTAATGTTCCTTTGAACAATGGGGAAGGAGGGAAAACTCAGCAATAGTTCATTAGGATATTTGGGTCAGCAGATTGTTTCTTTAAAAGGATAGGACAATTGAAGAACTGAAGACAGCTGGGAGAGGTTAAAGAGCTCCAATAGATATTGGCGGGTGATTGGGAATAAGTCTTTGACCCTTTGAATAGCAAACATGTTGACAGATGCGCAATATGGGCTGACTCTGCAAGAGATTGGAGGTGATTTGGTAGGAAAGGTAGTGGGGAAGGGGTCGAGAGTTGAAGGCATAAGGGGAAAGTTGATGGAGAGAAGGAGGATGGGGAGGGAGAAAGAGGAGGGCTGTGAGAATGTGACAAACGTCAAAGCTTTAAGAGGAAACGCAGTAAACTAAGTATTAGCAGCAATGGAGGACGCAATGGATATTGGCGTGGGAGATGTGAGCAAAGCTTGAAGGATGGATGAAAGTTAGCAGTCAGGGATAAGTTAACATATTTTAAAGAGGTCTTTCTTTGGCCAGCAAATGCACACTTAAAGTGATACAACCTTTGGTCTATGAAGACTGATTCAATGCTGTTTAAGACTGCTTTGCCACAAATAGTTATCTCTTAAGTTTTGACTTTCTTTTCTCTTTTACCATATGAGTTATTCTATGGTTCATGATACTGATATGTGTACGGCTTAAATACTTGTGCAGCCCTTTGTATAAAAGAGTTATATAAATACTGTTTAATAAATAAATGTTGCAAAACATACCTGTGCTAGATAAAGTCAATATAACTTGAAGGGAATTGCAAACCCTGTTAGGTAGTAAGGTCAACAAAAGAACCTATACAATTGGCGTCTCAGCGTGCAGTGTACAAAACAGCTAGTAAGTTATATGAATACATAAATCTAGTAACAAATCCACTCCGACATGATCCTAATATTCCTGCTAAGAACGCATGTCAGTGTTTTTTCGGAACATCGATGTGGGCTAGTGCTTCCTAAATACATAGGGCCTCATTACGACCCTGGTGGAAGACCATGGTGCTATTAGCATAGGCTTGGTCCATGCCGGTAAGTTACCGACTCCTCCATGGAGAAAGGGGGAATTACGACCCCATTACAAGGTTGGCGGGGCGATAATTCCCCCTTCCTCAATGGCCCTTCCCCATTCCCAATTTTGCCCCATAGGGCTCGATGGGAATGGGGAAGGCGCTAAGTACGGTACCGCAAATTGCGGCACCGTAATTAGCACCAACGTCCCTTAGCGGGTCCCTACTTTAACGGCTGGTATAGACCAGCCGTTAAGGTCGGTCCCGCAAAGGGACCTTGTAGTAAGGCGCTAAGTGTTTAACGGCGCCGCAGCCTTTTACGGCAGGGTCGTAATGAGGCCCATAGATTGATTGAAAGCGCATTTCTTCCCAAAATGGGCACCGTTGCTCACACAAAGAGATGCTGGTACACGTACCTTTTATTTAAAGGATATCAATTGTCCTTAATATGCCAGTCTGAAGTGATGGCATATTACTTTGACGTAGAATGTTTGTAAACACGAGTATCGAGGGAAGCTGAAACCAGATATGAAGTCATTGAGCAGGAATCTTTGGCACGTGTTTGGGCAATATCCAAATTCAAAGCTTATTTGACACTCGTTTCTAGTAAGACTGATCACAACCATTTGGTGGCAATAGTTAATAGCAAGGGTATGGATGGGGTGTCCAGGAGAATTGTCAAATGGGTTATGAGTTTACAAGGATTGTATTTTGAAGTTCAGCGTGTGGCTGGGAAGTGAAATGTGAATACAGATGGGCTGTCACTCAATCTGGTAAGGTATGAAGAAGGAGTGAAAAAGCTGGAGACGCGCGAGGGTGTCAAAGACATTTCGCTTGGTTGGAGGCATTATTAAGGAGAATAAGTGGAGTGAAGCGTGCCGAGAAGATGTGGTGTATCAAAAGGCGAAATAGCTGGCTGGTTCTGGCTGGAAGAAACCTGATGGCAGTGGTGATAAGAGGTCAGCAACAAACTCACGAGTTTGAAACGATTAAAGGATGAGTTGCCCATACACAGTGAATACCTCTATAGAGGCCAGAGGTAAGTAGCACCTGGTAGTATGAGAGAAGCAGAGTTAAAACCTGGACATGAAAGACACATGGGAATTTCTAAAACCAAAGCCATGGTACGTACAGACTTTTGGTGGCCAAACATGGATGAGTTAATTGAGTTAAGAGTGAAAGACTGTGAGGAGTGCAAAGATGGTGACAAGATTGTGCAAATCAGAGTTCCTCCCATGGTCATTCCAGAGATGCTTGAAGTACCATAGAATATGGTAGCAATAGATTTATTAGGGCCTCTTGATTTTAAAGGAGCTAGAAATATGCATGTATTAGGGGTTACGGATTTGTTATCCAAATGGCCAGTGGTTAGGGTTCTGAAGGACGCTTCCACCAGAAGCACCATTAATATCTTAGAATTAGTGTGTTTTTATTCATTGCATTTTATTGCATTTCTGTAGCACCCACACCAGGAGCTATCACAGCTTTAATACATCATAGTGCATTCTAGTTCGAGCAACTATGGTTCACGTTAAAGAAAGGATTTCAATAGAGATTTAGGTTGAGTTCTGTCCTTTTATCAATCTTGAGATTCTAGAAAATGGACGCCGCCATCCTGAAATATATTCAGCCCTAGCAAGGACTTTTCCCTGACGGTAAGACCGACCCATAAAGAGGGATACCTAGAAAATGAGGATCATTGTGAAAGCAACGCTAACCAGAACCATAAAGATTGAACATTCTACCTGAATCTCTATAGAAATTATTTCTTTAACTTGAAGTTTGGTTGCTCGCACTAGAATGCACAATGATGTATTAAATTCTGTATGTACAATCAATTTGAGATTAATGTTTAAAAACATTGGTAATATGTACTATGCGTTATGACTATACTGAGATTCTACAATTTGAATAACACATGATATTATATCATACGAATTATTATTGTAACTGTGCCTTGAGAAAGCCTGGGCAACGGCGAAACAATTGCCAGTATGTTGGCACTTCATGAACAACTGTATACACACTTTGGTTTACAACCAATTAATGTTCACTTTTGAATCTCACTTGTGGGAACTCCTGCTTTGACCAAAGAGCTAGGTGCAAACAACCCAACATACCCGCGTTCTGTACCTAATTCACATAACAGTCATTGTTGGGTTCTGCAGCCAGGCCAGACTACCATATCAAATATTCTCAAAGATCCTAGACAACAATGGATAGGCGCACTGAATATTATCCACTCCCATCTTTCCAGTGTTATAAATACCCTGGGCCAGGAACGGACTCACAGACACCACCCCACCATCCCAGACCAGCTGCTCTGGTGGAACGCTGAGCAACCTGCAAATAAAAAAGTTACCCATTCAGGATATGGGCTCCGTCTTGAGTTCTTTGATGATTAACGGACACAGACACCAGAGTTCACTTTTTATAGAGACCCCAACGGGGCCCCTCTTTATTAAACACACCCATATTCTTAAAAACTAAAATCTAGGATTCACAATTGTGAGCTCCATCAAAGCGGGGACCGGCTACATCAGCTCACCCTTCCTTGGAGGGGTCTCAGGGACCCTAAGGATGAGCTTGCCGCAACCAATCCCCTTCCTAAACTCAGGTACCACCCATATGGAGAGTGAGGCCAGAGGATGGCCTCTGTGGGTGGTCCTGTCTTGCAAGGCAGCCTTGGGCATGGCCACCAACCTTTCCCTCTACCTCACACCAGGGAACCTCCCCTCTAGCACCAATTAACAACCATGACCATGTACATAATATCCTATCTATCCGTTATTAACAATTACCCTGCTTAACATTTCCTCTTATTATTACCCCAACTCCCTAACCTCCCCTACTTAACATTTACCCTACTTAATGGTACATAATTATAGACATAACAAACATATATATATAGGACATACTACATAAACAAATAAAACATTGTCACAATGGAGTGACTGCTGCAGACAGCCAACCATTTACAGTACCTTTAGGCCTGTCCAATGTGCAGGGCTGCTACTGATGACACTGGCTGATGAACTGGGACCTACCCCACCGGTGACGGGTGAGGCCTAGCCCCCTCTTCTTCCGGGGTGGCCCCACCCACCACATGGGGTCACTGCACAACCTGCACCCGTCATGTTGTCCTGGGTGGCCCCCTATGCACCTGGTGGCCGCCCACACTCACCGCCGCAACCTGCGGTATATATGTTATTTTAGGGTGGGCCCTGTTGGCTGGGGGCCCACCAAAGTCACAGCGCAGCCCTGGTGCCATTTTCAGATCCGGGGGCCTCTCTGTTGCTATGATGACACTGCTGCACTCACTGCTGTGCATCAGTCCTCCTCCTGGCCCGCCCCCTCAGCAATGTGTTGAGGAAAAACAGGGGGCAGGCTGTGCCTTCACCCTGACCGCTCTGCTGGGCAACCAAGGGCTTCCTTCACCCGGGGCGCACAACAGAGCGACCAAGGACTTCATGATCACCTCCTCTTCACCCAGGTGGGCCGAAGAGGCCCACCCAGGACTTCCTTCTTCACCGCTCCACCCTCTCTAGATATCCTCCCGGGGTGACATATGCAGCCCGACAGGATTTTTTCAATGACAGGCCCGCCTCACTGGCCACGAGGTGGGCCTTTGGGGACATGGCTGAGCAGCCCAGTCGCGGCTGCATCCAGACGTGGTCCTGGCAGGCTGTTCTTGATGGGCCTGGGCAGCCACCGCCACACTCTCTGGGCCACAAATGTCTCTGGGGCCCATCCGGCCTGGCCCCAAGTGAGCTCAACACGTGCCACGGCCGAGGGTCGGCCGAGCTGCCCCTGGCATAGCAGCTCAGCCCACCTGCACACAGTCTCTGCAGGGGGCTTCCCATTGCGCCGCTCAGTGCTTTTCATAGGATGGATTAAGGCTCCAGGGGGCCACTCAAGGCAGCAACCCCCGAGGTAAGTCTCTCTCTTGCTCTCGCTTTTTCTTAACTGTCCTTTCAACTGTCCATTTTTTATTCTTCTAGATTCTTTTCTCTCCCCTGCCCGCCCAATCTTGGGCATGGGAGTTATTTATTATTCTTTTCCTTGTTTCTTGACATTCCATCCTGCCCCATGGTGGGCTGGATGGTTTCTCCCAAACACACACACACACACACACACTCTTACTTCACTTAAATAAAACCTTTTTTTTATTACACTGGTGTCTGCGTCTTTCTTTCCTGTGTGTTCCCTCACAGCGCAAACATGTAGCCCCACTAGCCAGGTCCTGTGGGGCCATGGGCTACATATTACTCATATTTGTTGAACAACCACGTTTTCACAAGTTTTTTTAAATGTGAAGTAACAGTGTTGGTTTCTGATGTTAGGAGGTAGGAGTTCCAGAGGGCAGGTGCTGTGGCACAAACGCGGACACCTCCTGCTCTTTTGTTTTTAAAACAAGGGATAAGCAGTGTGAGGCAAGCGTGAGATCATAGCAGGCACTTATGGTGTTTCTGGGCTATGCAGTTGTTGAGGTAGAGGGGAGCCTCTTTGTAGATACAACAGTGCACAATTGTTAGGGTTTTGAATTCAATATGGGCTTTGATGGGCTGCCAATGGACCTCTCACCTGGTTGCTGAGATGTGATTGGAGCGCTCTAAGCCCAAGGCAGCACACAGCGCTTTGTTTTGAAGAAGTTGGAGTTTAGAGAGGTTTGCTGCGGAAATTCCCATGAGCAAGGCATTGCAGTAGTCCAGTTTGCTGATGATGATAGCTATTGCTAGTGTCAGGCAGTTGCTCGGGTAGAGAAATTGTCTACTCAAGGAAATAAGCTTTGAGGAGTAGGCTGTGGTTGAGGCCAAGACATTGATGTGTTTGGTCATGGAGAGGTCTGCATCCAGGTAGACATCTAGGGTTTTGACATGCTTCAGAACAGGTATGATGGTACCATCAATGGACAAGGACGAGAAGGCCGTGCCCAGGTTTTTGAGACGGTGAGGGGAGCCCACAATTATCAGTTGTGTTTTGTCGTTATTGAGGTAAAGATTGTGGGTAGCCACCCAGCTTTGCATGATGCTATATACCCTGTTGATAGCAACAGTGTCCCTGGTGTGGTTGCCAGTTATGGGAATGAGGATTTGGGTATCGTCTGGGAATCTGGTGTAGGTGATACCAAGAGAGTCAAGATGGTCAAATAGCGGCTTGGTGTAGGTATTGTAGAGGGTCGGTGAGAGGGATGAGCCTTGGGGGACACAAAGAGGGACAGAGATGGGGTCAGCTGCTGAGTCTCCAATGAAAACTCTCGAGGTGTGTTCGCTAAGGAAAGATCTAGCCCAAGTGGTAGCCTCAGGGAAGTTCGAGCTGAGGTGCTGGCATAGAGTGTCATGGTCTACCAAGTCGAACGATGTAGATAGGTCAAGAAGGAGGAGAATGGGCAGGTTGCTGGCATCCCTGATGTTATCAAATTGGATTTTGAGCTCAAGCAGGGTTGTTTCAGTGCTGTGTTTTGGAGCAGAAGCCAGATTGTCTGGCTCCTAGAAGGTGGTGGTGTTCTAAGAACAGCTGGATTTGAGAGTACGCCATGCGGTCCTGTATTTTGAGCAAGAAGGGGATGGTAGTGTGGGGTGGTAGTTGGAGGTAAGGTGTACTCGAGAGATTGTTGAGTGACAATAATGGAACATAGGATATAACAAGGTTTTTTGTTGTATATGGATACCATATTCATTTAACATGATGGGTGTTGCCGATGTGCTCGTCTTCCTCAGCTGTGGCCTCTTTGGTTATACCAAGGGCAGAGGCCTACTGCAACAAATGAAGGGCTGGCCTGCAGTGTACATGCAGTTTTTTCATGTATCGCTGCCCATTTATCATGTTTCAGAATTTAAGTATGCAGGTGCAACACTTTAAACGTAAAAGAAAATATAGGTTTTGTTAATATTATTGAATATTACTGACGTGAATAGGTTTGCCATTTATTTAATTCACTTCTGCCATTAATTGAATTGGGTATTGTTTCTACTGCACTTTAGGGAGTCTCCAAGACTGCCAAGTATGCGGCAGGGTTAGTTGGTAGAACAAAATATGAAGACTTTGTCACAAGAATTAGGCCTCTGTTGTATTTTCCCAGAGAAACCTTTCCCAGAGATGAGAATGTTCCAAGAACTAACGGTGTGTGTCCTTGGCATAGGCAGACGAGCATGCGATAGTTACAAAGACGGGCTCCAACGTAGAGGAGCAGCAGGGCTTGGGAATAGCATATTGTGCCACAATGTCTGGTTTCAACGTAGTGACCATTACTGTATCTAGTTTTGTTGCTATGCGCAGCAGATCTTGCTCTTCGTATTAACTGCATGGCAGGCCTCTGCGGCGGGATGCACATGACATAACATGTTACTGTATTAGCCAATTAGGGAAGGCCAATTCCTGTGTTATTAGATATTTACAGGTAGGAGAATAGTTGGGGGGATGACATTTGCATACACCAGTTGTCTGGAATATGTTCTAATGTGGTTTTTGCCTTCAGATACTGCTGCTCAATGTGGGTGGGTTGAGAGTTCAGTTTTCCGGTTTTTTCGGCCATTATTGCATTGCATTAAAGCTATGTTTTTACAACTTGTGCCTCTCTTCATTATTTCAGGTAGACATCAAGGGTCCACAAGAAGCACAGCGGAACATTGCAAGATTCAAAAAGCTCGCCAGAACATGAACAAATGTGTGTACCTTCCCACATGACCACGGAATGTCGTACATCTGCCAGTTCAATATCTGCAGCAATAACCCTAATGCTGTCCATGGAGACTGTTTTTGTTTAACTGACCATGGCAACTCAACTTTTTACTGCAACATATTTTTATGTTTTGTCTGTTGTTTTGCAGTAAACCCATTAGGTTCTCAGTATAATGTGTAATACATGACACGATATTTAAAACATGTTTGGTGCCTTGTGCCATTGAACATACATCTTCTTTGAGACCTTTTCCATATGTTTCGTTTGGTCTATTAGGTGTTGCTTGTGACACCTACAAAGCCCAAACTATTGCATTTAAATACTCTTTCATGTGTACATAGGGAGAAGGGCTTTGGAGAAGTTCTTTTGAAGTTGGGCACATAATAATGACATTGTGGAGGGATACACTGTTGTTTGGTTATAAGCCCCACCCACTGCCCATTGCCTTGCTAATCCCTATGGCGAATCCCACCCTTTCCTGCCTTCCCCTCCCACCAGTTCTCTGCATGGGAACTCTTTGAGGTCTGAGCTCTTCCATTCTGGTGCCCATATTGGAGATGCGCTTAATTGTTGGCTCCTAAGCAAAATCCTTGATTCACCAAAACGGAATAAAAACAATGTTGCTAATTTTCCATTACGTGTTATGAAAACATTTGCTCATATTTGTAAAATATTTTACTTTTCTAAAGAGAACATGTATTCGTTAAAACATGTTTCCAAACTGTAATGTATTAACATCTCCAAAGATTTTTGTGTTAATTAGAAAATTGACAATTACTTTAATAACTAACTCATAGCAGTGAGTCACAAACATTCCTTTTCAAGATGATAGTTGCATTCACTGTCGAGCCACATGAAAAGATCGTACTGCACTCTCCTTGGTTGCTTGGGGAATGAATGGTGGGTGTGTCACTGGTCACTGTTGTGGGACTGCTGAGCCGGCAGGATCCCTCCTCCCCTCACACCCACTGCATACACAGAGAGCAAACATACCTGGTGAATGTATTTATTTATTTCATTTATAAAGCACACATACAACCCAGAGGCATTGAGGCACTGTTGCACATACAAGTCAAGTACAGATAAGGTGAACATAATAAGTCAGACATTGCGGTCGGGTGTAACAACAGGGAGAGGTTACAATAGGTTGCACAGTGAAAGTGTTACATGCATGCTGAGTGGAGAGGGGGTTTAAGAGAAGAGCTGTGTTTTGAGGGCTTTGCGAAAGACCCAGTAGGTTTTCTCCACCCTGAAAGGGGGCGGGGGGAGTCATTCCAAAGTTTGGCTGTGCAGTAGGGGAAGCTGGATCAACCATTTATAATGTGACTACAAATCTTGTGGCTCCCTTTAGCCACATCAATTTTGTGCTACAGTGTATTTGCATCTGTGGCTTACACTGCGCCACGTGCCAGTAAACAGTTGGGAGTTCTGTTTAGTGTTTAGACAGCGGGCACAAGCAGAGAGTGGGATTACTTTCAAATTGCAAGTCTTTGTTAAGGAGCAAAGAAATCAGCTAGAATCACACCTGCGATGGGATGAAGGCAGAGGCCGCTTCTCTGAAGCACCAACTCTTTCAGCTATAGTCGTAACTATGAACATGTCCTGTGAGATTAGTGAATTCAGTGAGACTTTCAGGCGACTTTCAGTGAAAGGAAAAATTTGAATTATAAAACCATTGCTTATTTTCTATCTTTCATGGGGAAAAATATAGTAATTCACTAATCTGGTGATAGGAAATACGTAAATCGAAAAGATGTTGCTGGTTGATTTGATGTGGATGTAGCTGGTGACTGCTAGAAGGACCTCTAGTGATAGACTCTGGTACTACACCCTTGTATGTTAGCACTGGAGTCTGGCTCCAAGGACCTATAGTAACTGGTGTTGGTATTGCACCCTTCTATTTAAAACAGTGGAGTCTCTTTCTCGACACCACCATTGGTATTGCGTCCATGCGCTTCCAAAGCTAGTAAGTAGCTCAAGGGACCTATAGTAATGGCCCCTACTACTGAGCATGTGTATTTTCAACGCTGGTGTCTGGCTCAAATGAGGGACTGTTAATATTGGCATTTGGTATTGTGCCCTGGTATTTCCAACACTGGCATTGGACTTCAGGGACTGCTAGTAATGGAATGACAATACAGTGAACACTAGTAAAGGCTTTGGAAAAAGCACCCTTTTAATGCTTGTGTCTAGATTCAGAGATATCTGTTGACTTCATAGCTGCCACGTTTCCCAGTTCCATGGTGACTGACAACTGGAGCCAGTCCTGGTTTTTAGTTTGGGCTATTGCGTGTCACTTGCCACTAACCCCTATGGCAATTCCCACCCAGTTCCTGCCTCTCCCCGCCCAAAACACCTGCTCATGGCATCTCTTTGAAGTACCTTTAATGAAGACTTACCATCAAACTTTGCACTCAAGGTGCCTGCCAGTGTTTTTTAAAGGCAGTTTCCTAAGAGATAATTACTTAATTGGAGTTGAAAACCTGCTACTGGTGTAATAAAATGTCTTAACCAAGTCTGAATCCAGCCACTGCATTTATAAGTACTATATGTGACCTTCACTAACAGTTTTGGCTAGTTTTTAAAAGATGAGCACTAACCTTCTGAGTTTATGGTTTAAAAACCATACACATTCATTGAACAAACTTTAGTTGAAGGAGAAATATGGTTTCAGGGAAAAATTTAAAAAGCATGGAAATGTGCCAGCTAAGAATCCATAGCTTGTGCCGCACCATGCACGGCACATACCGAAAGACATGACTCCACAGATAACATCACAAATTACATCATTGAAGGCATCACTGATAACATCTATGACATCACCAATCTGTAATCAACCAGACAAAGTGCTTATTAGGGGTTGTGCTTAGGGTATTGCTGCCAGCATATGCAGGGTGACAGATAGGCCTTGGCCATGTTACACAAAATGCACTTATCAGGAAAGAAACTGTCTACTGAAGTTCTGTTGAGAATATGCCAATCTCATAGTACATTTTCATAGCCACAGGCCACAGCATGATGCATGGAAGTAGAGCATGCCTCATATACTGTCCTTGGTCAGTAAACTAACAAGTCCAGTCCTATCAGAACTCTGAGTTAGGTTAAGCTTGAAGTCAAGGCCTACATATATATCAGGCACTAAGCATTGGTGCAGCTTTGGAGAGTATAGTCAGAGCATTGGTGTGTACACTATCCAGTGAAAATATAGCCAACAAAAATGTAGTCAGTGAAAATGTCATGGTGAAAATAGCTCTGCAAGCAAAAAGTAGTCAAAACATGCAGCTGAAAAGTAGCCAAAATGTAGTGCTGCTAGGGCAATAGGGTTAAGAAGGGTTTAGTGGGTTTATGACTGCCTGATTTAGGGATAGGATACAGTTTGGTGTAAGGATAGGGGTTAGATCAAAGAAGATTAAAGAAGTTGGTTTGGTTAGTCGTTAGGGTAGATTAAGTGTCAGGGTTAGTGATAGAGTAGGAATTATTGTAAAGCTAGTGCTAATAGAGTAATTGTTTGGGTTGAATAAAGGGATAGGGAGGTAGGACAGGGCTAGTGATGTTGGCGTAGGATAACAGTTAGGATAAAACTAGTAGTCAGGGTAAAGTAAGCATTAGGGTAAGTAGTAAAGTTGCAGTTAGCGTAAAACTAGTATTAGATCAAGGGTTTGGATTAAGGCAATGGCTATGTACTTTGTATCAAGCTGGTGGTGGGGTTGGAGATAGGTTCTCTGTTAATTTTCAATGTATTTTGTATTGAGTAACATGCAAATTAAATGTTTTAGCACTCTGAAGGCTTAGTTTTCTGTAAGAGTTCAAGGTGAAATTAGGGTTGTGATTAGAGTTAGTGGACGGTTTAGGAATGTAGTTAGGGTGATTGTGGAGGTTTTGTTGGTTTGGGTTATATTCAGGGTTCCAGTCGTATACCTTTGTGTATTTAAAAATAGGTTTTTAGGGACCTTTGTTAGTGGCAACATTTTCACTCTTTGTAATGGTTGTATTGAATGACTACATTTTTTAAAACTACTTTTTGCTGACAACATTTTCACATGACTACATTTTCCTGGGGGCATTTTCACAAAGAGACATGCAATCAAAACCAGTACTAGTCGTCAAACATATAAGGTATACAAATGGTGATATCATAATTGAATCCTAAGAATGATTGCACTCTGAACTTTTATTCATAGCTCTCTACTAGTTACGTTTTGTAGCCAAAAACCAAAAAGGATATATCTCATCCCTTTGAGGCATGTCCACCATAGATCAAGAACAAGCCCCAGAAAACTCAAATATGACCCGTATTTAACATTTCGCAGGGCAATGAAGATTACCCCTGCATAGTGCGCAGGGAGTCTTGATTCTACTAAAGACACAGAGGCGAGCATTATGCTTCAACTTCTTTACTTCAACTCTTCAGCAGTTTCAACAAATAACAGAAAATGCCATACAACTTTTCATTTTCTTTTTTTTTTAGATGTCCCTTTCTCTCCATGGTTTCTGTAGTCCATTTTATATCCTGCCTCTGTCTTGTATCTAGATCTTGTCTCTTTGCTCTTCCTCTTCTTTGGATGCTCTGAACTGATCCTCAACCAAGTCCCAACTGGAACGGCCAAGTATATTCAAACCACCAACTTCGAACTTCCGGTCTTGAACTTCGGGGGCCCTTCCTTGTGTCCCTCTACCTTGTCACCGCTGCTGTCACGATACACCTTTCCTTATCACTCGTTCAAGGGGTCTTCTGGGCGTCTCCTATCGAACAGACAAATTACATTGTTATGAATGGGGCAGGAATCGCCTATGCACAGGACGAAATTAAGCTTATTACTTGTCTGACATGTGCCATGCCTGTGCTGGGAGGGATAGTAATACTCGCCTCTGTGTCTTTAATAGAATCAAGACACCCTGCGCAGTATGCAGTGGTAATCTTCATCCTACGTCAAGACCGGAGTCGAGCATTATGCTTGTTCAAAGCTTCTCATTACTCCCTCTGCCATTGATGCTACTGGCTTAAAGTAAAATGTCTTAAAACTGCTATTGCTAGTCAAGTCTGCTGCACGCAAGATCTTGCTCAAATGTTCTCCTTGTTTCAATGCTTTGGATGCCATCACGCCCCTCACTGAGTGTGCTCCATATCTTGTCAGATCAATTCCTGCTAGCTGAGTAATCTCACAAACCCATCTCGCTATGGTTGCTGCTGCAACTGCTTTATGCAGTTTTCTCAGTACTATAAGCAGCTGTGACATGCCGGCTGGGCACAGTTCCGCCGTCCTACTTTGATATTCTCATATACATGTTGCTACGCATAGCTGTGGCTGGCAGGTCAAGTAAGGGTATGAGATTGACAATGAGTTTGTCTTAGTCCTTGAAGTGAGCGTGAAGGCTAGCTCACTGGGCCCATACGTTTTTTTATCCACATCTAATGCTTTGACGTCTGACACTCTCCTAGATGAAACCAGACAAAAAAGCATGACTAGTTTACCTGATAATTGAGTCAGAGACAAATATCTATTCGTCAGCCATTTCGTCAGAAACTACAGCACTACGTTTACGTCCCACGTTTGTGAGTATCTTGCTTCTGGCGGTATTCGGAAGGGTGCTCCTTTCATGAGCCTAGCTACTGCTGGATGGTCCCCTAATGGTGCTCCGTTCACTTGCTCGTGGCCTCCTGATTTTGCTGATCTATAGACTCCTAAGGTCCTGAAGGCTTTGCCTTCTCCCTAGAGGGATGCTAGGAAATTGAGGATTGTTGCTACAGGGGCAGAAACAAGATGAAAACCTCTCCCATTACACCAGGACACCCAGAGGCTCCAGGCTGTGTCATAGCTCCATCGTGCTGAGGGGGTCCAAGAGTCTGCAATGATCCCAGCAGCGTGGTCCGAAATTCCTGGTAGCAACCATCTTTGCCTGATACCTTGCATAACATGAGGGGAAGCGTCTGCTTCACTGTCAGAGGATGAAACAACCCAGCTGGGTCCGTGAGCAGGTATTCTCCTGAGGGAAAAATCCGTGGGAAGTCTGCAGAGAGCTCCATCAGGGTTGGGAACCACACTTGTGATTTCCTTATGGGAGCTATGATTATTGCTGTCGCCTTCTCCCTGTGAATTCTCTCTAGCACTCTGCTCAATATCATGAAAGGGGGAAAGGCATAATGCAGTTTCCTTTGCCAGTCTTGCAGGAGAGCGTCTGTCCCTAGTGCTGTCGGCTCTGGTCTCCAACTGAAGTACCTGTCCTTCTGGGCGTTCAGTCTGGAGGCGAACAGATCCATATCTATGGGACCCCATAGTTGTTCTAACCTGTTTGAAAATGTTTGTGTGAAGTTTCCAGTCGCTGCCGTCTGTTAGGTGTCGGGACTTCCAGTTCGTCTCACATTTAGCGTTCCTGGCAGATGCTCAGCCGTTACTGCAATCCCAGTCTGTAGGCAATAAAGCCAGAAATCCTTTGCTGGTTCTGATAGGAGTCTGGACTTTGTCCGTCGCAGGTGGTATATATTTGACTGCCGAGATGTTGTCCATCTTCAGCAGGATGCAACAGTTTATCACGAATGATCCAGCTAACAGTTTGAGACAGTTTATATGAAGACGACGCAGCTCGCTCACGCTCCATTTCCCCCCTGTCTTCCATATTCTGCAACCACCATTGTAATTCTGTGTTTGACTCTTGATCTAGTAGTATAGACTGATGGTACCTCAGACCTTGTTGTAGATGTTCGAATTTTAGCCTTTGCAGAGCCCTGTAATGAAGGGGGCCTGGGTAAATGGCTTGAATGGAGGACACTAACAGTCCTACAATTCTTGCTAACACTTGTAACGAGATGATCTGCCTGTCAAGCCATACTCTTATCTCTTTCTTGATGTCCAGGATTTTCCTGGCCGGCCGCTCTAGCGTCGCTTTCTTTGTGTCTACTCCAAATCCCATGAAATCGAGGCATTTCGTCTGGGTCATGTCCGACTTCTCCTGGTTGACCAAGAACCCCAACGACGTCAGGAGAGCCTGTACCCAGGACGTTTGCAGGATTAGCTTCTCCCTATCATCTGCTAACAGCAGGATTTCGTCTAGGTATATAATTATACAAATCCCTTTTTCACTGATGGCTGCTGGTACTGGCCTCATGAGCTTTGTAAATGCCCACAGCGCTGAAGCGATGCCGAAAGGCATCAATTTGAATTGCCATAATCGCCCTTCCCAGTCAAACGCTAGAAACGGTCAATAGGCGGCTTCTACGGGCACTGTGAGGTAAGCATCTTTTAGGTCTATCGTCAATAACCAGTCCCCTTCTCTTAATGTGTCTCTCAGCTGATGGATCCCTTCCATCTTGAAGTGCCTGTACTTTACCCAGCTGCTTGGCTCCTTTAGCTTTATGAATGGTCTCACTTTCTCTTTTCTGTGGACCAGGAACATATTGGTCACAAATTTGGGGGTTTGGGTGCATGGCTCAATGGCTCTCTTTCTCCGGAGCTGCTTTAGCTCGCTGTGTAGGAGATCTCTTTCTGAGTGTGCCATGTGAATGGGGTGTGGATATACCTTTTGAAGCGGGTCCCGTACAAATTCTATTTGTAACCCTAGAGTCACCTGCAGTACCCATGCATCGGTGGAAAGCGCACACCAGTTTAGGCAGAACTGTTGCGTCCTCCCCCCTACTGGTGGGTAGTTGTTGGATCTCACCTGTGTTAGAGCTGTGCGCTCTTCCAGCTCCCCTGCTCCTGTGTCCTCTGGGGAATCTCCGTCTGGTTGAGAAGAAGGAATCTTGCTCTCTCTCTTCCCAATAGTGAGCTCTGTTTCCTTGAGGTCTTCGTGAAGATTGAAGTTGACCGGCCGATCGACCTCGATAGCGTCTGGTCCCGGCACAAACTCTCCCCGGGAAAATCTTTTTTATTGGGGCTTATTGGGGCTTGCACGTTTTCCAGGGAGGTGTAGGTCCCTACAAATCTCCCCATCACTTTCCCGAAAGCTTCTCCGAAGAGTAGGCCTTGCGCTTTTTCTCCTGCCTCGTAATTGGCGAGGTCGCTCAGCTTTGAGTATATTTTTAGAAGGAGTCCTTTTCTCCTCCCGAGGAGACTGCTCAATTGACGTTTCCCAATAGACACACTGCTCTCTGCACCCAGTTGGCCAGGGTATCTGCGTTGATTTCTTCGCCGGTGTCCCTACCTCTTTCTGCTACGTCCATTATTTTCACTAATGGACCTGTAAGGTGCAGTAGCTTCTCTTGACAACTTTTCCAAGTCCTGTCCATGCCCTTCCGTAAATCCTTGGAAGATTCAGTGACAAAAGCTAGCATTTTGGGGTCGCGCTCTGGGGCTTCTGCTACCTTCCCTGCCAGCTGTGGGCGAGGTCATTCTGCTCTCATTCACAGTCTTGTGTCTTTATCCAGAGCTTTTCTTATTTTCTGTGCCACGTACTTTGCCACTCTGGGTGACGGTTGCCAGTCCGACGACTTTGGGTTTCTGATGTCATTGGGATTAAACATATCTGACAACTCTACTTCCTCACCTTCAAGGTGCTTCTCTTTCCGCACTCTCTTGCCACCCCTGGATTCTACCCACTCTTCTATTGGCTTGTTGTCCTCCTCTTGCGAGCATGCCGTGGCTTCGGATGACCTTTTTGAGGAGTCCTCATTTGTATTGCCAATATTGTCTTCCCCTGGAGAGGGGTCAGGAGGTATGCCACTGGTTGCTCACCGCAAAAAAGCTTGTCTTAATTTAATGAATGCGTCAGCTGACTCTGGGGCCTTTGGGACTGCCGCATTTGGTTGAGTCTAAGAGGTTTTAATCTTCCGGGTCTTGGTACTCCCCAGAGGGCTTTGGATCTAAGGCCCTTTTGTGGACATGCTTTTTGCTTTAATTTGGTGCTGGTTTGCCACTGGTTTAGCACAGATTCCAATGTTGCCACCCTTTCTTGTAGGGGTCTAACTCCTTCAGCCATTGCATCGACCAGGGAGCTACTCAGTACTTACTTGAAGCTAAGAGCTAAACCCTGTGCTTGCTCCTCCTCACTCCATTCTTGTTCAGACATTTTTGCTATTTCTGGGCACTTTGCCAATTACCTGCAAGCAGGTGTAGTCGCACGTCCACTGCTTCTTCTGATCTTATTTCTTACTTAAGCGTGGCGGTCCCCTTGTGTTGCAGCTTGCTGCTTCCTTTCGCGATGTTCAGTATGCCCTCCTCTGTGGTATTTCCGGGCTGGACCGTGTGAGCAGCCTTTATTGCGTTAGCACTGCTTGTTTGTATATAAATACCAAATCTATCACCTGCTAAATAGTGCAGCCTTCTAATGGCTCGTTTCGAGTTCGATCTGATAGAGCCGTCTCTTAACTGGGAGCTGCATTGCATGTGCGATGTGGATGATCTTGGCTCCTCCCCCAAAGTGTGGGGGCTGCCATGCTTCTCCGCTGAGGCCCAGGGAGCCGCACAAAGCCCCTGGTGTGCTTTGAGTTAAGCACAGGCTTTGTCAGCTTCCAAGGGCACTATAATTCCCACGTTCCCCACCCTGCGATGCTCCGGGGCTGTGTGTCGCCTACTGGAGATGACGCTGGATTCTGTGCGTACACCTACCACGCACCGCACTCCTTGCTGCGCTAATGGACATTCAGTCGCACATATTGACATTCGAATTAGTGTACCAAATACATTGTATGACTGTTCTACTGAACCAATGAGTACCTACTCCTAACTTTTTCTCCAGGATGTCTTAACTTTAGCATATATATCCATTCTCTAGTGCATGTACGCTCTATCGTAAGAATGGGTACTTATCTTGCTGAAGAGCAGGAAAAGAAGAGGCAGAGCATAGAGACAGGATCTGGATATTAGACAGAGACAGGAAATAAGATGGACTACACAAACCATGGGGAGAAAGGGAAATTAAGTTTTTTGGAAAAATAAAAGAAAACAAAAATGAAAAGTTGTATTGTATTTTCCGTGTCTTGAAACCGCTGAAGAGTTGAAGTAAAGAAGTTGAAGCATAATGCTTGCCTCCGGTCTTGACATAGATTCATTGTACGGGGTGCAGCTGAACCATGGGTAAGAATCTGTGAGTCAACAGGAGGCTCACAGATACCACCAAAGCATGTAACTTTTTCCCAAATCCATGTGCACGTTTGGTGCAAATGTGTCAATGCTTCTTTTCTGTAGGTGACAGCAAAAAATCCCTTTTGGAGTTTGAACAGAAAACACAAATTTTGGGCACCCCCCTATAATTTTGGTTCCCCAAACTAATTTTCACGAAACATTACAACAAAATGAGGAGGGATGTGTATTCTTTTTTTTTGGCCAAGTTTCATCTGATCCATAAACCCGCTCCAAAATGTATAAAGATCTAAAAAAAACCTGCTTGTGAAACATCAATGTAACGATAACTAGAAAGGCGAAAACTGTGACTGTATTATAGTTATATAAAGACATATATATATATAGTACAGTTTGCTTGTACTGTGTCAGCCAACAGTAATATGAAAAATACTGATCCAAAAGAAAACAGGTCAATGCCTTAATTAGGTGAACAAAGTCATTTATTTGCGAGCTTAGTGATCTTGTGACCAGTTCATTGAAAACAGCCTAACCAGCCCCTTCAGGAATTCTCTATCAGTGCCTGTCTGTATATCTGAGTTCTAGCTTCTTTAGAGAGGCATGCATTCTAGATGTTAAACTCCCCATATACTGCAGTCTTCAAGGTTTGAATGGCACAATATGAAGTGGGACGGGGGTGAGGGCAACTAAAGAAAAGAAAAAATAACTCTCTCTTACAGTGATCTCACAAAGGCAGGAAGAGACGGGATTGTGCCGTCATGGTGGGTGCAGTCCTGTTGAAGGTCGTTACATGTCAGGCCGGTCCTTTTGCAAGCTCATTGATCACACAATCATTCACATGCAGAGGCGTTGCTAGGGGGGGGGGGGGGGCTGAGGGGGGTATAGCCCTGGGTCTTTTGGTTGTGGCCTCGATAGAGGCTCAGGGGTCACAACCAAAAAGGCTAGCTAGCCCCCAGTCCCAAAAGTAGCATAGCCCCAGATCTTTTCCAGACCTAGCAACGCCCCTGTTCACATGTGTCTCCAGAAGGCTGGTAAGGGGGAGGCACAACCAGTTATGTGCCAGGCTTTTGACTCATGGATTCTGGTGTGGTATATTTGTGTCAAATGTTATAGCAGGGTTTTGTTTATCCTCACCAATGAGCAAAGGGCAGGTATGACATGAGGCAGGGGCCCACACAGGCATCTGGGAGGCCTGTGGTGCTGAGCGCTTAGACACACGCACTTATATGTTCTGGTTGCTTGATCTATATTATTTACACGAACATTCACAATATGGAAACCCTGTGCGTGTGCTACCGCTGGATCTAATGCCCACCATTGCTTAGATGTCGCCATGTGAGTTGCACTAGCATGTGCCACAACACATGACCGGGAACATTATGAGATATCCCACCCCTCCATGACATAACCCACATCTGCTGCCCTGGTGGGAATGTCACTACACCATTCCCAAACGGTTTCTACTGGATCCGGTTGCTTGGATATGGTTCTTTGAGCAACTACTGATGCCACTATGAAGAAGTCTTCTGTGGTGACGTGCGTCCCTGCCTACGCATCTGCAGTCCTTGCCTGGTGAGCTCCATAATTCCCCTCCAGTCCTACTGCTCTTTCTGTTGCGACTTGCTGCCCCTCTTTCCCTCACTCCTCATTGATGCGCTTTCCCTCTTCAGTCCTCTTTCACTTGCTCCTCATCCAATTTTCCTCACTCTCCCCCTCACCCCCCCCATGTTCTCTCTGCACTCCTCTTTCCCTCTCTCCCCTCACGCCCTTGGTCCAATGCCTGCAGAAAAGGCAAAACTGCCAGCTTTACCAAAACCTGTTTTCTGTCTAAAGTAGCCTGGCCAGGTTCCAAGGAAGGTGCCGCAAGCACCCGGTGAAGCATTTCATGAAGCCCGCTTAGAAAATAATGTAATCATCTAATATATCATGAATTATCTTTACAGGTGACGTGACATAATCACAACTTGGATTGCACGTGCTCACTCAATCAAAGTTGTGGCGTCACGGCAAAAACCTATTCGAATGGGAATAACAAGAGTAACTATCGCGCGCACACAAAAAGAAGGCAGCCGCAGATAGCGGTGTATAATGTGTTTTTCTTTTCTTTCCAAGATGGATTGATGGTAATTGGGAAGTACATCTCTCATTATCACTGAAATGAGAAACATGTGAAAGGAAAGATGCATGTGCCGCATCTTTGAAGCTTGACATTTCATGACCCTTTGTCTTGGACTAGTTTTTTTGGGTGCAGGTTGTTGTGCACTGTCATTATCCCCAGCTGGATAAAAAAGGGCTCACATAATAATGTCATTTCTTTTATCACGAAGCAGGATAAAGATATATAATTCCTTAATACGCGCTGTGCTGTAGTCTGTGGCGCTATCAAATGGTTGTCTGTGAACTGACTGCGGGAGGAACACACGATGAACTGACCGTGGGTTTGCGCGCCTTTTTTCCAGCCTGAAGAAGGAACGACCGTGTCTGGCATTCCGTTCCTGCAGGGAGAGGACTCTCAACTCGAGATCCAAAAAGCATGGTAAGAAGGGTACTTACGAACTTGAAGCGTCTTAGGGCGGCGAAACACCTGCCCTTTCTACCCATGGGAAGGAAGAGTTCATGTGTTTCTCACTTTGCCCCTTCTTCAGAAAAGCCTCGCTGGAGTCGTGTGCACCTGCGCCATCTTCATGGTCGTTCTGCTCTCGGCAGCTCGCTGTGCTCCAAAGGTACGTTGCTGATAACTTTTAAACTAGGTCCTCGAGCTCGTTCTAATGACCCTCCATTCTTACGGTATGTTTTTTTTTTTCTCACCTCCAGAACAAACTAGTGACGGGGAACTGGGGCCCTCAGTCCATGTTATACCTCAAAGGAAGATGTAAGTTTAACTCTGTCCTGTTATATCTACTTGAAGGATTGAAAGAGGGGTGTTTTATTGTTGTCAAGTTTCCAACAGTATTAGATCATTTAATAATCTTGCCAGCACTGCATTGTAATTAGTTTACTCGGGATACTGCCGGTCTATTTTCTTGTCAAATGTATTACCACACTTTTTTTTATTGTTTAATCACATTGGATTTTTACAATACAGGTCTTCTCATCATTTCATACAATTATTTATCCGATTACCACACTTTGAGCAAAGGGCAAAAGTCCTCAGGGTGTTTTGCCTGACTGAACATGCTCACACTTGACTTGGGTGAGCAAAGTAGCTGACATTCATGAGCTCTACAAATGTTTGTCTAATTTATGTGCACATTTTGAAGGAAGGGTAAACTTCTTTGGTGAATACTGGTAGATTAAAGGCATGGTCAAGCATGACTTGGTTGAGCGCTGTTCTGACATAAGCACTTGAATTTTATGTCAAATGTATGTATACACTTTGGGAGAAGAACCAACATCTTTGGGGAGCACTTGGTGATTAAACATGCCCTCATGCAGAACTTGGTTGAGCCCAGCTGTAATGAGCATTTTGATTTCTTGTCAAATTTATTAGCACATTTTGTGGAAAGATTTCAAAGAAGGTAGCAGGCGCTCCTCTCCAGAAAGAACATGGCATGATAACCTGTTCTGGGATGAGCGTTTGCAGCACATGCTTTTTGCTCACTGTACCTTTCACAGATGGGACATATCCATTTGCATATCAGTCTTTGTCCCGCCCACACGGGCAGTCCAGTACCGAAATGCTATGGCAATTCCTCTCTGAACAAGAGTACCAACAGCAACCCCATACACATGTTTCAGCCTTGTTGGGCCTCATCAGTGAGGTGAAGCTTTGTCTCTCTGAGCACAGTGAGCAGGGAGTCCACATCTGGCTGCCCCCAGGTAACCCAGGGTGACCATCCCAAGTTCCTTGCAAACATTTCAAAGAAGGTAGCAGGCGCTCCTCTCCAGAAAGAACATGGCATGATAACCTGTTCTGAGATGAGAGTTTGTAGTTTCCCTGCTCACTGTGCTCAGAGAGGTGCAGCTTCACCTCACTGATGAGGCCCAACAAGGCTGAAACATGTTTATGGGGTTGCTGTTGGCACTCTTGTTCAGAGTGGAATTGCTATAGCATTTTGGTGCTGGACTGCCCATGTGGGCGGGACAAAGACTGATATGCAAATGGATATTTCCCATCTGTGAAAGGTACAGTGAGCAAAAAGGGTGTGCTGCAAACTCTCATCTCAGAACATGATATCATGCCATGTTCTTTCTGGAGAGGAGCGCCTGCTGCCTTTTTTGAAACATTTTGCGGAAAGGTCAAGCTTCTTTGGGGAATGCTGGTGGACTGACCATGCACTCACACATGACTTTGTTGAGCGCAGTTGCTGACACAAGCACTTGAATTTCCTGTCAAATGTATTAGCAAACTTTGAGGGAAGGGCAAATGTCTTAGGGGTGCTCTGGTTGGTTGAATGTGCACTCAGGCAGGACTTGGTTGAGCAAAGTAGCTGATACACATGCAGGCGCTTGAATTTATTGTCAAATGAATTATATTAGCACCCTTGGCTAGAAGGGGAAAAACTGTTGGGAAGTCTTTGTTTGCCGGATTCTGCAGTTGAGGCCAGGTGCAAGAGCACACAGGAGAGCATTACCAAGTTTTGAAAACTCACCAAATAGAAATAAAATGTGTTGAATGCTAGCAGCCAAACGTGCGAGAGGTATGGACATGTTGGATGGTTTACTGCAGAAAATGATGGTGCTACAATTGTTGATCATATACGAATCATGGGTGGCTCCATAGTGCAGCAATGGGTAGCAACAAGAAGTGACACATTGGCAAGGGCTAAAAGTACTCAGAGGATTGAAACACTAGTTGAGGTGACTCGTACTGTTTCTGATTGTGTCACCTGTCTGTGCCTGACAATTCACTTTTTCCAGCCCAATGTCCATGATCCCTAACATCTAAGTCTGGCACAAGTGGGAGTGTATCCCATTTCCTCATATTTCGGCAGCAAAGGGACCAAATACATGTTTTGCAGATATCTGTTGAGGTGTCAGCACAGAAGTCACCAAATGAATCTGTTTCAGAAGGGATATTTTAAAGGAAGAAGGTTGGGAGTTGCAGCTCTCGGCAGTAGGTCAGGCGCTACAGAGCCCTAGACATTTGAATGGTGTACATCTACCTAAAGGATGATAGAAACTATACACATTCTCAGGGAGTGATTTATTCATTCCTGCCCACAACAAAAAGCTTCCCGATTCCTGATAAAGTAAGGCACATGCCTTTCAAGTCTTTACCCTCACTTGAATCTTTATTCTTCAACGCCCAAAACATTACACCAAATCAAACCACACTCAATACAGTTTAAAATGATGTCTTTTGGGTTGTTGTTGTTTTAAAATTGTTTTGTAAGTTTCAATCTTTTTGATTGTTTTAAAGAATAATTAAGGAGAAAAGCAAAATGACAGACAGCCCGCAGCCCAAACAAATATAAATGAAACATATTGGCAGTTCCCTTCACTACAGCACCACCACAGAACCCCACAAGCACTTTCATGGTTGGTATGGTGTTTCATAAAATTCTGAAGCTACTAGCCAATTTTGTATCCTCCAACAATTCTCCCTGGCTAACTGTGTGCCCGCATGTCCTGAGGGTCCGGGCAATGTTTTCCATGTCCCTGCTCTTCGGGATAGGGAGTCTGGAACCTACACACCCTGCAACGATGCTTGGAATGGGTCTGGGCTTTTTGTATGCAGTAACCACACTTTCGCTACGGGAACCAGAGTCACTGGGGGAATATGCTTTCACTTAAGCAGTGATGCCATTTCCCAGTGGTCTGTGAACGGTCAACATCTTCCTGCTCACTTGTTTCGGGTTCAAGGATGGACAGTGTCGTACACTTTCTGTTGACAGCAACACAGATGGTTCAGAAGGGCCATTGTGTCCAGTGAATGGCTTGCTGCGATCCTACGCCTCCTGACGGACACCTGGCACAGAGTGCTCTCAACGGTAAAACCTAAATATTGCCAGGGCCTGGGGGATAACAGTGGCGCTTTGAAACACTGGGGGTCATTCCGAGAGAGGTGGTAAGGGGTTAACGGTAATGGTGCCGGAGCCATCAACCCTTTACCGCCTCATTACGAGTCTGCTCGCGGGAACCCACTAAGGGCGCCTGCTTAGCGGGTCCCGCGAGCAGACCAGGGTGCTAACAATGGGCCCGTTATTGACGGGCCCATTGTTAGCATCCTCCCCATTTCCATTGAGCCCTATGGGGACTCGAATGGGAATGGGGATGGGTTCCTTGAATGAGGAATTACCGGGTCCTCCAAGGTCGGAATGGCCCGGTAATTCCTCATTCAAGGAACCCAGACCCGGTACACGGTAAGGGGGTAGCCATGCCGCTAATAGCGGCATGGTTACCTCCTACCTTGTAATGACCCCCACTGTCTTGTTGTATAAGTGCCATATAAATAACCGATAAAATAAAAAAAGTGGGGATGTATTCTACCTGTCCTCCATGGACCTTCAGATAGACTCCTGGGCCTGCATAGTACCCTTATTGGATTAAGTGCCTCTTGCTCCTGACCCTTGCACTACTAGCTATACTGCCCTCTAGTCCACCACCCTTTAGCTGCATGCTCTTCCTCCTCATCGACCACTGCTGCATGCTCGGCTCCCACCAATATGTCACCTGCTTCTCTTCTTCCTCTCCTCTCTGCTCCTCCACCTCTCATGATTACCATCACGCCCACCAACAGCAGTTCTAGGCCCATTGACAAAACTAGCGCCATGCCAGCACTAGTCCCACCGTCATCCTCCACAGTAGAGCAGCAGCAACTATTGGAGTAGAAAGCAAATTGTCCATTTCCATCAGCATACATAATATGCTATGCAACTGTGCCTCCACCACTTCAAATTCAAGTTAGGAAGATAACAGTTCCACATCCACCTGCACATCACTAATGCATAATGGACAGTACAGCATCTGGGGCTCCCACTGTGACATTTTATTTAAAAAGAAATAAACACACACACCCCAAAGACCTTTCTACCAAAAGGTAGCAAAACAAACTGGGGTTCAAACCTAAAGTGGCTTCACAAAAAAAGCTTCACATACTTTGAAAACATGTTTACCTTAATAAATAACAACGTTTCACACAAAACAAAACACACAGACACACACACAACACACACACATACACACACAACACACACACACACCAATCCTGCTATCTACTCCCTGGAAGGCAAACAAATTGCTTCCTAATCTCCCTCCTCAAGCTCCTGCTCCTGTGGACCAACCCTGCCTCTCTTCTCTGCAATCAGTTGCAACCCCCACAAAGGAAACAGGACCTTGTGTGTTCCTTTATAGGAATCCAAACTCGCTTTCTGCCTAAGAACTCCCCTGAATCCTTGCACGAGTACCCAAACACTTGGACGCCTCTGAATTCAGTGGTTGAGATCACAGGTTTTTGTGGACCGATTCTCAGGATATTCGGAAAGGCCTAGTTATCATATGTCACATGTGAGCAGTGTATCCACTCCAGCTTTGTTTATTTGCTGTCTTGCGCTTTTAGGTTTTCAGTTACAATGTGAAAATAATACATTCATAGCTATAAGAATGCAAATAAGTAAACTGGGCAGGATGATTCCCTCACTCTTGGCATGGTAAGAGGAAATACTTTCCTGCATGATATAGTAACAGGCATGGGAATCCATGGTCTACTTGGATTCCTTTGCTTGACACAGCAGCATACAGTGTTTGACAATAACCTGGCGGCAACAGCAGGAATCAGGAAAGGGCAGCAGCCTTGTTGTTCCCATGGGATTCTACACAGGGATCAGAAAGCATGGTGGTGTGTACCTGACCCCTGGAATGAACTCACTTCATTGTTATAAGTGAATATTTTCTCAACAGTCACACAACAGTTGACTGAATGTGAACTAGCTACTGAGAAGAATGTTCTGACGCCCAATAAACCTAGGAATGGTTAGAAGCTATTATTAACTTTTGCTGTCTAGTGTCACTCCTTGATTCACATTAATTTCTCTGAAATATTCAGCCGCAGAGCTTAGGTATTGTCCCATGTCAAATTCGAGATTTTTTGCGATTCATGATTTGTGGCTTCTTTAATTCTGCAGTCTAAGTTGAATTCACCCATGATAAGTTTGGCACTGCAAGTATCACAATGCAGGATGATGTGGACATGGAAAGTAGAACTGACTGAAATGACAATGGAATAAAGGTAAGATCAACAGAGAGAGAATTAAATTCACTTAGGATATCATGCAATGACGCTGCTTTGATCTCTGTCGTAAAGTAAAAAGGTCAGGAGTTGAATTAAATCTTCATTGGTACAATTATTTGTGATGTTACATCACAGGCTTAGGAGGTAAGTTCAGAGGGAGAACCACAGGACTGTCTTTACTGCTGGCTCACCATGATCGAACTACCGTACTTGGAACTCTCAAGCACAACTCACACTCATGGCCACAAACATCATTCACTCTCTTTCTTTCAAGTGTCACACACTCAGGGAATAGCACATCTCCCTTTCATTCATAATAAACAATGCAACACAATGTTCCTTTATAGGGATCCAAACCTGCTTCCCACCTAAGAAATCAACAGAATTCTTGCACAAGTAACCAAATACCATGCAAAGTTCATGATCTTGGCCAAGTTTTTGTCTGAGTACTTGAATCCTCTGACAAGCTCTCGCGGATTCACCCAAAGTCAGCATTTGAGACAGTATTTTTGTGGGGAGGAGTCTCAGGAGATTCGCCCCAGGCTTAATTGTCAGAAGTGACATGTGAGCAGTGTATCCATTCCACATTTTCTTCTTTGCTTTCTGGTGCCTTTAGTTTTTCAGTTATAATGGGAAAAGGACCAAAGTGATGTATTAGCGCACACCTAAGGATAGATACCAATTAAGGGAGAACCTCTCAAAAAAGTTCAACCAAAGAACTCCCTGTCCCCTCAACACCAATAATTCTGAAAATACAGACAAATATTCAAATTATTACTCAGGAATTTAATGTGACTTAAAAGTAGACAAAACAAGTTAAAACAGAAATTACAAAAGTAACAAAAGTAAGTTCTGTTTCAACTTGTTTTGTGTACTTTTATGTCACATTAAATTTTGAGTAATAATTTGAACATTTGACTGTATTTTCAGTATTATTGGTGTGCAGAATGTAAGTAAATATGGCAGAAGGATTCCCTCACTCTTGATACTGTATGAGGAAATACTTCCATGCTCAACAATCAACACTCAGAGTAAGTCTTTGATTTTTAGCCAACAGCACTCTGCATGTGGCAACTTCTAGTCACAAACCTATAGGTAAAGGAAAACTACATATTTCAGAATGCAACATCCTCCTTTGTCTCGATTTCACTTGTCACTTCTTCATTAAAATAATTATATGTGATTGCTCTTGCCAATGCACATGAAAGGTAATATCCCCGGCCTCATCAACACCACCCTGCCACCCCTCCGTCACAGTTCTCCAATCCTGCTTGACTGGTAGGACCATCTGGCAATGACCTTTAACATAAAACATACCACACCAAGTCGAGCACACCCATTGGAAAAACAGCAAACAAGCTTTCAGATCATTCAAGAAGTTCCCACCAGAAGCTCTCATGCAAGGCTCCACCAATCTCCCCCTCACATGAGCTTATCTACCTCAGATGAACCAGGATTATGACTAGCTTCTCCAATAACTGAACACCACCCTCACTCGATCAAGGCTCCTGACTGAGCCTCTCTACTCAACATCTGTGGTAGCCCAGGAGCTCTTCATCCTCCGTGAGCTGCTGGAGCAGCCCACCAACCTCTGCCATCACGCAGCTTCACTCCGGTAAAACCGTGTGTAATACGGCATTATTTGCGTGCATCTGACAACGTTCTATGAGCTACAGTGTAACTTCGACCTGCAGCCTTACTATTACATCAAAGTTCCTGCAGACCGCCTCACAAGCTGATTATATTTCAAATTGCCCATTTTGTTGAATTTCACTGAATTCACCCGTGCAAACAGCGAGGCTTGCATTCTTTAAGATGGCGCCACCATATAATTAGCACCTCCAGAGCAGGAAAAGTGCTTCTGGATCCCGATTGGTTCATAGACTGCCTTTAACCAATCAAGCGCCACCGGCAGACACAAGCTGGCCCCTCGAATAAGGCACACGATCAAGGCTCCTGACTGAGCCTCTCTACTCTACATCTGTGGTAGCCCAGGAGTAGGAGCTCCTCATCCTCCGTGAACTGCTGAAGCAGCCCACCGCAGCTTCACTCCGGTAAAACCGCGTGTAATACAGCATTGTTTGTGTGCATCTAACAACATTCTATGAGCTACAGTGTCACTACCACCTGCATCCTTACTATTACATCAAAGTTCCTGTAGACCGCCTCACAAGCTGATTATATTTTCGAATTGCCCATTTTGTTGAATTTCACTGAATTCACCTGTGCAAACCACGAGTCTTGCATTCTTTAAGATGGCCACCGCCTTATAATTAGCACCTCCAGAGCAGGAAAAGTGCCTCTGGATCCTGATTGGTTCATAGACTGCCTTAACCAATCAAGCGCCACCAGCAGACACAAGCCAGCTGCTCGAATAAGGCACTTGATCAAAGCTCCTGACTAAGCTGACCGAGCGTAATGAGCGACAGGCGACTACGGTACCAGGTATTAATATCGCCACATATATGGTCGCCGTAAATAATATCGCCGGGAAAATGTTGTGGCAATATTATTTGGGTGACCATATATATGGCGACAGGGGCAAAAAATAAAAAAAATAAAAAAAGGAAAACAAAATTTGGGGGTTGCGGGGGTGTCCCCCGCATGTTCCATGCAATAATGTCGCCACAAAAAACGACAATTTTTCGGCAATATTTTTGCATGGCGATATTTTTGTGGCGACATTATTACATGGAACCGCGACTACACAGTCTTTGATCCTAATCGCATCCGCTATGACTCATAGATGACCACTACTCATCTGAACTTTCGCCAACAGCCCAGCCCAACCCACTCCTCTCACCCAATCCAGAGCTGGTACACGTACACCTATTCCGGACTACTGTTGTGCAGCATATGTTAATTTCGTTATTAAGTGCGGTGAGACATTTTCCCTTCTCCAAACTTCTTATCTCGCCACTCCTATTAGCATCCTATCAGATGCTACATCCATTCCCTCCGTCACTTCAACCCCCTGCGCCTTTGCAGCGCGCACAACCTACCCTATTATCAGAGTCTTCACGTTTTTCTAATCCGACCCTTCTAAAGTGTGTTCTACATAGCGTTCATCAAGTTATGCTATACTTGTTAAGTTGCACTCGCTCAAATATCGTGTTTACATTGAATGTTTCGTATTGCCCATTTCTCAACGTCCCTCGCTACTGTGCTACCATGGTCCTTTCTCTATACCATTGTCTATGTTAACTTTTCAGAGCACTGAGCCCTCTGAGTCACTGTATCTGGCCCTTAGACCCTACCTCAGCTGCCATGGTATTGCATAGTAACATAATTTGTCTTGCCAGCCGTTAGACTCTACCCTGGCTATGACCACCGTACGGTATTGCAACTTGTCTTGTTCTGCCTGCCTTTAGAATCTGTCTTTTGCTGCTGCCACTGTACTGCACAAATAATTAGGCCTTCTCTGCCAGTCTTTTAGACCTTACATGTGTTGCTGCTATCGTTGCTGCTGTATGGTATTGCCACTGTATTGCTTAGCAACATGACTTGTTTCACCAGCCTATAGACCTTACATGTGTTGCTGCTATCGTTGCTGCTGTATTGCCTCTGTATTGCTTAGCAACATGATTTGTTTTGCCAGCCTATAGACCTTACGTGTGTTGCTGCTATCATTGCTGCCGTATTGTATTACCACTGTATTGCTTAGCAACATGACTTGTTTCGCCAGCCTATAGACCTTACATGTGTTGCTGCTATCGTTGCTGCTGTATTGTATTGCCACTGTACGGCCTAGCAACATGACTTGTTTCGCCAGCCTATAGACCTTACAGGTGTTGCTGCTATCGTTGCTGCTGTATTGTATTGCCACTGTACGGCCTAGCAACATGACTTGTTTTGCCAGTCTTTAGACCGTACATGTGTTGCTGCTATTGTTCGGCATAAGTGATTGTGATGAGGACATAGTAGCGGCCACTATTGAACAAGACAGGAGGGACGAGGGGGTATCTATTATCAACCCAATTCATGTAATACACCGACTGAAGAACATGAATGAGCGAGAGACTACATCTCCCAGAATGCCTCAACAGTCTAATGTAAGACTAATCAAAGCACAACCAAAAATAAGGAAAACGGGAGAAGAAAAGACACCAATAATACATGACAGCACGTCCCACTACACACATAACCAAAATGAAAGACAGGAAAGGAAAATAGGCAACAGACAGAAAAGACGAAAAGCCACGTTTCCATACACTGGGGGTTCTGGGCAATCAGGGGTTAAAAACGAAACTGACTCCATAAGGTTGAAGCCGGGAGGAGAGGCATTAGCATCAGGTGTGAAGAGCCCCGGGCTAGAACGGCACAACACTAATTACTTGGGAGGAGGCACATCGGGGTTAAAAGCACCCAAAAACGTTTTACTTTGTCTCTCGCTTTGCAGGAGTGGAAAGAGGCTGACGGAGTGGGCTCTGAATGGGACGAGACCATTAACCCATATCGGTGGGCATATTAGAAGGAAAAGGAATTCTCACCGGAGTGCCCCGTACCGATCCTGCAGTCACTCCCGACTGCCCAGCTGCTGAAGGCGCCTGACGAGAAAGGAATCTCAAAAGCGGAAAAAGGGAAAAGTTTTGTTTATTTAGCGAATTGCAGCCGAGGACAGCGCAGAAACGGCTGTGTCCAGGAACCTGCAGCAGAGCGTGGAGGAGAGGCTCTGAACCATTCAAGCGTGGACTGAAAACGCTTGAACCCCTAACACATGTTGCATCAAGGAGGACTTTTACTCCGATGGTTTGCAAGGAACGAAAGGCAAGGAAGGCTACCAGTCCTGTGTGTGTTTCCACGTTATGAGCTGCATCTAGTTTAGAACACTGTAAGTTTAAGCTACACGTTATAATCGTCATTTTTGGAAGAAGGAATTTGCCATTCTTGAGTTTTGTGTTACGAGCAGCCTGGAAGACCCATTTTAATTTTTGCCTTATTACCTTGCTGAAGTTTCTGGAAGAGACGACCGGTTATACCCGAACTGATTACCCTTGGTCTGCACAAATAAAACCTCATTTGTTACCTTACCTACTTGTCTCTGGCTCACTACTTAACAGTGGTGGCAGCGGTGGGATTCACAGAGACACGTCTATCCCATTGACCATGGAGGCAGTCATAAAGGCGCTGGCCGAGGGGCAACAACAGTTGCAGCAACTGGTACAGGTGCAAGGACACCAAGCCCAAGCAGACCGCCAAGCCCTACAGCAAGTCATCCAGGTACAAACCGTAGCCCAAGAGCAGGGCAGGGAAGCGCTGAGGATTCTAGGCGAATCAGTGGCTGCACACCGGTCCCACCCAGCCATTCCCCCTACAGTGCTACAAAAGTACCAGACCGGAGACGATCCCAGTTTCTTCTTTGTAAATTTTGAAAGGATAGCCCGAGCAGCGCAATGGCCACAGGATCGGTGGTCCTTCTTCCTGGCGCCCCTTCTCACGGGAGTGATGCAAGGAGCATATCAAGCGGCCAATCCGAATGGGGACACCCCATACGCCGACATCAAAAAGTCAGTACTGGAAAGATTGGGAATGGACGATGAATCCTATAGGTTGCAATTCCGGGAAACCCGACTAAAATCAGGCGAAAGCCCAAGACAGCTCTTTTATCGAATACAGGACCTCACGGAGAAATGGTTGCAAACTAATACATCCACAGTTGAGCAAATAAAAGAAAAAATTATGCTGGAGCAATTCATCGAAGCCCTACCAGGGCCCATACAAAGGTGGGTTAGGCAACATCACCGCCTGAAACTGTCTGAAGCAATCGATGTGGCCACGGCCTATCAAAAGGCTGGAACCCCTCGTAATATATCAGCACTACCTACAAGACCACACCACGAACTTCCCGCCTTACGCAGTAACAACCGGATGGGCGGGCCGGAGCCAAGAACAAGAACAGAACCGAGGCCAAACAACGGCTCCATTCCAATGAAGGGCCAGATGCCTCAATGCTTCGAATGTGGTGAATGGGGACACATCGCCCGATATTGTGCCAAGAGAAACAAAACCGAACCGATGGAAATTGGGACCCTGCAACAGTATGGAAATCGGAAGAAACAGCCCTATGTGATTGAGGTAACAGTGGATGGACGGCCCCAACAAGCTATGATGGACAGCGGAAGTCGGCAGACTGCTATACAACCACATGTGAGCGAACCAGAACCAGGACAGGTGAGCTCAGTTGACATTAAATGTGTACATGGGGATATTAAGGGGTATCCAACCAAAGAAATTGTGTTAGGATTACAAGGGAAGGAGCTACCGGTTAAAGTGGCCATTATCCCCACCCTACCAGCTCCCGTCCTGATAGGGACAGATATTCCCGAGTTTGATTTATGGTTAAGGGAAGCCCCATTCGCCCAAACCGAGATAAAAGGGATAGACCTAGGGGAAAAACCCACAAAAACCCAGAAGAGGAAAGACAAACGGAATGGAAGGCGAGAGGAGGAAATAGCCCTTATAGACTGGCGAGTGGGGGATCATCTGCCATCCTTCCGGACTGAATCCGGGCTAGACGAAACCCTAAAACGGGCACGTGAACAAGCCTTAAGTAAGAGCCAAATCCCGAATACCACTCCTTATTTTAAGGAGAACCAAGGGTTGTACTATAGGGTGACCAGAGGAACGGAAAATGAAGAGAAGGAACAATTGTTGGTTCCCCAGTCCTATCGGAAGACCTTGATACAACTAGCCCATGATCATTCCACGGGAGGACACCTAGCAGAAAACATGACGGGGAAAAGAGTGTTACAGAACTTCTATTGGCCAGGGATTTATGCAGACATAGCCAAGTATTGCCAGGAGTGTGCAATATGCCAGAAAACAAGTAATCACACACCAGCCAGAGCCCCCTTGCAACGAATGCCTTTGATCAAGGAGCCGTTCCAAAGGATAGGAATGGACATAGTTGGCCCACTGGAACCTTCTAGTCGAGGATACAGATTCCTACTGGTAGTAGTGGATTACGCCACCAGATACCCTGAGGCCTTCCCTTTAAGGGGAATCTCAGCTAGACAGGTGTGCGATGTCCTATTACCTTACTTTGCAAGAGTGGGAATACCCCTGGAAATCGTAACAGATCAGGGAAGCAATTTCATGTCAGCAGTAATGAAGGAAGTATGTAAGACCCTAGGTATACAACACCTGAAAACCTCGGTCTACCACCCACAGACGGATGGATTGGTGGAAAGATATAACAAGACCATTAAACAGATGATAAAAAGAACCACCAGCCCAACTGGAGTAGGATGGGAACGGGTTTTACCATGGGTACTAATGGTTCTGAGGGATACACCCCAATCATCCACAGGGTACTCCCCTTTTGAACTATTGTTTGGGAGACAACCCAAGTCAGTGTTAGGATTATTGAAGGACAATTGGGAGCAACAAGAAGAAACAACGCTCACCGATTATGTTCAAGATCTAAGGGATCATTTGGGGAAATTGAGGAACTACGCTCAAGAAAATCTGGGTAGAACACAAGAAAAGCAAGAAAAGTACTATGACCAAGGAAGCAGACCCAGATCCCTGAACGTAGGCGACAAAGTACTAGTTCTTTTGCCCACCCATACAAACAAAATGCTGGCCCAATGGCACGGACCTTATCGGGTAACAAAAATCTTGGGTCCAGTGAACTATGAGGTGGAACAATCCGAACGTAAAAACAAATACCAAAACTATCATATTAATCTACTTAAACTATGGAAGGAAGGAACACCAGGGGTGTTGTGTTCAACCTTATCAGATATATCCGTCCCAGAACAGTTGGTCCCAAACCACCCTAGTGGATTACAAGACGTACAATTAGGAGAACAATTAAATACTTCCCAAAGAACAGAACTATTTACTACCCTGAACCCGATAGCAGAAACTTTTTCGGGCATACCCGGACGGACACATTTGACAACCCACTCCATACCTACAGAAGAAGGGAAAACGGTACGCCTGAGGCCATACCGAATTCCAGAGGCAAAACGTGGGGAGATCGCCAAAGACATAGATGAGATGCTGGCTCTAGGAACCATTGTGCCCTCAAAAAGCGCCTGGTGTTCTCCAGTCGTCTTAGTGCCAAAACCGGACGGTTCCTCCAGGTTTTGTATGGACTTTAGGCAACTGAATGCTATTTCAAAATATGAAGCATATCCCATGCCCAGAATTGATGAGCTCTTAGAAAGACTTGGATCAGCAGTTTTTCTGAGCACCCTGGACTTAACAAAGGGCTATTGGCAGATTCCCCTCGAACCCGCCGACCAAGAAAAGACAGCGTTTGCTACACCCCAGGGCCTGTTCCAATTTACTGTTCTGCCCTTTGGGCTCCATGGGGCTCCAGCAACCTTCCAGGCCTTAATGGATAAAATCCTGAAGCCACACGAGCAATATGCGGCTGCATATCTAGACGATATTATTATCTTCAGCAAAACCTGGAAGGAACATTTATATCAATTAACCCAAGTCATAAAAGCACTAAAAGAGGCCGGTTTACACATTAACCCAAAAAAATCGAAACTGGCAACCCAAACCACAAGATATTTGGGGTATGAAGTGGGAGGGGGAATCGTAACCCCTTTGCTGGATAAAATACAAGCAATACAAAAACTAAGGATGCCTGAAACCAGAAAGGAAATCCGTGCTTTTCTAGGGTTTGTGGGGTACTACAGGAGATTCCTGCCCCATTTCTCTACCATAGCAGCCCCCCTTACGGACGCTCTGAAAACAAACAAAACCCTGCACATTACTCCTGAGGCAAAACAAGCTTTTCAAACATTGATACAAATGATTTCCTCCAAACCCGTTCTACATTGTCCTAACTTTGACAGAGAGTTTTTCTTACAAACTGATGCCTCGGGATGTGGACTAGGAGCAGTACTATCCCAGGGTACCGAACAAGACCTATGTCCTATAGCATTCATCAGTAGGAAGCTTTTGCCCCATGAGCTTCCGTACTGTACCCTAGAAAAGGAATGCCTAGCGATCAAGTGGGCCGTAGAAACACTAAGGTATTACCTCCTCGGAAGGCGGTTCACCCTTTTTACCGATCATGCTCCTCTGAAGTGGCTGGCGACCCAGAAAGACTCCAACCATAGAGTCCTACGATGGTTTTTAACCCTACAACCGTACAACTTCGTGACTGTTCACAAACCCGGAAAGTATCAGTTGGTGGCGGACTACCTGTCCCGAGCCTTAGTTATGCCCGAACGGCATAAGTCCTTGGGGGGAGTATGTGATGAGGACATAGTAGCGGCCACTATTGAACAAGACAGGAGGGACGAGGGGGTATCTATTATCAACCCAATTCATGTAATACACCGACTGAAGAACATGAATGAGCGAGAGACTACATCTCCCAGAATGCCTCAACAGTCTAATGTAAGACTAATCAAAGCACAACCAAAAATAAGGAAAACGGGAGAAGAAAAGACACCAATAATACATGACAGCACGTCCCACTACACACATAACCAAAATGAAAGACAGGAAAGGAAAATAGGCAACAGACAGAAAAGACGAAAAGCCACGTTTCCATACACTGGGGGTTCTGGGCAATCAGGGGTTAAAAACGAAACTGACTCCATAAGGTTGAAGCCGGGAGGAGAGGCATTAGCATCAGGTGTGAAGAGCCCCGGGCTAGAACGGCACAACACTAATTACTTGGGAGGAGGCACATCGGGGTTAAAAGCACCCAAAAACGTTTTACTTTGTCTCTCGCTTTGCAGGAGTGGAAAGAGGCTGACGGAGTGGGCTCTGAATGGGACGAGACCATTAACCCATATCGGTGGGCATATTAGAAGGAAAAGGAATTCTCACCGGAGTGCCCCGTACCGATCCTGCAGTCACTCCCGACTGCCCAGCTGCTGAAGGCGCCTGACGAGAAAGGAATCTCAAAAGCGGAAAAAGGGAAAAGTTTTGTTTATTTAGCGAATTGCAGCCGAGGACAGCGCAGAAACGGCTGTGTCCAGGAACCTGCAGCAGAGCGTGGAGGAGAGGCTCTGAACCATTCAAGCGTGGACTGAAAACGCTTGAACCCCTAACACATGTTGCATCAAGGAGGACTTTTACTCCGATGGTTTGCAAGGAACGAAAGGCAAGGAAGGCTACCAGTCCTGTGTGTGTTTCCACGTTATGAGCTGCATCTAGTTTAGAACACTGTAAGTTTAAGCTACACGTTATAATCGTCATTTTTGGAAGAAGGAATTTGCCATTCTTGAGTTTTGTGTTACGAGCAGCCTGGAAGACCCATTTTAATTTTTGCCTTATTACCTTGCTGAAGTTTCTGGAAGAGACGACCGGTTATACCCGAACTGATTACCCTTGGTCTGCACAAATAAAACCTCATTTGTTACCTTACCTACTTGTCTCTGGCTCACTACTTAACAGTGATGTGTATGGATCTGCCAGCTAATGTATGGGTTGTAGAACCACATGTCTCCCCTCGTTAGCCACTATAGCATTGCACATATAGTGTATAATTGCCCACCAGGTCTGCCGCCTAGCATCACTTGCCCAAGAACCTTACAGTTACTCACGCCTCCAATACAACTGTGCTCAGCACTCGTCCAAATGGCCTACCTGTGCAGCATAACTTCTACCAATACTCCATACCATTACTCCCATCAATTCTCTACCCTCCACCTGGTTCATCACACCTCCAGCCAGCTGGAACACCCTGGCTACCCCCTGTCCATTTACTCCAGAGGAATGGATTACTCGCTTCCCCTCACCACCTACGCCTCTGGTCCCTTGCTCACTGGAAAGACTGGAGGGGGGGTCTGTGCTTCTGCTCTCTGTATGGTAGAGGAGAGGCACAGAGGACCCCAGCCAAGATTATCTATAAGGTAGCAATGGACGAGCAATCAAGGCCTAGCTTCTCAGGAGGTGATGCAGGCTGGTTCTTAAGTACAGTGTAGTCCCCAAACCCCCACAAAGGAATGTCCACACACTGTATTACTGAAAACACAGTCTTTATATAATTAATATTCAAAGGTATGTACACTATCACAATAACTCACTTTGTACTCAGAAATCAACAATGGTAAATATATACAATTCTAAATTGGTACCACCAATATTATCAGATCTCATTAAAGTGCATCAACTATACTGTTAGAATGTCACACAGATCAATAACAAGGAAACCAGCAATAGAGATAGGAAGGAAAGCAAGATGGTTGACACAATTGGCAGACTACTGGCCCAGCTACAAAGACACAGTTCTGTGTGGAGATCCCCCTACCTGGGCAACCTGTAAAATAAAGATATATAGCACAAGCCCAGTCCATATATTGCTCAATAGCCTTGTTCTCTCCCATAATGTTTTTACCCCCCCAATGTACCTGGTGGAGTAGAGTTCTTCGAAGAAGCGTCGACGGATCCTTCTTGAGTGACTCCCTTTAAAGCAGGAGCCACGGATCGTCAAGAGGCGTCGAAGCAGGTGAACTTGGCGTCGACGACGTCGATGAGAAGTTCGAGGGTGCCGAGACCACGACATCGATCCAGGCGGTGCTCGTCAGCGACGTCCTGCGAGGATGTGGTGTGCGGGGCACCTCAGCAATTGATTGTTCAGGACCGCAAAGAGTTTCTGAAGAACTGTGGCCCAGCAAGGGCGTCGAGCCGTCGAAGTCTTTGTGGCCTTCAGGTGGTGGGAAACCCACCGGCGGATTCTCCTCGGCGCGTCAGTAGCCTTGACTTTCTCCGGCAGGACAAAGCGGTCGACGTTGCGGACAAGGGAGTCCTTCGATTCAAATGTTCTTAGGCAAAGTAGCGGGCGGCTCCGGTCATCGGCGGCACGGCGTCAAGCGGTCCCCTCTTCTGGGGCAACACGACTTCGACGGGCCTCCAGCGGTTACACAAACCTGCGAACCCTGTTCGACGGCAATGGACTTCAACAGCGGCGAAGTCCTGGTGCTTCACTTCTTTCTCCTCAGCAGTCCTCATCTTCGGTCGGCAGCCTTTCGAGGGTCTGACTTCCAGGGAGCTTCGGCGAAGGTTAGCGGTGCTCGATGGTCCCTCAGAGCACGGGAAGAGGGCGCCTTACCAGGTCCTCTCTCGGATCAGTCTTCGACGAATTTGGCAGCTTTCAGATCAGGTCGAAGCAAATGCAACAGCAAGTCTTCTTCTTCCAGCTGGGCGTCGAGGATCAGCAGTTCCAGTTACTCTTCAAGTGTAGACACAGCTTCTGAACAATTTCCATTGGTGAGAGGTCCCCAGATATACTATCCTGTCTCTCATCCACACTGCTGGGTCACACTCAGCAGCCAATCATACAGAAGGGCATTCATGCAGTCAGTCAGCCAATCAGGCACACAGTGCATTCAGGCCATCCTCCTCTCTCTCAGACGCTCACAACAAGGAATGTGGATTGGGACAAGTACCCAGCCATTCAACACTACACACTGCATTCAGGCCAGTTTCGGGCAGGGCTGTCTCAGTCTTTGTCTCTCATACCAGAAACCAGACAGCCACAACAAGAAGTGCATATTGGTCACACACTCCATTCACCCAGGTCCCACCCACAGGGTGTACCCACAACATACAGTCACTGGGAAGACTCCAGCAAGTCTGGACTGGACTTCACAAGAACACCATATATGGAACTTCCACCCAAGAGCCAGTCAGGGGGAAGGGACAGAGTCAGGGCTTCCCAGGACTTTGGGAAAACAAGACACTAGAAAGCAAGAGGCCACAGGGGCCATCTTATTTTCCATGAAGAATCAACTGATTCCAATGGCAGGTCCTTGGTATCCCAAAATGGAGGATACTCAGAGCACCTGTCAAATTCAGCATGGAGCTGCCACCAGCCCATACCCTGCTCTGTGGGCCATCCACAGGTGCCCAAAAACATACACTAGGGGCACAGGGTTGTACCCTCACCCATGGGTGCCATAAGGGTATCCCATGGGTCTGTACACCAAACCAAAAACAGGAAGAGCTGCACTGCCAGGAGTCCCACATGCACTCCTGGGCAGAAAACAATACAGAACACAATGAAAAAGGACTACAGGACAAGGACATGGAGGCCCTGTCCCTCCAATGCATTTCCAGCATCACACTCACTCACCATGAGGAATGCAAGACTAGGGTCTCGCCTCTGTCACAAGGTATCTAGAACCAAAACAGTCACTCCCCAGGTCACTACCAGTCCCACCCATGTACAGACACCTGTCACCGCATATATGCCCCCCTTCTATTTAAAGACAGAAAGTACGATACCACCCCACAACCTCATCCACATCCACCTTCATCACCTTATATCAAAGGAGCCCTTATCAATGCTCGCTCCCTAGTAGCCCACCCATTCGATATCACTGACCTCATTATCGCCAATCAACTAGACTTTGTGGCCATAACAGAAACTAGGCTTAACCCAGCTACAGGAGCCTCTCTAGCGTTAGCCCTTCCAGACAACTATACTATCATTAGAGCCGATAGAACCTCTGGTAAAGGGGGTGGTGTCGCATTCATAGCCAACACCCACCTCGGTCTCAGAGAGTTCTCTAGCACCCCACTACCATCAGCCGAGCTACTCTCAGTCAAATTACCACTCTCCCCCACCCGCACCCTACTCCTACATCTCATCTATCGACCACCCGAACCTATCTCCACCTTTGAAGAAGACATCTCAACCCTTCTCAATCAAAATGCCAAACCTGGTTATCAGATTATCCTGCTAGGGGACCTGAATTTAGGCCTACACGAACCCAAAGACACGAACGCCACCTCTATTGAGAACACCTTCTCACAATTGGGCTTCAAACTATGTATCACTGAACCTACACATTGCAAAGGCAGAAACTTGGATTGGTTGGCAGACCTCAATTGCTCCACCACTATCCTCAACAATGAACCATGTGCATGGTCCGACCACCACTGTAACACCTTCTCCATACAGGAAAAAGTCTGCCCCCTTCCAGGCCCAACTGCTGCCCCCCCTACCTTGTCCAGGAACAAGCGTACCTTAACCTTAGACCACTTATGGCCCCTACTACTGCCCATTGCCAATTTACCACCCAATGCTGATAAGGACCCCGCCTATCTAGTTGAAGGTATAATACCACTATGGAGCAAGCAATTAACAAGATTGCTCCTTTAATACTTCGAAAGGCCAAACCTACATCCCACCTAAATAAATGGTTTACCATGGACCTAAAATTGCTCTGCAATGAAAAAAGTTCATCTGAAACCACCTGGAGAAAGACTCCCTCCACCCCTAACAAAGAGAAATGTGTTACTGCGGCCACATCCTTTAAAGCTGCCATCCTCAGAACCAAAAGAGAAATTCACAATGAGAGAATCCAGAACACTAAGTCAAGTACTAAGGAACTTTTCACTTTTCTTAGGGAATTAGAGTCACCAGCTCCACCCACTGAAATGTGCCTGAAAGACGCAGCCTTGTGTGCAAATATTCAGAAGGCCCTCTCAGATAAAATAGCACTACTACAAACTAAAATAAAAAAAAAAACCTACCCCCTAGCTCAAACAACACCGAAACCACTGTACACCAACATCCACCCCACTTCTCCCCAGTCTCCATCAAAGAAGTCAAAAACATAATCCTTGAGATAAAACCGTCCAATTGCCAGGGTGATTTATGCCCAGCTTCGGTCATCAAGTATGGAGCACAAGAATTAGCACTGTTCATAACAGCCCTGATAAACTTCTCCTTTAAAAACTGTTCAGTTCCTGATAATCTCAAAGAAGCGTGGGTCATGCCGCTTCTGAAAAAACCTAACCTAGACCCTAACATTCCTAATAATTATAGGCCTATTACAACAGTTCCCTTTCTCTTAGAAATTCTAGAATGTGCTGCCTATATCCAAATTCAAAAACACCTGGAAGATAATTAGCTATTAGGCCTCCGACAGTCCGGCTTCAGACCAAGACACAGTACTGAGACAGCTCTTTCAGACCTAAAAATACAGATGGACGAATCGAAAGACAAAGGCAAACTGGCCATCCTCCTTCTATTAGATCTATCAGCCGCCTTCGACCTGGTTGACCATAAAATCCTGACTAAACACCTAACCACAGCAGCATTTTTCTCACCGAATGCTGCCAGCTGGATCCAATCCTTCCTTTCTAACAGAACCACTAGGGTCTTCGCGCCTTCAGCATCTGCGCCACCAGTACCCATCTACTGTGGAGTTCCGCAGGGTTCTTGCGTCTCGCTCATGCTCTATAATATATTTACTAAGCTCCTCTTTGACCATCTTGACAATCTGGGTGTCACCTACACTAATTATGCTGATGACAACCAGATCCTCATCACACTCACTGGTTGCTACAGTAAAGAAACAAAGATGATCAATGACATATATCTAGAGATCCAAGCCTTGATGGCTACTCATAGTCTATGTTTAAACGATGATAAGACTGAACTTTTGATCATTGGCTCCCAAGCTCGTTTAAACAAACTAGACAAACGCTATTCTGCATTTATCATCGACGGGAACACCATAAAAGTTTCTAGTGAAGTCAAAACGCTTGGGGTTTACCTAGACTCCAATCGATCCCTAAAAAGACAAGTTAACACTACAGCCTCATCCACAGCCTACACCAACAAACTCATAAATACCTGCAAACCTTTTTTATCTACTAACAGCTGTATCACACTTGCCAAAGCACTGATCCTCTCAAAGCTGGATTATTGTAACACCTTATTCCTTTTTTCATCCTCACAGAATTAAAACAAGCTCCAAGTTCTCCAGAACAATGCTCTAAGATCAGCCCTAAACATCCCACGTTACAGCCACATCTCAACCTTCAAGAGAGATGCACTCTAGCAACCCGTGTGCGACAAAATCACCTTACGTTCGCTAGTCATCACACACAAATGTCTTTCTAACACGGCCCGAAATACCTGACAGATACATTCTCTAGGCATCAGTTAAACAGACGTACCAGATCCAACTACCTCAACCAACTCACCATCCCAAAATACAACTTAGAAACGGCAGGAGGCTCCAGTTTCCCAGTGCTAGCGGCCAAATGCTGGAACTCCCTTACCCCAGACATAAGAGCAGAACCTTCTTTTTGGTCCTTCAGAGCCAAGACAAAATCTTGGCTTCTCGCCCAGACTCCTATTCAGCATAGCTAACTCTCTTTTTACACAACATACAGCTTATATCTGTATAGATAAACTGCACACTATGTCATGCTCTTGTATCTACTATTGTAATTACTGTAAATCTATTGTAAAGTTTTGAATATGCCTTTATATTGTAAATTTGTAAAAATGTGTTGTTTTTGTTTGTATGATGATCTATAATCCACCGTGGACCCAAGTATAAGCAGCCAGATATCTCTGGGTTAGGTGTGCTATATAAGGAAATAAACTAAACTAATCATAAACCGCCACGCCTCTCTGCAACTACACACCCTGAAGCCCAAACCTTCAACACCCTGGTACACTCAAGAACTCACCTTCAACAAAATAATCATTAGAAAACAAGAAAAGACTTGTTGACAATACTGCAGTGCATCCAACCTCACCCTTCTCAAGGAACTCCGTGCTACACGCAGATGACTAATCACCCCAGCCAAACTCAACTTCTACCACAAAACTATAGCCAAGGCCAACAATGAAAGCAGAACCCTTTTGAAAGCCATTAAGCATTGCATCAACTCTCTTCCCAACCCACCATACTGCAGTCCATTTAAAAATCTACTGCCATTAACTCTTTCTTTATTAATAAGATCAGCATGTTACATCAACATAAAAACATCAACGCCACAACTGACAGAACACCACACATCCCATTTCAACATTCACCACTACCTGGGCAACTTTCAAGGCACTCACCATAGAATACCTGACTGTTACCTTAGCATCCCTCAGAACCACATATTAACACACCTCACACATACAAATTCCTCCCTGCCTCCATACTCAAAACCCTTCTGAATGAAGCAATCTGCCCTTACCAGGCGATTCCCAACAGCTCCCTCACTTAAGGTACCTTTCCCTCGACTCTCAAGACCAGACAAATCCTCCTACTTCCCAAGAAATCAAAACTGGACCCCGACAACCGTAGCAACTACCTTAGAAACAACTGCCCCATCACCCATCTTCCCTTCCTAGGTAAGATCCTTAAGAAAGCTGTAGCCATGCAACGCCTCAAACACATCGATGCCAACAACCTCCTTCAGTCCTACCAATCTGGCTTCAGATCCAGATGAAGCATGGAAATGGCTACCATCCAGGAGATTGATGATGCCATTAACATCCTCGACAATGGCCAACCCTGACTCCCGGTTCTCCTTGACCTCTCAGCAATGTTCGACACAACAGACCACCAGTGAGACCATCCTCAGCTGGTTCAAATACTACCTTGCTAATTGCCACCAATTGATCAGAATTGATTCCTCCAGATCACCAACTTATTTATTTTATTTATTTAACATTTGTAGCGCATGCCAAACCCTTAGGTATCTGGGCGCTCATCACATGAGAAGTCCGACAAGGATCCATCCTCTGCCCCCTTGATCTTCAGCCTTCACATGGAATGAATGGAATGACTTGGAACCCTCCTGGATCTATACAACATCCAAGTCCACCAATATACAGATGACACACATCTCCACCTTAAGGTATCCTCCATCAAATACATCCACAGGCTCAAGGCCTGACCCACATCTATCCAGTGCTGGATGTCCAGTGCTTACCTGAAGCTCAACACCTCCAAGACCAAATTCCTACTGCTGACTAACAATACCCAACACCCTGACATCCAGACCTGGCTCTCTACTATGAACCATGAGGAATTCATACCCCAACTGACCACCTGTGCCAAGACCCTTGAGTTCTAAATCAACAGACACCTGACCTTCAAGGAGCACATTGCAAGGAAGACGCATACGGTTTGGTACTAACTTGTGGAAAATCATGCCTTTCATCCCAGCAAATAACTCCAGATCTGCTGTCCACGCCCTAGAATCTGTGGTCCTCTCACACCTGGATGGTGGCAATGCTCCAACAGATCGCCTTCCGGCAACCACCCTTACACCCCTGAAATGTGTCCTACATGACTCATGAAAGGTCTTCACTAATTCAATCATATCATCCTGACCCACACCGAACTGCACTGGCATCTGTTGCAAGCACACATCATTTTCAAATTCTGCTGCATCACCTGCAAGGCTATCGCCCTCAATGTTCCCAAGCTACCTCACTGAGAAACTCAGCATCTTGGGAGGCCTACAATCCACCAGAAGTAAAGACATATGCATACTAGAACTCCGCTGGTGCAGGAAGGAAAGAACCAGAAGACAGGCCTCCTCCGTCTGTGCCCCCAGAATCTGGAACCACCTCCTCTTCAACACATGACTCGCACCATCCCTTCTCCATTTCACAGAGCTAAAGACCCTCCTCTTCAAGGAAAGGCTCCTCCCTAACACTCACATCCACACATCCTACAATCCTCACCTAACCTGAGATTAAGTGATCGGCTGCCCTCTGTTTCCTCCTCCGGTTACCTGTAGATTCCTTGCTGTCAATTTACTTGCTCGCCCACTTCCCCGTTGATAGCTTCCTTCTCCCTTATATCTTTGCTTCCCTCCCTGTGTACTTCCCCCTTTGACTTCTAAAGCACTCTGTTGCTTGCTGAAACTAGGTCTATCCTTAAAAAAATGCCCTAATAAAAATAAAATAATAATTTGTCAACTTTGGTTCTTGCAGTATTAAAAATGTCATCTGAATATCTTTATGTGTGAAATCCAGATATGAACTTCATTTGTTGTATCTGGAAATCCTCGAGTCGGATACAATTTCGTTTGTAGTGAAGATGTTCTCTTTATGGGATGCTGTCAGTTGATGTATTTCAATGGAAGGTGTCTACATGGAGAACCCTATTTGCAGCTGTGGATTTCCTGTGTCCGGAGGTCTTAAATTTGCACTCTGAATATAGGTTTTCAAATATTAACAGATACTTTTGTGTACCATTGGTATTCACTGTAAATTTCAATTTCAGATAATTGTTGCTCAAGCCCCTAATATATGTGCAGCTTATCTCTGGTGTCATTCCAAACAGAAATATCACTTATATAACACTCCTAAAATGCAATTTCCTTTTTGTTTCCAAGGTTTTCATTAATCCAGGTAATTGTTTCTTAGAAGTAGACCATATAAGCGCCCTTAAGCCTCAGGGTACCTTGTGCGCTATACAAATGCTAAACATAAACATATCCCCATTTTCTAGTGTCTGGGCGAATTTTTACCTGTTTGTGCTGCCTGGTGAGAAAGATGAATGATTACAATGAGGGTTAGGAGGAGGACGAAGAACATGGCTTAGCATGATATACTAGAAAGGGGGACCTGGATGAGGCACTCCTACAAGAAAATAGGACAAGGGGCTGGGACTAGGATGAGTGACTGTATGAGTGACTGGGGATCAGCACAAGAGGCAAGGACTATGACAAGGGACTAGGACTAGACAGGATACTAGGACAATGATGGGAGACTACGATGAGAAACTAGGCTTAGTGTGAGACACTAGGTCTAGTGACTGAGATGAGGAACTGGGTCAATGACCTAACTAAAGCAAGACAGTAGGGCACAGGACATGATTGAGTAACTAAGGTGAGGAACATGGAAAAGAGAGTAGGGGTATGATTATGACTAGGATGAGGGGCCAGGACTCGGAGGGGAGAATGGGATTGTGAGTGAGACTCCATAAATTACAGAGCTCTGACGTTTTCCTTTGTTGACTTGTGCCTGTGCGCCAGTAGAAATTCAATGTCAGGAATACAGAACATTTATACAGCCTATCTTTTATTTGACACCCACTTAATAAAACAATCCCCCACTTGTTGATATACCTGTACCTGTGATACAACCAATGTATGCAACACGCATTGCTACTTACCATGCCAACAAGATAGTATGCTTCTCAAAACCCCTTTACTTGTCTATCGTCTGCACCATTGTTTTGGCAACAAAGTGGTTCTATAGCACGACAATATATATCAAAATTAAAAATCCATGTTCAAATTAAAGTGTAATCGTTTTGTGGGTGCTTCTATCAATCCAAAGCAGCCTCTTTTCCAAGCGGTATACCAGAGAAAATGTATGTTTCTCTAATGGCCAGTCCAACCCCTTGTGGCAGCATTTTCTTTTTTGGAGAAGGAAAGCTATCACAAGAGTGTCTTCTATGTCTCTGTTCTAAGCAGTAATCACGGATGATGATGGAAAATAAAAAAAATGTTCAGGTGTCTACTGCCATTCCCAAGCCTTTTTGTGACTTGTTTATAAATACTTCAAGGTTTATTCGAGGCTACTTTTTTCAAAGAATGGTTATTGTGTTTGTGATCATTTGGTCTATTTCAATCCCTAGAAATGTATTGATTTGATGTTAGTTTGAATTATTTTCATTAAGTGAGCATGCTTTTTTACCTTGAATTGCAAGCAGATAAGTGTTTTCTTGTAGGGACTTGCATACTGCTAGCTTTATTTAATCAAATTTGATTCGGAACCTGTCGGAAGCGGCTGTTGGTACGCGGCTGTGCGTGTGGTGAGCATACCGCCCACAGTGCGGCTTGACGGGCTTCTCGATACGTGTTATGTGTAAGGCTCCTAGGTCCTTTCCTCAAGCTGCGGGAACTTGAAGAACGCTTGTTGGAGGGGCGGCGGAGCGGTGCGGATGCTCGGGGTAAATCAACGGCCCCAACCACTTTTTTAAACACGGTGAACCAACGCATTGTTTGGGTTTTACCTGCCGGCCCAGCCACTCGTTTCCCGCAGGCAGATTTTGTTGTGCCTGTCTTTTTTACCCGGATTGATTTAGATGCAGGTGGCTGCCAACTTTGAATTGGGGTGAGTGACCTCACCAGTTTTATATATCTGCCTGCTTACTTTATTTACCTTTTGTTGCCTTTTGGCTCTGTCTGAAGCAACTGGTCAGTGGTGCAGGATCTGTATAGTTAACTGAGTATAGTTAACAGATATTCTGTAGTTAGCTGATTGTTGGGAACAATCATAGAAATTTTACTGCACAATTAAAGCATAGTACATTGGAGAGTGACTGTGGGCTGTTGCCCTTTAACCTTTGCATTTGAATACTGTGTGCGATCTTTTGAGTGGTATTCTGAAGTGCTACTACCCTGTGCTTATTTTGATTTGATGCCAGGGAAAGCGGCAAATCGAGGTAAAGGGGTGACCCATGGAAAGAAACCATATGGGCTTCGATCAGCAAACTTGCGCTTCACTCCCGAGGTGGCATCCGTAAATAAGGACGCTTGCACCAGAATGGGCGTGAGTTCCATGGGAGTGCAAACTCTTTTTACAGGTCCCCTTGATGCATTTTTCAGAGCCAAACCTATTCGCCAAGATACTGGCACACATTCTGTGGAATTGCCTGTACAAAATCTGGAGGTCAATACCAGTTACCGACCATTGGACCTCGATAATGACTCCCTTCTACAACTGTGCTATGCTTTACAGGACCATTCCTCAGCCCTTGTGGATAGAGGGGGTAATGAAGTTCCTTTTGGCAAAGACTTCCCTGTACCAGCAACTCTTGAAGAACAAGAGGCTAATGTGGTGATGGAGTCTTCCATTATTGCGAGCCTCGCCAACCAGGGGCCTCAAAACAAAATGGTGTCATCATTGGTTTTAGAGGCATCAAAAATTGAACTGGGGGGTCCAGTTATGACTACCCCACAGGAGGACACCAGACTTTCAGCAAGTCCTAACCTTGCGCCGGACTCCCCAAGCCCCAATAGCGAGTCACTCCCGGTAAACTCCATTTCACATGACTCATCCAGTATTGCTCAAAATAACGGAATATTGAACTTTGCAGTAAAGATTGTGTTAAAGCTATGTGGTACCATTCACGAAGATCTGAAAAAGCAAGGCTCTGCTATTGCAACATTACATAGCCATTTGATTTCTTTTGAAAAGTCAATACTGAAGTTAAAATTGGATTCTTTGCCAGAAAATGCCAGCAAATCTACATTGCCTAGACGAGAAGTTACTGTACTTGTAATTCCTGATACTTTGGAACCCCCGAAAACAGTGAAAACTGGTATTCCAGTTAAGACAAATGTAAAAAATGGGCAGGCAATACTTCTAAATCATCAGGAGACAAAGAGGAAGGTTGTACATATTCCCTCCGATTTACCTACATTGGGGGATAAACCACTGGGATCCAATCAGCCTTTGAACTCCACATTGCAGCCTAATAGTGCTATTTGTCAAAAAAACTAAGAAAACGAGCTGCACGGAGAAAAGGGCGCAGACAGTTGGTACCCTTACAAGTTTGCTGATTGAAGAGGGTTCCCAATCCTCTCCTTCTTTGGTACCAGCTATAAACAGTTCCATTTCAGACTCAGAGATGAGGGGGGGGGGGCGCCACCTACCACTTCTGATACCCAACCAACTTTAAGTGTTGTTGCAGGCGCCACTACTCCTCAGTCACTGAGTCCAACGCCTGTAAGTCTGGATCCAAAGACTTTAACTATTTCACCAATACAGGGATCAAAAGGTACTTGTCGACTAAATCGACCTCTGTTGCTGGCTTTACCCAACAAAATACCCTCTCTTAGAATTTTAAACTCTAATGATTTTGACTTTGTAGTACCCATTCTTACTGTTGGGGCTCATACTACTAAGTTGCACTGCAGCCTACCTGAAACTATGGGCCTCATTACACGGATGGCGGTAACCATGGCGCTAGTAGCGCCATGGTTGCCGCCGGAGTCCGGCATGGTGAATGGCGGAATTACCACCCCATTCCAAGGTTGCCGAGGGCAGTAATTCCCCATTCACCATGGCCCTTCCCCATTACCATTTGAGCCCCCATAGGGCTCAATGGAAATGGGGAAGGAGCAAATAACGGTACCGCAATTAGCGGTACCGTTATTTGCTCTGAAATCCCTCAGCGGGTCCCGTCCTTAACGTGTGGTCTGACCACACGTTAAGGACGGGACCCACTGAGGGACCTCGTAGTAGGGCGGTAAGGGATTACCGGCACCGGTGCCCTTACCGGTGCCGGTAATCCCTTACCGCCGTCCGTGTAATGAGGCCCTATATCTTTAATTAGACTGCATAAAGACTCATTAGAACATCTGGGATATGTGCTGGATATGCCAACCATTGAAGAAGTAGCAAAAGTGGGCTGCACTAAATGTAACTGTGCTCAGGCAGCACAACAAAAAGTTGCTAGCCCAGAAATTCAGCCTGTTAAATCCAAGATGAACTGCACTGATGCGTAGGGGTGGGAATGGTTGAAGGCCATGATTGCGCTGAAAACGGGCTCAGATTGAAATTGGGCTGTTGCCAGTTGGAATACCAGAGGTTTTAGTCATTGGTTAAATGGAGGTACCTTTTCAGAATTCCTGGCGATTCAGGGTGTGTTTATGCTACAGGAGACTTGGTGTACTTTTGATGTTGAGTTCGATGGTTTTCCCACCTTTCAGGTTGCTGCTGTTAGACAGAATCGGGGTTGCCCGAGTGGTGGCTTATTGATTGGTGCTAGAGCCTCTTTAAACCCAAGATTGGTATACCAAGCTCCTCCAGGAGGTACTATACTGGCAGTACAAGTTTCTCCCCTAGGGGGCTTTGGCAACTATCATGATATTCTAATAATTTGTGTTTATGATCCCCCCTGGGGAAGCCTACACAGATCAAATCATTGACCAATTGGCCACCATCTATTCTGCTTGGCAAGGAAGTTCCCATGATCAAGCAGTTATTGTTGGAGGTGATTGGAATGCAAAATCAGTTGATGTGGGTGGTTGTGGGGGCTATCAACATGTCTCAGATTACTGTAGTATTCCTAATAAAAAATCAAATAGTAAGGGGAAGGCTTGGTTAGATTTGCTTAAGGAGTGCTCCTGTACGGTTCTAAATGGGCGAGCAGAGGGTGATTGCCCTGGACAGAAAACCTGGATCTCTGGCTCTAAATCGGCCATTTTAGATTATATGGCCATCTCTGACTCCTTATTGGAGTATGTTTTACGATTGCAGATGGCATCGAACTCTTATAGCGACCACTCTGTGGCCATATTAGTAATGACTGGCCCTGCTGGACAGGAGGAGCTGTGCCTTTGCAGTAACGTGGCTGTAAATCAGGCGGGGAACAGGATCCGTATATTGAGAGGTTGAATATGTTTGCTTTTCCCATGCACTGCTGTATAAAGCAGCTTCTTTGGGGCAAAAACCCTGAGGCCATTTAAGAGTGGATTGGGGCATTGATCCGGATGATTGCCGGGGGGAAATCATTGCCAAAGATAAATTGGGGGGGGTAAGAGTAGAATGACATTCGATATAAACATCCGGGATCGTAAACGGCAACTGAGACGTGAACTCAGGGCTTGCAGAGGGGCAGGTTCCCCTTTGGTAATCTCTTACGAGATAGGTGTTCGCATAAAGTTTCTCAAACGACAGTACCATACCTGGCTCTATCATTATTGAAAACTACAACAAAGAGGGAGATGGGAAAATGTATCCAGATCCTTGGCAGTAGAGATACTCTTAAAAGCTGGCAATCACTGACCAGGACAGGTGGGGATTTGTTGAAGAAAATAATAAATCCAATCCCCTCTTATCAATGGGTACAAAATGTGAAGGGTAAGTTTTACAATCCTAACATCTACTCTCACTGTAATACAGCATATGCAGAACCTTGGCCACTCCATATGAACTTTAAAAGTATAAAACAAGTCATTCTAAATTCTAAGAGATCTAATGCATCTGGTCCAAACGGCCTAGCAAACTCTGTCTTGAAAAAAGACCCAGATAACTGTGCTCAGATTCTTCTAACTCTCTTTTCCCGGGTCTGTCGCTCTTGCACCGTGCCGACGACATGGCAAAGGTCGGTGTTGATCCCGGTTCACAAGAAAGGTGAACGTAGGGAGGTAACCAATTACTGACTTTTGTCCATGTTGGATGCTACGGGCAAGGTTTTTGCGACTCTGGTGCTTAGAGAGCTGGAGTCCTGGATAGTTGCTGAACAAGTTCTTCATCATGCACAGACAGGATTTAGATCAGGGGCCAGCACCACTCATAACATTAGAGTGCTAGACTCATTGATTAATACCACAATGAGTAATAAAGTTTCTACTATATATATGTTATTTGTTGATTTCACTAGTGCATTCGACCAGGTCATAAGAGAAAAACTTTGGACCAAGTTGATCAGCCTTAATTGTCCCATCTGGTTAGTTCAGATCTTAAAAGCACTACATAGTGAAAACAGCGCCAAGGTAAGACTCAACAATGAAGGTGCTGTGATTGAACCTATTATTATTAATATGGGAGTAAACCATGCATGTGTAGCTGCGCCTACGTTGTATAATCTTTATATCTCTGACTTGCTCCTTCATATGGGATTAAGGTAAAATTGTCCCCCTAGGTTGGGGCCAATCCCGATGGTAGGTATGCTCTATTCAGATGACCTGATACTGTTCGACAGAACAATATCGGGCATCAAGAGTTTGCTTGAGGAACTAGCACAGTACTCCTCAGAGCTGGGCTTGACCATTAACTTGAGGAAGACGAAGGTAATGTGGATCAGTAGTAAGGACTCCATCCGGCTGGGTATTGAATCTAGCTTGGGTTTGATCGAGCGTGCTGATTCATACTCTTATTTGGGCTTGGAGTTTGATACAACCTCTAATTACAATAGGATAATCACATGTAAAAAAAGACATCCAAAATATTAACACTACAGGCATGCAAATTCTCAAGCGGGAATGCAGGCTTTAGCTTGGCAGGCACTATAGTGCTTTGTCCCAGCCATACTCTATGGCCTCAAAGCGTTAGCTATGCAAGACTTAGACTGGCTCAATATCTTAGAAGGCCAATATTGGCGAGCAGTGCTAGGTCTGGGTCCATCATGCTCTATGCAATATCTGAGACTTGAGCTAGGTCTAACTTCCTTTAGAGGCATGGCCTTGTGTGCCAGGGGAGTTTTCTATTTAAAATCTGTTTCTGCACCAAAATGTAAACTGCTTGCGATAGTGGGAAATAACTATGATGTCGAGAAGGTTAAGCGGGGAGATAACTTTAAACCATTGAATGAATAACTTTTCTTTGAGATTGGTTGAATTCACGCAGAAAAGAAAATGCGACCATTTATTCATTTGAAAAAATCCTTTATGCGCAAACTAAATCACTGGGATTGATGTGAAAACTATTCTCACCTTGAAAGATTGAAAGTGTATGACGCTGTGGTTAATGTAATACACAGGTACACGAGAACGCAGCCCTATTTATTATTATGCCCTGATCCGGCAGTAAGAGATTTCCTGCTAAGGCTTTGAAGAAATCAACTTCAGGTCCTCGCTATCACGGGTGTCCAACAGGGCCTAGTTTTAAATGATAGGACCTGTCGTATTTGTAAGAATCCAAGCACCTTGGAAACTGCCAGACATGTTCTTACCTCTTGCCCCAAATTGGGTCTGTTATATCTGAATCTATTGGGAAAACTTGTTCATAGTTATGAGAGTATTGCTGGAGATTCCTTTTGGGCCTACTGTCTTAACTCATATACAATATCCTCCCAACTTGCCCTGTATAGAGTGTGGATACAGGTTAGAACATGATTGCTACCAACTTAATTTAGTTTGGTTGAACCGACTTGACCTGTTTTACTGTTTTACTGTTGAAACGATTTACATGGGATGCACTGATAATGTGCTTTTTAGATATGTGTACACCTGTGTAATTGTATTAGAGATATTAGAGATTCCTATTTCATATATGTAATGTTTTACATGTATTCTCATAGTGTGAAGAAATATGAAGTTATATATGAAGTTCTGTGAAGTTCTATGAAGTTTTGTACTTTTACAACTTTGCATAACTATGAAAGATGTGTTTTATTGTTGTTAGTACTTATTTGGAATACTGTAATGTTTAATGTATGTAATATTTTGTGTAAAGTTCTAATATTTGAACTAAATCACAATAACATTATTAATATTATTATTATTATTATTATTATTATTATTAATAATCAAATTTACCTTTTTTACAAATATAGTTTGAACATATGATTTTTACTGATATACACTGGTCTCCTTTTGTCCATCATGAGCTAATTATATACTTATGTAATTTACTAAGTGAAACTTGAAAATTAGAGTCTGGTTGGAGGGCAAGGAGGAAGATGAGCATTTCATTGTCCCAGACAATGGCTTTGGAACTCCTGAAGAAGTGCCTTTCCATTAGTTCAAATTGGACAAAGTATGGATTGAGTGCGTTTCTCTTAACTGGGAGATCATACAAAAGGGCCTAGTGCCTTTCCAATTGCTCCTGTTATTAGGCTCATTAGTGTGGAGAGAGAGAGCGAGAGAGAGAGAGAGAGAGAGAGAGAGAGAGAGAGAGAGAGAATGGTTTGCAGTTGTAGATATAGTGAGAATGCATGACTTCTCGGGTTATACAATTAGCACATTTTGTTTGTATTTGGAGAATTGCATTGAAAAATGAAATAATCTGAAGTTCACTTCTTGCAGTATGTTTTTTAATACAAAAGTGAATTACTTTTTTCATTCTGTGAAATAGGTGTTGTATTTTTATTTTATTGGATTGCTTAAAATGCAAACCTAGTTCTAGAGTAGCATTGCGCTTTACCACAGCAAGGTGCCAGCACTGAGTTTGGCATTTTTTGCATTAGCACAGGACTGTTGGTGGAGGGAGAGAGGGATTTATATTCGTTCAGCAGGTATTGTTGAAAGAGTCACGTTTTTAGAGTTTTGTAGAACTTGATGATGCTTAAGGCATTTCGATCCACTGCCGGAATTGAGTTCCACCACTGGTTAGTGTGTGGCACAAGAAGGATTGCTTGAGAGTCCTCTCTTAACCGGCTGGCTTAGACTCCAACCTTTTGATAGTTTTGCTTCATGAGGTGTGAGAGCCTCCAGAGGTGTGGTGTTTAGCCAACAAGTATGTCAGTGTTACTTTCAAAACTACTTCGTAGGTGTCAGTTCCCAGATCTCATGCAAAGGAAGCACGCACTCCTGCCTCCGTCAGGGGTTTCTGGCACCTGTACTAGTAGCAACAAAGGTTGGCCGCATTCCCCATGGGGAAAGAAGGTTAGGGTCCAACGATTGGATGGGTACAGTTTAGGGTAACCTAGAAAGAGGTAGTGGTTATGGATGGGTATGGGGGAGCTGAGGGAAGGTATGCTCCTTGGCTCTTGTTTGCACATGGGCCCTCATTACGACCCTGGCGCTAAGTAAAAACCGATGGCGGTAAATTTTTACCGCCATCGTTTTCCGCTAGGTCCGATCATGACCCGTGACCGTTAACTACGATGCCATTAGCGGCATCGTAGTTAACGCTGCCGCTAACTGCACCAAGGACGCGCGCACGCGCCCTCCCACACCGTAATTAACGACATGGCGCAAAGGTAAGCGAATGCCGACCCAAGCGGACATGCACCTAACGCCATCACCCAGCCCGTTAAGTACCTTACCGCCATGGTGCTAATTACGCCATCGCGAACCAACCGTAAAGGGCCTTGTGCAGTGAATCCAGCTGCCACAGGTGCACAGAATCAGCACAGGTGGAGGCAATACAGGCTCAGGAAGTAGAAAAAGAGCACACCCAACCCCTTCCCAGACCCAGTCACACTCCACAATGATACCAATAGGACTAGCAATGTTGGGGCTGGAGGACCTGTTAGCAATGCAAGTGCTACAACTTCGACTACAACAACAACAACAACAACAACAACAACAACAGGCTGCACAGAGGAGACGCAGGAGGAGAAGGAGGACAAGGCAGGGCCAGCAAGCCCCACCTGCACAGCCAGTGGCATCACACAGGCAGCCCCCAATCCCACGCATCAGAGCCAGTCCATTCAACCTCACCGCTGAGCAGATCCACACCCTGTACCGACTGGACCGGGACACCATCACCACCATTGTGGACATGATACACAACGACATCGTCAGCATGATTGAAACACCCACCGTCATCCCCCCCGACTGAAGGTAGTGTCCGTGCTCCACTTCCTGGCCACAGGCACCTACCAGCACACAGTGGGGCACTTGCATGGCATATCACAACCATTATTCTCACTTACACTGACCCAAGTGCTCGATGCCCTCCTCAAGCACACAGATGACCACATCTCATTGCCACGGTCTGCCCAGGAGATTGCTAACACCAAAGTGGGTTTCCATGCACTAGCTGGCATACCTGGTTGCATTGGTGCCATCGACTGCACCCATGTGGAATTGGTGGTCCTACATGCCATGGAGGTAGCGTACCGCAACCGTAAACTATTTCGCTCAATCACGTGCAAATGGTCTGTGACTCCAACAGGATCTTCATACATTGTTGTGCCCGATTCCCCGGATCAACCCATGATTCAATGGTCCTGAGGAACTCCACAATACCACGCTACATGGTGCGACATGCAAGCCCAAGATCCTGGCTACTTGGTGAGTCTAAGGTCATGAGCATGGAAATATGAAGTGGGTAGGTGATCGACGTACCAATGCATACTTCACCTGGCAGAAAGGGCGGGGGGGATGATGCATACTTCACCTGGCAGAAAGGGGGGGAGGGAATGATGCATACTTCACCTGGCTGCGACTAGCAGTAGCCAGATCATACCCTGAGCAGCACTTACGTCATCTGACAACTGTATACATGATGCCTGACCTAAGCAGCCCTAACATGGGAATGAAGGTGTCTCCCAACCATGACACAACCATCTGCAAGTGCATTGTACAAAATGTGACCACATTGACTCCAACGAAAAGCACCTACATGCACGTCACCAAACACCATCAACTGAAAGGCCTGTCCCCCATAACTGCGCACAAAGGAGGCACATGATGGACAGGAACATCAATACACCACAACACAGACAGCAAGGCCCACAAACTGTCCCTATTGACGTAAGTATTGTTCACTGGGGTCATAATGAGGCAGACAGCAATGTTCCAATCATGTGAGCGTTGACCTCACAGGACACGTGCCAGGTCACCTAAAGAAACGGCCTGAACGGACAGAGTGGATGGGCACTCACAAGGCACTTGTCCCCCCTGCATTGTGTCTTGGCATGCAAAACTGTACATGAGAGCCATGAACATATACCGGTTGCATAGTGTGAATCCATTAGCGCAACTAAAAGTGGTGCAAAGTAACAGTTGAATGCAAGGCATGGTGGCACGTCATGTACAGAAATCAATCTCATCCCTGACACATACATTGTCGCCCACTTACAGGTGATGCAGGCTATCCCCTGAAGAGGTGGCTCCTTACACCAGTCTGGAACCCACAGAACCAGCATGAGGAGGACTTCAACCGTGCCCATGCACGTACCCGTGTGGTGATTGAGCAGGCATTCAGCCTACTGAAGGCACGTTTCCGCTGCCTCAGCCGGTCTGGCGGGGCACTCCTGTATCGCCATGAGAAGGTTGCGAAGATCGTCATGGCATGTGTCATGCTGCACAATATGTGCGTCAGACGAAATGTGCCCCTGCCCCCTGACGCAGAACTGCAACCACCTGACGATGAGGATGATGAGGGTGGGGATGGGGCAGCACCTCAAGGAGGCAGCGTTGCACAGGACGGGCGTGAAATGCATCAGAATCTCATTGACCAATGCTTCTAGCACACACGGCGTGTGCGTGTAACATGGAAACGGCACTTGGGGCACTGTGTGTGTCTGGGACATGCACACTGTGGACTGTACAACAATAAAGCACACATACGCAATGAGCAATGTCCACACATTTGATTTGTGCTAAACGAAAAAGTGTATTATGATTGTGAAAAGGTATGACACACCCACTCCCCCCTCCCCCCTGAACACCCCAACACACCCCCTCCCCCCTGGAATCCCTACGAAGGTGTGAGTGAGTCTGTGCAGCAGTGTGTGATGCAGTAATTCTCCACTGTCCAGCCACTAATGACAGTCCCCTCCCCTGGCCCCCGGGGCACCCCTGCCCGTGCTGCGCAGGTTCCTCCCTGATCGTCGGATGGGGCTGTTCTGTGCCGAGCTGGTTGACGAGGAGGTTCCTGCATGCACATTTGGACACATGTCCCGAATGGTCTGCACCAGTTCTGAGATTACGTGCCGCACAGCGGCGAGTTCTGTGCAGATGTCCTTCGTGGAGGACTCAATGGCAGCCGTGACTCTGTCTGCACATCTCTCCATTGCATCCTTTGCCCCCCCACACTCTGCAACGTGCTCATTGAGGAGCGAGGATAGTTGCTGCTGCCGGGTGACGATCTCATCCAGGGTCTGTTCATTCCTCTGGCTCATGACTGATGGCATTGGCATACCCATTGGGCTGCTCACCTCCGGCAGCGGGGATGCGGTGGCTGGCCAATGCTCGTCCTCTAACTGCCCCTGTGTGGCATCCGCATGCAGGCTGCTTAGGGATATGTAGGGGGAATGTAGATGGGCAGTGGGGCTTGCATCCTCAATCTCCTCAATGATCCCAGCTTCACTATCGGAGGAGGCTGCAATGGCAGCAATTTCGCCAAGAGTGCTGCTTGCAGCAGAGCCTGTCCCTTCGGTGGGCACGATTGGTGTAATGTGCGCTGCTGCTGCTGATTCTGTGGTGACAGTTGTGGTGGCTGTCAGTGCCCTGTCCTCTTTCCCTGGCAGGGATTGTGGCTGCTGTGGTGTTTTCATCGGGACGGCAGAGGTGGAGGCTTGCGGTCTTGGCACAGTTGTCCTGGCCCTCTTGGCGGCTGTGGAGGCAGTGGTGTCCTCATCCTGAGGGTCTGAATCTGAGCCTGTGGTGGAGCAAAGGAGGGATAGTGTTATTGATGGCTCAGCAGACATTGGGCCTGCATTGTGACGAATGGCATCTTATCAGTTAGTACATGCAGCACATTTGAGGCAGGGGCATACAGGTTGTCTGCCTTTTGTGTGGAAGTAGCATGGAGGTATGTGGGTGCCGGCAGTTAGGGTGTGCATGCTGCATGTGTACAGGGTGGAGATCGGATGTGTCTGTGGGCAGTCTCCTGCTGATGTGTTGCATTTGCACTATGGGGCAACATTGTACTTCACATGATTGGACTTTGGTGAATTTTGCATGGCTTGATTTGAGCCACCTACCTGCATCTCCTGATGTCGGGGCTCCTCTCTCCATCCCTCCTACTCCTTCTATGCTCTCCATTCCAATAGTGGAGGCACAGATTTCATCCCATGCTTGCAATTTGATGGGTGAATCAGATCCTCCCCGTTTGCCGTGGCCAGGTTCCTATTCGCCGAGAGGATGCTCCTGACGCGGAGCCTCAGGTCGTCCGACCGCTTTCTACACTGCTGTGCGTTGCGAGGTACGGTTCCCACCGCACTGACACGCTCTGCCACCAGGGCCCATATGGCCTTCTTCTTGGCAATTGCCGGCCTGGTCATTTGCATGGAGAAGACCACCGCAGCATTGTCCTGGAGGGTCTCCGCAAACATGGTGAGTTCCTCACGAGAGAAGCGGTCCTGGCTTTGCCGATCACAGGCTTTTTGACAGCTTTTGGCATTTTCAAGTTGGTAAATGGGTGGGTAATGGGTTATGACAGGTCTCAGGGTCGGATGTGGAGTGGTTGGGGAGGGTGGCAATGGATTGTGTTTTTAAAGATGGCCACCGTGCTCTTTCCCTTTCCGCCGCGATGACGCTACTTCCGGTTCCGCTTATTTACGGTCACCGCTAATTACGGTCACCGCTAATTACGGTGACCGCTAATTGCTGTGACCGCTATGATGGGTGGCGGAAGTGCACCTTGAGCGGCTTACGATGCCGGTAGGGGCCGTTTTGGGGTCATTGACGGCATCGCGTACTTTACATTACCGCCATGGCGTAATGCTCGTGCGCGATTGGTCGGAATGTGCCGCACTTTACGACATGGGGCCAGGGGGTAAATATAAATTACGCCATGGCGGTAATGTTCGATACTTACCGCCTGGGTCGTAATGAGGGCCATGGTGTCTCAATGTTTGGGATACATACATGCATTCTTAACATACATACATGTACACCGACATCACAGTAAGTAGACTTTGCTTTCAGCTGTTAGGGTCTGTACAGGTTTCATACACCCACACGTATAGCTGTCCCAGTTACCTCACTGGGTATTGCCTCTGATTTTACCACCAGTGTTACCACTGTTATATACTTCTGAAACATAGGCATCTCCTGCTACAGTAATGCATGTATGCACCAAAAAGAAAATAAAGTACAACAATACACATTACCATATGCAAAGAAAAAGGGCACTAGGCTTCAGGTTTCTTTCCGTGCCCCGCTCCATAGTGCGAGATGCGTAGTGCAATCTCGTCCCTGCGGTCAGCGAGATCAAATTCTGTGAGCACTGTTTCGGCATCTATGAGTCTACAGAAATATACAGTTAGGTACTGCAGGTACACTGGTTCATGCAATTATACAGCGATTGTAGTCATTGTTTGGTAGTTCACAAAGAATGCTCTGGTTAAATGCAAGGTAACCCGATGCGTCGGGTAGTGAGTTAGTTCTATGGGTCTGGCTGCGGGTTAATGCGAAAAGAAACAAAGTTCAGTAAGTAGCTTTCCCATGTGTGCAGGAGTTAGTGCCCCATGCGATTAGTAAAATTCCTGTAGCGGGTATCAAGCAGCAGAGCCGCAGTTTCTTAGCTTGCAGGCAGCAGGGCTTGAACAAAGATCTGGCAGGGCGCAGCTCTGTAATGTCAGGACTTGCCTTGGGTCGGGAGAAGCTCTGGAATGTGTCCACTCATTATGAAAGTTTGAGCATGCGCCTTGCAGCGGGTGGGGCACGAAAAGTCTCTTGGCTGCACGTTCAATTTGTGAAGGCTACTGGGGATTGTAGTTCCTGCCCCAGATTCCCCACAAAGTGTCTTGGATGGTATTTGTCCACGTCTTTTGTGGCTGGCTCTTGTCTTTGTCTGCTGGCTTCTGCCCAGTCTGAGCAGCACACATTTGCATATGGGGCAAATGTGGCACTTCCTGTGATTTACCTGCGACTTCCTAGTTTTCTATGTACATATTGACTCACGCACTGGGCCCCCCTACCACTTTCTGCTTCCTGCCCACATGCCGCCTGACAGTAGGTGATACCTGCAGTTTTGAATATAATCCTGGTGGGGAGGGGGATCCAGTGAAGATGTCATAGGGTTGGAGAGATACAGTCAAATTTGTGGGCACCTGTAATGAAGTGGGCTGCAGCGTGGTGGGCTGCCTTGAGGGGGCCAGGCATGAGTCTGGAAGTCCAGTAATGAGGGAATTTCCCCTGTCAATGTGTGAGATCATGAGGGCTTGGACCACTGTGTGACAGTCATACAAAGGGATGAAATGTTTGATTTTGGTCAATGTGGAGATCTGCAGGCACGCAGTTTGCAGCTTTTTGCCTACATGCTTTTGGAAGCAAAGGCTGCTGTCAATAATGAAGTCACGGGATGTGGCTGAGTTTGACAGCTGAGGTGTGAATCCTTCTAGGCACGTATCGTCCAGCCATTGTTCCACAAGTAGTTGTTTTGATGGAGGGGCGATGAGGACGAATTTGGTCTGGATTGGGTTTAGTTTGAGGTAGGTGTTTGCCATCCATGTTTGGATGGTAGCCAAGCATTCATGGAGGAGTGTGAGGTCCTGGGGACCACTGACCTTTAGCTACAGCTGATTGTCATCACTGAACTGATAGATAGCTATTCTGGTCCTCTAAATGAGTTTATAAGGGTATCATGTGAAGGTGAAGACGACTGGGTAAAGGAGAGAACCTTAAGGGACCCCACACGTGACTATGAGTCAGTTGGATCTGAATGGACTTATCTGTTCGGCCTGGTGTCTGCCAGACTCAAACCATGTTGTGATGGTTTCAGAAAATCCCATCCTGTCGGTGAAGAGGGAAGAGGTGTGTTATGTGCACAACTCTGTTGAAGGCAACTGAGTGGTCTAAAAGGACTTGGAGGCATGCGTCCCCTATGTCAGTGACTCACAGTGCTTCCTTCGTCCACCACTTGGATGGTTACAGTCTCGGTGCTGCAACTGAGCAGAAGCCCAACTGGTAATTGCTGAGGAGGCCAGGCTCATGATGGGTCTGTAGTTGTCTGGGACCTCTGGGTCATGCAAGGGTTTTTTGAGAAGTGGTCATATAAGACCTGTCTTCAACGTGTCTGGGAATGCACCTTCGCTCGTGGAGGCATTCACAATAGTGAGGAGTGTGGTCATCGCTTGGACAGCGAGTTGCTTATTGAGGGAGGCAAGGAGGAAGTCATCTGTGCAAGCAGTAGGTTTAAGGGAACTGAGTGTGTCTGAGAACCTTAGCCGAAAGGACATTGAAGTCTTTCCAAGAGGGCAGTGCCTAAGGAGGGATGGATGGTAGGGCTCTGTATGGTTTTGAGACATCGATGAGTGGGTTTGAGGCATCTATGAGACCTTTGATCGTACCAATTTTCTTAATAAAGAAGATGTTTATTCCATCACATGTAACCTTGGTGGAAATATTTTCTTAGATGTCTACCGTTATACATATTTGATACTGAACACATGTTCCCTAAGTGTCAGGTTTGCCCCATTTATTTCAAGATACAGACACCGGGTGGCACTCCAAGGCTGATATAGTGCCAGCATCAGCACATGGCTGGGACTTGAATCCACTCTCCTGTATCCTGCTGGTGATGCACAAGGGAGGCAGGATCAGGGAGAGGTTTCAATTATAAACCTTCTCCCTGTTTTCAGTGCAAGCAACAGTGAACTGATGGCAAAGAAAGGCTGCTGTGGAACTGTGCATGTGAAAAGGGGCAGGTGTGGGGCACCTGGTCGCACATAGATAATGGGCCTCATTACGAGGTGGGCGGTAAGGGATTACTGGCACCGGTAAGGGCGCTGGTGCCAGTAATCCCTTACCACCGTACTACGAGTTCCCTTTGCGGGTCCTTCCTTAACGCCTGGTTTTTCCAGGCGTTAAGGACGGTACCAGCAAAGGGATACCGGAGTCAATAACGGTACCGCAATTTGCGGTCCCTTTATTGCCACCATCCCATTGAGCCCTATGGGGGCTTAAATGGGAATGGGGAATGGCTCTGGTGAATGGGGAATTACTGGTCCCGCTGACCTCGGAATGGACCGGTAATTGCTCCATCCACCAGACCGGAGTCGGAAGCATTTTAATAACAAGGATTTAACAAAAGGCTAATAGCGCCATGGCTGCCTCCAACCTCGTAATGAGGCCCAATGTCTTTGTGCAGAGAGTTCTGTGTTTCAGAGGAAATATTGAGATTGAGTTTATTTGGATTAACATACTGGAAACAACATAAACAAATATGCAGGATGGCTTCGTCTTCTAAGCAGTTTGGGCTGGACTGCCCCCATTTGAGCTGGGACTCAGCCTGATTTGCATGTGGTCTTTCCCCTTATGTGATGGTATAGCAGAAGGAAAAATGATCGTCTTGAGGGTTGCCCAAAGCAAAGTCAGGGGTGATGATTCATTTAAAACCTTCCAACCATCAATCTTCAGTTTTGCAAATGTCACCCCAAATAGTGCTTGTATCCCCAGACGTGAGCCCCGAGCCTGCAGTGCCTAGCTACACCCCATTTCCGATGTCCAATAAGACAGAAGAAGAAGTCTGGTGGTTCCGCCTGATTGCCGGAGAAAACTCAAAATGGTCTATCGCAACGGCGAAGCTACTAGAAGTGGCCTTCAAAAAGATCAATTCTCCATCGTTCCATCCGGCCAAAGCAGTGCCCCAGCTTGTACAAAGCACCGAATCTGTAGTCAACAATATCCTCACTACGCTATAGGTATGAACTGACCGTCGCCATTGTCTGCCATTTCAACAATGAAACTTTCTTCAACCCTGGAGTCGATTGATTTCTGCTACACCTTGTAAAAGTCCATTTTTGATTATACACAAGTAATAATAAAAATTAAGGCATCAACATGACTGGGGTTCAATGCAGTCTTGTGCAGACTGGAGGTGACCTAGCAGTTCAGGAAGGAATGTCCCTGTAAGTGTGGGAGCAAGCCTAATTGCCATGTGGTCTTTTCCCTTCTGTAATGGCATGGCAGGCTGAAAACAATGGCCTGATGGGTTGCCCGGAGCAATACCAGTGGTTGTGATTAATTCAAAACCATCCAGACTACCGCCTTCAGTTTTGCAAATCACAATGCATGCAGCAATGCAAGAACCAGCCTTACAATGCTCTTAACTAGGGAAAACCTGGCATGATACTGTTGAGACGGTTAGCAGGGACCACTCATATTTATTAAATTGGACAGTTTTACACTTTTGTATACATAGTTCTGGTACAGTGACAATATAACATACAATTAAACATGAGCGACATGCCCTCTGTCAAAAGGTATAAATCAGTGAGGAAATCACACAACAGAAGAGTATAATAGATGTGTTTTATTTGGATTAACAGACTAGAACCAGTGTAAACAAATACGTAGGATGACTTCTTCACAGATTTCCAGAAGCTAAAGGTCCATGGGCTGAATAAATAGCCTTTCAATCCCAGCAATCTATGACAGTTGTCAGTCACTCAAAGTCTAAGGAGATGTAAGCGTCCCTGCACTTCTCCTCTTGGCATGTTCTACCATCTATCTCGCCTTGTGTCTCCAGTTCATATGTGGTCCGCTTCGAAGGACCCCAGGTTGCTGCATGCCAGACCCTGGGAGAGACAGGGAGGAGGGTAGAAGTCTACAAGCACAGGTTTCATAGTTTCTCCAGCGGGTAGGCCACTTGGATTTGTCCAGAGGCCTGGTGGATTGGCATCCCTGTAGCCCTAGCCTGCTTCTACTCCTCGTCCTCCTAAAAGATGTATAACATTCTCATTGCTGGTGGAACCCTCTCCACTCCCCCTTTCATCCTCCTGGCACTGTGGTCTTCACTGCCTACTCCTGACACCTCCTTGACCCCTTGACACATACTCGTCCTTCATACCCTCCTCCACTCTGATGCGCCAAGCATGCAATGTACCTGGGGTTCTGCCTTCTCTTTCCTGAGTCTTTCGTTGTCTCTTTTTGCTTTACTCTTCCCTTTGACATTTCTGAACCCTCCTTTTTCCTCTTGTGGTTTCCCTCCATCTCCCGTCAGTTACACTCCTTTCTTCTCTGGTTTCTTTCCACCACTTGGTATGTTCCCTCCTTCTTAAACTCCTCTGTCTTGTTATTCCCTGATCCTTTGTTACTATTTCATCCTCTGACTGTCAGCCTTTCTTTGCCTCTCCAGTCTTCTTTCTCCAGCCTCCTCTACTCCACCTTACCTCCTCTTCTCTCCGGCCTTTCTTACACCAGCATTCTCCTCTCCTCTCCAGTTCCTTCTACCTCCAAACCACTACTGTTCTGCTTTCCAATCTCTCCAGACTCCTATACATGTTTGACAATCTTCCCTCGTTATATAAGGGCCAGGCCATACCCCACCTGGAACTGCTCACACTCAAGTATGTTGAGGTGCAAGCACTCCTTTGCTTTGACACTGGAATTCTTACTTTCCATCCAAGCCTCAGTTTCCTCCTGCCTTGTAGGCCCTGCCTCCTCCTTCCTTTATTTCGCCGACTGAGCCTTTTCAAAGATGGGTTGCCATCATGGATTGTCACAGTACACGAGTAGGAGAGTACTCGCGAGAGAGGCCACGCAGTCCATAACACTCTCCTGCTCCCCCATCTCACAAGCAACCATCAGTAAGCCAGAGAGTTTCTGCGTGCTTTCTCTTACTCTCTTTTACTGTTTTCCAATGCCCTTGTGTTACCCAAACTATTACCCTATTACCTTGACTGATTAAGCATTAGTATCCTATTTCAACTTAGCCTTTCCAATATGCCAAACGTCCCTTGGGGAGGGGACACTGAAAAAGGAAAGCATTGCACATCTTACTGACACTTGTTGGGGTGAGATTTTCCCATGAAGAGACAGTGCCACAGACTCGCCTTTGGGGACAAGCTCGTGCAATCCTCCCCAATATGTCCCTGGCCTCTGCATCACTTAGCGAGTGACAGCCACCATGGTCACCCAACCTGTCACCCTAAGTGCCAGACAGGTGACTTGTCACACCTCTCAATACAGGCTGCACACGATGGACAAACCACAGACTCTTTGCAGCAATTGTAGACTGGCATTCTAATGTTGTACGGCCAATGCAGACACCAGTGAGAAAATGTATGTTACTGGAGCAATACTGAATGGCATTGTTGACACTGACGTCACCATTCTCTGGTGGTGCTACCTTGCCATTGTATTTTCCCCACTTCCCTCCTCACTCCTCCAGCACTGGTTGCCTCTGTCCTGCCACCCCCAACCCTTGTCTCCCACACCCTTGTCTTCTGTCTGTTCTATGTTCCCCCAATGGGTTGGCTAAGTGATTCCTGCGTTTCCGCCAATGAGCAGGCATTGCTATCAATGCTCACTGCAGGGAACTGCAAAGCCCTCTACTGTGTTTAATCTGTGAGCAGGGCCACGCATGTGCCACCTCCCCAACGGCTGCCTGTCATCTTGGATCCAGCTGTCCAGGGTTACGTTTGTTGGAAGCTGGCGTTGCTTCAATTTTCTTTCAATCTAAACTAAGTGTGCTTATCTACCTTGCATGCTGGGCTTTGGAAGCTCAGCCTGCAAGCAGAGGCAAACAGAACGCCTGTTGATTCCCCAGTACTGAACTCTGCAGGCACCTGCTGGAGCAGTCCCACGGCCTGCCAAGGCGCTCCACCAATGTGAAGCATCACAGTGGCTAGCTCTCTATGCACAATGTTGCAATTATTTTCTTGGTAGTCCTTAACATTTGTTTTTCTGGACTTCTCGGGATAAAGAGGGAACACAGAATCTTTCCTAACTTTTGGGATCTCTGGGCCACAGTGAGAATCTGTTGTTTTGGAGTATCTTTGCTGGATTTGACTTTTATGGACTTCATTGATTCACGGTGTGTCACCCTTTCGCATGGTGGCCCTGAATCATGCTGCTCCCATCTTCCTCTTGTATCCAGGCTTGCAACATTATGTGTACTACTGATTCTGCAATTGTATTTGCTCTCCCCCTCTTGCTTCTCCACTCTTTTTGACTGCTTACTCTCTGTTCTCTACTCTCCCTTTCTCACTTTTCCTATCTCCTCTCCTCCTCCCCTTGCTTTCTTTTATGCACGTACTGTATCAGAATTGTCCCCAGACCTAGTATGATAGCAACCTCGTCTGTCTCCTTCCCCCTTCCCTTACTTGTTCCCACCCCCTTCAGCCCTATCTGAAATGTCATCAGGCCTAGTACGATAGTCGCTTTTTTTGTTCCTTCCCTCCCTTTCTGCACCCCTCTCCCTCAACTTTTGTTTTCTCAGGCTCTACCAGGAATGTCATCAGGACTAGTACGCTAGTCGCCTGCCTGTCTCCATTTCTTCCCCCCCCCCTCCTTTCCTTATCTATGTCTTAGCTCTTGCACTATCTGAAATGTCGTCAGGCCGAGTACGATAGTTAATTTCACATACTTACTGTTCATGGCCTGTAAGAATGTCATTGTATTTTCCCTTGTCTTGAAGAGCTTTGAAACACATTGTGTATAGGCGCTATATAAATAAACTATCATATCATATCTTTCTACTGCATAGAGGTCAGGAAACCATATTGACCTCTTCTTTATGTCGATAAAAAAAGGCCCACCTGGTGTATAGGTGTCTTTTCTCCTATGTAATATCTTTTTTCAGGAAGCCGTTCTCTGCATTTTGCCTTCTCAGGCCTACTATTGTAGCCTAGGACAACCAAGAGCTGTCAATAGCTGGGGAGGGAGTGATATATTCAAGGCTGATTATAAAATGGGCAGCTTGCAGGAAAGATAAAGAAATGTTGACATACCACAATATTTCAGAAGTGGCAGGATTGTCACCCTAATACCTTTTGAATAAACAACTTACCAATGCTCCCACCAAAAATCCACCAATTAAAATCATGATGGCTCGAAACTGCTGATCTAAAAAGATGTATGTATGATAAAGAGTCCCTTTTAGCCACATAAGATAAAATAATCTATGCTCTGCATGAATGGGATTTGTACCTCGCTGCTCACACCAGCCAATCCTTGTATTCCAGGTATATTTGTATGACTGCATTTTACAAGGAACCCATGACCTCTGAGTGAGACTTAAAGCCACTTAAGAAACGCCTATGGGCTTCCATCGATCCCTGAAATCAACCAAGCCATGACATTCAGATTGTCTGCAGGGGATGTGATTTGTTATTCAAATGTTCAGATGATGTGGGAAAGAAGTAAGTAGAACTGGGCAATATATGGACAAATCCAGAGTAATTGGGTACCCTGCCTGTGAAGGACAAACCAGAAGTATCAATACAGGTGTTACACTCTGAAGTTCGCCCTGAGATAGCACCATGGGTATCATTTCAAACAGGGCAAATGGAAAGCGGGTTACTAGTTCGCAAAGATGAAGAAAAAAAATCACCTATTGTCAGAGCCATGGGGTCTGGTCTCCAACTGAAAATACACTGGCTGTGAGCTTTGATGGGGAAGTAAATAGGCCCAGTTGGAATGGACCACACAACTTCTGTTGTTTCTGAAAGGCGACCCTGTGAAGACACTAATCTGCTGTGTTTTGCCAGTAGCAATATGAAAAATCTCCCACAATGTGTGAATATACAGTAAACATTCTGCTTGAACTATACATTCTATGGGGATCCTAAATTCCTAGAATGATTTTACTATTTGTGATAACTTTTGGGATTTTCCCCTTCCTAGCTTATTTAAGGCACTACTGAGGGATTGTCTATCCACAGTCTGATTTGCGCAGCAGAATTGGTATTTTGTGAAGCTCTGCTTGAAATAATCCTGTAAGAATCTCCAAACAATGAAGATTACCCAGGTTTACAGCTCAGGGAGTCTTGGTTCTATTAAAGACACGTAGGCAAGCATTATGCTTTAACTTATTGAATGCTACTCTGCAGCAGTCTTTCAAATCTTAAAATTCAATAAACAATTTTGAAACACTTTTCTTTTTTTTTTAAACGAAACTGGAAACTATTCAAAGAAAACTCTCTTTCACATGAGTCTTTTCCTGCTTCAGTAGTTTCCTTCTTTAAAATCCAACCAATCAGGATCCCTCTGCCTCCCTCATGTCATGTCCTGCCCGGGTCATTTCCTCTTCATTTTGCTGCTTCCCAGCAGATAGGTACTATCAGACTCGCCATCTGCTCTAAGAAGAAGGCTTATATCCATGTCTGCATCTCTGTGGCCTCTAATAACAGAGCAGAACTTTTCAAAACCTGCAAGGAACTCGCCAATCCAACGGCATTCTGCACTTCTTCTCTGCCTTCTCTGGCCCTCTGCACTTCTATTGCCTCTCACTGCATTTCCAAAACCCAGGACAGCCTGTTCTCACTCACCTCTTCTACACATCCTTCTCCCTCCCCTTCTTTCTGGTCTCCCTCTGCCCCCATCTGCCTTTACCCTCCCCTCTCCTCTCCTCTTTTTCTCCCTAACAAAAGACAAGTCCGCTCTATGAAAGTTTCATCCAAGCAGGTGCTCCCCTGCTCCTTCAGAACTATCAAGGACAACATTGACACCCTTGCTCCAGCCTTGGCTGATTTCTGCAATCACTCCTTTGCCACTGGATCGTTCCCCTTACGCCTCAAGCACTCCCTTGTGCACCCTCTTCTCAAAAAACCTTCTACCGATCCTTGCTGTCTGGAAAATCACCATCCTATCTCCACTACCCCCTTCTAGTGCAAACCTTTGGAGAAGCTGGCCATCTCCCAGCTTATCCATCACACTGAATCTGTCGGTTGCCTCCATGACCGCCAGTATGGCTTTAGGGCTGCCAGAGGCACCGAAACGGCTCTCCTGAACACCCGTGAAGACTTGCTCACTAACCTTGATTCCAGCTCTCCTTCTGTTCTCATACTTCTTGAACTTTCCTCTGCCTTTAACACAGTGAAACATCCCACCCTGATAAAATGGCTCCATGACACCCTAGGCATCACAGAGCTGGCTCTGGATTGTCTGACCACCTTTCTCTCTGACTGACCTTCCCAGGTTTAAATGGGCCCTTTTCTCTCCACCATCTCGCTCTCAACATGTGGCGTCCCTCAGGGCTCTAACTTCTCACCCTGGCTCGTCAATATCTAACTCGCCCCCCCCACCCATTTGATCTCCTCCTTCTCTCCTATTTTTCAGCCTTATTCTGATGACACACAGCTCTCTTTCAAGCTTCCCTCCTCTACACCCCCCCTTCTTCCACTCTCATTCCCGATTGTATGTCTGCTATTCGGGCATGGTGCACTACTAATAATCTCTGCCTTAAGGCCAGTAAGACAGAGATCCTTCTCATCAGGACCCCTGCTCCCTCTTTCCCTCCCACACTCTGGCCACCCTACTTGGGCCTTTTCCCCTCATCCTCCTGTGAAGCTAAAAACATTGGCGCAATCTTCGACTTCTTTCTCTCTTTCTCTCCTCACATCACTGACCTTGCCAAGAAGCCCCACTTTCAGCTGGACCTCCTCAGAGGCATTCAGCCCTTTCTCACCTTCCCCCAGAAACGCAATGGGCCTCATTACAAATCGCCCGGTATGGAAACAATGGTGGCGGTAAACCCGCCGCCACCGTTGTTTCCATGCCGGGCGATCACAACTCCTGCAGGCGGGAGATGATGTTCCCGCCAGGTCTGACTTGGCGGGTTTAACACCGCCCGCCTGCAGGTGGACGAGGAAACACCGGCAGCATTACGAGATGCTGCCGGTGTTTCCATGATCCCCATTCCCATCGAGTCCCATAGGACTCGATGGGAATGGGGATTAACACCATTCCGCCTCCGTGATTCCCAGAAAAACGGGGGTGTAATGCCCCGGTAATTCCGGGAATCACGGAGGTGGAATGGTAATACGAGTCCGGCGGTAACCAGGCAGTTTTACCGCTGCAGTTACCGGCGGACTCGTAATGAGGCCCAATGTCTCCAGAGCTCTGGTCCTCTCCTGGCTGGACTACTGCAACAGCCTGTTCCATAATCTACCTAACTCTTCACTTCGCCCCCTTCAACTAATCCAGTATAGGACTGCAAGACTCATCCTTGGCCTCAAGCTCAGGGACTGCATCTCTCCAGGCTTTAAATCATTCCACTGGCTCCCGGTTGCTTCGAGGATCAAGTTCAAGACCCTGTGCATCATCCACAAGACTTTCTGGAGTCCGCTGCATCTGACTCTGTCTTCCTCAATACCTCCCTACTAGAGCCCTTCGCTCGTCTAGCTCTAACTCTCTGCAAATTAGATGCTTTTCCAAGCAGAGAGTTGGGGGTAGATCTTTCTCCTCTGCAGGTGCCTCCCTCAGGAATGGCCTACCTGCCCCTCTCAGACTTGAGCAGGATCTCCTTAAGTTCCGGAAGCTCCCCAGACCTTCCTTTCCTCAGAGTCATATAGGGCACCAGTCCCCCCCTGTGTCCAGTCTATCCTTGAACTTGTCCTCCGCTGATCCCCCCTCTCATGACTTAACCTGCACTTGCCCTCACTGGCCCCCCTGCCTACACTTGTCTGGCTGGCCTGCACTCCTTGGAGATATACCAGCCCCTTTAACTTGCACTTTGTTGTGGACCTCCTTCACTCTCTGCCTCTCTGTCTTCCCTGACCACCTGGCCTCCGCTGGCACTCAGCTTTTCATGGGCCCTTCTGCCCAGTTCCTGCACTTCCCCACCTCTTCTCCCCCTTGCACTTCTCGTTACAGCACTTGCACAATCTGAATGTTGCAAGGCCTATTAGGGTCGCTACTTTCTCCTACCTGTTCGCCCCCCCTCCTCCCCTCCTGCCTTGCTGCGCCTCGAAACACTTGCGTATAGACGCATTACAATTGACCTATAAATAAAATAAACAAATACATGTATTTAGCTCTGTAATTAATGTAATGTATGCATTTGAAGTTAATTAAATTTATGAATCCCTAAATTTATGAATCCATAGTTATTAACATATTTTAGGTTTATTCACGTATGGGAGCGCACTTACGCATGTCAGGCGACTCTTCGTTATTTTCCAACGCACAGGTCTTTTCCAACGCGTTGCTGCAGTGAACGATGCATGCACACAGCAGCAAGCAGCTCGCGTCGAGTAACTGAGGACGCAAGCCGGGTCTGTGAGCAATTTTGCTCACGCAGAGACGCCGGCTCACGTCCCCCATTCTGAAAAAGCCTTATTACATATGTGCTGTGCTCAGCAGACATGCCGTTAAGGGAAAGCCACGTTCAACGTTTATTTGTTTGTTTGTTTATTTTATTTATATCACGCACCTGACCCAGAGGTAATTGGGCACTAGAGGATAGTAATGGTTACAAGACATAGCATATACAGTTATCTATAAAAGTACAGTTTGCGCATTCAGGAAAATTACAATGGTACATATATACATATTAAACTTTATACATATTATACATAGGACATAGCAGTAGTACAGGATGGATAGCACAGGAGCCAAAGATACAGTAAACAGCACGGTTGCCTATATGGTGTTCAAGACAAGATATAGGTACCCTGACCTATGCACGTGCCTGAGCATGTCATTTCCATGACGTGCCTTTTCATGCTGATGCTTGCTTAGAGTAAGAGACCTCGAATTAGTCCTGATCTGCTCTTTTGAACAAGCTTCAGCTGCTCATTCAATTGGAGTTTTACAGGCACAGTGGAACAATGTGACCTCCACTGAGGTCATATCAAGCCAATTTAGATTTTTCCTCGTGTGGGTTGGCATTCAAGCCACTTGGAGACTGACAGAAAGCACAGATTAGTGAAAAAAATACATATAACAATAAATAAGATGAAAGACAGCAACATAATATAACATTATTTACACTGCAGTCAAGTGTCATTACAAGATGAAAGACACAGTGCCTGGCAGAGATATAGCATACACCTGGAGTGAGGAATGTCAAGAGGCTGAGAGCCAGGAAGAATGTGAAGTGGAGTTCGAGGCTCTATGAGGTCTTTTGTTCTGTCCTTTGGCCATCTTGTCCCTTTGCCTTCCTCAGGTCGAGCAGACACAGGAAAACCCTTATTTGGTCATGCAGTCCCCCGTGCAAACCGGAGCTTTCAGAGGCTTCTGCATGCCTTGTTTGAGTGTACCTCCAGGATGTGGGCTGGACTGTCTTGTTTCCAATACACATCCTGGGTGCCAGAGAGTCTGGTGTGCTGGGAATGACTGGGACCACCGTGGTCCGTGATTGGTCCATGTCTGGCATGGCTGTATGTGAGCAGATCTCTCATTGGGTCCTCTTAGTTTTGGCGCAAAGGAGATTCTGGATAAGAGAAGGGCGCAAACACCCATACCAGGTCGATCTCTTGAATTCACACCGAACTTAGGAAAGGATCCAAGCATCCTGAAACCAAGAAGCCAAGTCGAGGAACCGCTGGTGACCCACTGGAAGGTTTTGTACACTGAGCCCGCTTTTGTCCCACTGGACCCATCTGTTTCTGATCGAACTTAGAAGGTCTGCAAAGGTACTTTGACCCATTAGAATAGTGGGACCAACTATTCTCGGCACCTCCACCTTAACCTGAAAGCAAGCCTTCTCGGAAGTGTTTGGTTCCATGTGATAATATCCCTGCAAAAACGTCGGCATACAAGAATGGTGCATACAAGAATGGTGCTGTTTTTTGTGTGTCAATATTACCACATGGAACCTGCTGGGGACACCCCTGCAACCCCCATATTTGTTTAAAGGGAGCGGGGACACCCCTCTGCAAAGCCCCACTCCCATTTACCCCATAAATGATCCCCATAAATAATGTCACCTATGCCATTTCCCGGCGACTATATGTATGGCAACATTATTTATGGGGATAATATTACCTGATACCAAGTGTTCCTGGGCCAACCAGTGAACTGACCAGCTTGCACAGGACATTTTCCCTGGAACCGCCGCCGTCTTGAGTTGACACTTGAGACTTTGGAGATCATCAGCACTAGTATAAGGCACCCTCCAGTCGAGTTTCGCACACACCCAGGCCCCCTAGTTCTGGAATTAGGAGAGTACACCTGAACCCAAGTACACACCGTCACCGTGTCACCCAGCGGTGGTGAAGAACTTCAAGGGTGTGCTGCTGCTGTGACACTCTGTGCCCTAAATCTAGCTGCAGTGGATTCTCTTCATCAGGAGTGGAGAAATCGCCACTGACCCACCATGGAATCATCCCTGGAACTCAGCTGCTGAAAGTTGCAGAACCGCACAATTGCAGCATTTGAACCCGCAGCCGAAGTGGACTTGACTGTCGAAGTTTGGTCCGGAGTGCACCTTGGGTTGGTTAGTACTTGCAACCCTTACAGGTGGCTCCTGGCGCATCCATCCATTGTTACTCAGGAGTGTCCGCTGACAGCCACTATTCTTGATCAAGGTAGCCTGTGCTACTGAGCTATTCCTAGCTCTTGGATCCTGTTCTGCCCTCTTGGGGAGACCCTCTGCAAATAGTGGGAACTTATTCTTCACTGCCTCACCTGCCTTCCTGAGCTGCTACAGCCCCTGCAAGAGACCCAATGTTTGCCCAAACGCACGATCACGTGCACCTGCACCCAAAAGTACTTTTGAGCATAAGGCTTCACTCTTCTTAGTGATTGGACTGCCTCTCAGTTAGGGTTTGATAAGTGAAGGACTTAAAGTATATTCGCACTGTTTGCTCCCTTTCCTTAGAGGCTGTGGACCCTTACTGTGTGCCATTCCTATAGGCCATTGGTAATTGTACATATGTGTTATAGGAGTGTTGTATTGGTTTAGGATTTAGGGTGTTTGATTTAAAAGGCCTTTAAAAATGTATATGTATTTTTGATATACACCTGACTGAGAGTAATTTGTAGTGTTGTTTGCTGTGGGTGCTCATTGTGGGCTATCGATCACCCTCACCTCTCCTGAGACTAGTCTTGAAGGCAGCCAATGCTACCTTGATTGGTCTGACTTGTCCAGAGGGTTACCCTGTTCCAAGAAACTAGGCTGGCCTTCTGAACCTCTGCCCACCAGGTCAGAGTTCAGAAATCCATCTTAACATCCAGCTGTCATTATTCTCTTCATTAACTTTTGCAGGGCCTCTCTATTCAACCTGCTGAGTGTTCCAACCATGTGCAATTCACTGAGGTTGGTGCTGGGTTTGGAGAGTTCTTCCCCAGAGATACTGCAGAATCTGCAGGTGAATTCTTTGAAGCGGCCAAGGCGGCCATCTAAGGTTTGCCATGCTGTAAGTGCAGTATTTTCCCCATCCCAACCCCGATCTACTGCTTTCCTTTTCTGTCGTCCATGGTACAACTTCTCGCTCTGCTGCTGAAGGCAATTAGTGGCCTCCTAAGTACAATTAGAAAATTATGGTGTGACCTGGAAAGGAGCCAAAGGTACAGTAAACACCACGGTTGCCTATATGGTGTTCAAGACAAGATATAGGTACCCTGACCTATGTACACTTTCCGTGGTTTTATACTAGAGAGATTGACTACGCATCTAAGTATTCTTCAAAAACTCCATGATTTTAACCATTGGAGATACTAGATGCTGTATCATCTTACATGTTCTGTTATGCAAATTTTTAGTAAACCAGCATAAAGTATTGGATGAGTTAGAGCACATGTTTGTCATCAGAGTGTTATTCATGCATTCTAAAATAGTCAATAAATAACAATATAACTGTCAGTTACTTTAGAATCTTTCCCTAACAACACACTTGGATCCTCTATACTGCACTGTCCATGTACAGCTGCCCTGTGCATTCCCAGAGGCAGGTTTACAGCTTTAGCAGTTCTGCTTTCATTATCATTTTTAGTCACCCATATTGTCACCACCATGGTACCTGGCTTTTGAGTATGTCAGTAATTTGTATTTGAAATTACCTTATTTCTTCTCCTAGTATACAAAACACAATAACAATAATCGATTTGGTCGGAGATATTAGATGGCTCTAATACATTTCAGATATTTTAGTTGCCTGTGTGGTTTTAGTAACAATAGCATCAGTTTCAGTAAGCATTTAAATGGTAGGGGTTACTGCTGAGGTCTGGGTTTCAGCGTATAAAGGGTTCAGATATTCCTCCTCCGACATCTAATTTGGAAGCTCTTCCTATGGATGAGGAATAGCTCCTGGGGGACACATAGCTAGCTTTGGAAGAAACTCTAGCAACAGGTCGAACACGCCCTGTCAGTCTCCCATAATTCCACAAGTAACACCCTGCCAGTACATTGTGTAGCGGCCTTTGGTACCAAGGTCAGCTTTCACCCTCAGAAGTAGTAACTATATATGTATGTTTATAGGTTTTGACAGGCTCTAGAGATGAGACATAAGACTAGAAATATAAATATAATACAACAGAACAAGAAGACAAAATGCAAATATTAGAAACTACAGTTTGCCAGGGCTACCACTCCCTCTCAATGAGTAATTTGCACCCATGTCGGGAGTCCCTGTACCTTGACTGCAGAGTTCAGCGTCAGGTGGATTTGGTAAAGGTCTCTGAAGCATGGAGCCAAAGCAGATTTTTGCTGAGGTCTTTCATCAAGAATCGATCTCGAGATTGCAAGGAGTGGTCAGGGAATAGTGGTTCTATGGAGAGAGCAGCTTTGACTTGGTATTGGTTATGGGCGAGCTTGTTTATCAACACCCTGTTTCATCTCTCCTGCGGATTGGTATCGATGGATGGGCGCAATGCAAATCAGGCAACATTTTATAAGTGGACAAAAGTGCTGTTATCATATTATTTACAAAGTACATGTCCTAGTCACTATTAATGCTAATAGGTGCTCCAAACCTTGGGACAGTCTTTCACCAATATCTTAACAACAGTTCTTGAATGTTCTCTCCTAGATTTGTAAGCCTTCACCCACATCCAACACACAAACACATCCAAGGTAACAAGAAGACACTGCCAATTATTACAACATTGACAGTATCAACAATCAGTGTCTCTACCCACAGGTGCCTGACCATGATACAGTCTAGCAAGGTGAGATATTAAAATGTTGGGTGCCCCCAGTCGACCTTGGTCAACTCTCCACAGAGAGTCATCATGCAACCGACATCCTTTCCATATCCAATTAGCCTGCTCACTAGTTTTAAACATGATCTTGTATCAAATCCAAATCTTCAAGAGTTGTATAAGGGTATGGGTCAGAACTGGCATTGACATTGAGTACATAAGCAACTTCAGAATTTTACACTGCAGCCAGGTCATTGCCCCAACTAATTGGGTTATCTAAAGGTTGGTGAGCAGCACACTTAATGATAGCTATCTTTTACATAAGACTAGAAATATAAATATAATACAACAGAACAAGAAGACAAAATGCAAATATTAGAAACTACAGTTTGACAGGGCTACCACTCCCTCTCAATGAGTAATTTGCACCCATGTCGGGAGTCCCTGTACCTTGACTGCAGAGTTCAGCGTCAGGTGGATTTGGTAAAGGTCTCTGAAGCATGGAGCCAAAGCAGATTTTTGCTGAGGTCTTTCATCAAGAATCGATCTCGAGGTTGCAAGGAGTGGTCAGGGAATAGTGGTTCTATGGAGAGAGCAGCTTTGACTTGGTATTGGTTATGGGCGAGCTTGTTTATCAACACCCTGTTTCATCTCTCCTGCGGATTGGTATCGATGGATGGGCGCAATGCAAATCAGGCAACATTTTATAAGTGGACAAAAGTGCTGTTATGATATTATTTACAAAGTACATGTCTAGTCACTATTAATGCTAATAGGTGCTCCAAACCTTGGGACAGTCTTTCACCAATATCTTAACAACAGTTCTTGAATGTTCTCTCCTACATTTGTAAGCCTTCACCCACATCCAACACACAAACACATCCAAGGTAACACGAAGACACTGCCAATTATTACAACATTGACAGTATCAACAATCAGTGTCTCTACCCACAGGTGCCTGACCATGATACAGTCTAGCAAGGTGAGATATTAAAATGTTGGGTGCCCCCAGTCGACCTTGGTCAACTCTCCACAGAGAGTCATCATGCAACCGACATCCTTTCCATATCCAATTAGCCTGCTCACTAGTTTTAAACATGTTCTTGTATCAAATCCAAATCTTCAAGAGTTGTATAAGGGTATGGGTCAGAACTGGCATTGACATTGAGTACATAAGCAACTTCAGAATTTTACACTGCAGCCAGGTCATTGCCCCAACTAATTGGGTTATCTAAAGGTTGGTGAGCAGCACACTTAATGATAGCTATCTTTTCTGGTAACACACTAGTAACCAACAAAGCAATTGCATAACACCCATCCTTCATAGGGGTTCCTGTCAAAGTTAAGAATCTTCTCTGTTTCTAGAGCTGACCAAAGTCATGGGCTACCCCAAAAGCATAACACCAATTGGAATAAACTTTAACTGATTTCTGAACTGCTAAGCATCAAGCTAATTCCACCATTGGTGCAGAAGTGACTTGGAGCACCCTTTCACTCTCCACTACTTCTCTGGGTTCATACACTGCATACACCGCAACTAATTTCCCGTTCTGATCCCTATAACATGACCCGTTAGCAAAGTACACTAGGTCTGGTTCAGGTAGAGGTACATCAGTGAGGTCAGTACATGATATAAAATGTGGGCTACTTTGGTGTGCTTCCCCATCTGGGGGGAGTAGGAAGCAGGGATGCTGCTTTCACTACAGAACACAGCACTGAGTCAGAGTAATATTTGAGAAGTTCAAAGTAAGGATTTCATATTTGCTTGCTCTGTGAACAGACATGTGCTGCATCTTGGATTTCAACAGCAGAGAAACTACAGCATGGGGCACTGCTATTTCCAAAGGAGATCCTAACACAAGGTTTCACTCTGCTCTACCGCTGATGCCACTGTGGCAACAGATCTCAGCCAAGGCGGTATTCCAGCAGCCACACAATCTAATTCATTACTGTAATAAGCAACATACCTATAATACCATATTTCTGGCTAAAAACTGCTAGAGTAAACCCGTCCTTCTCATGAAAATATAAAGTGAATCGCTTCTTATAATCTGGGAGACAGAAAGCAGGAGCTTCAGCTAAGCATTACTTTATCTTCATGAAAGCTTCCTCTGCCTCTGGAGTCCAGTTTACGGGCTCTACAGTATCAACTCAGGTAGACTGCTAAAGAGGCTTAACAATCTCAGAATAGCCTAAAATCCACTTTCGGCAGTAAACGACTATTCCCAAAAATGCCCTAATTTGTGTGGGACTCTCAGGTTTTAGAATTTTATAAACCGCTTACTTTCGGTAGGAAGATCTCAGCTGATGACCCTTCATAATATAATGTCCTAAATAGGGAATTCTCTGTGCACACAATTGCAACTTCTGTTTGGATGCTTTATGCCATTTCACAGCCAGGGAAGTCAGCAGCACCTATGTATCCTGTTTACAAGCTTCATAAGAAGGTGGTGCTACCAACAGATCATATACGTATTTAATCAATTCAGACTTTCCAGGAAACCGTATATCAAATAAAAATCCCTAAATCTAAATCCTCTCTCCACTGTGAGAAGAGGGTGGGGGCTGTGTGTAACCCTGGGATAATCTCGTCCAGTAGTACTGGATTCCTTTGTGTGAAAACGTGAACAAGTATTGTCTATCTTGATGTATGGTAACAGAAAAGAATGCTGAACTAAAATCCACTGCCGTGAAATGGGTGGCATCAGGAGCAATGCAGGAAAAGCTAATGGCAGGATTTGGCACCACTGGCAAGGAATAGACCACTGCTGCATTTATGTCCCTTACACCTTGAACAAAACGATAAGTGGGGTTTCTAGGCTTTTTCACAGGCAATATGGGAGTGTTTCACAGACTAACAGCAGGGGCAATAATCCACTGATTCAGAAGTGATTCAATAACAGGAGTAATACCTAAATGGCATTCAGGTGTCAAGGAGTACTTAGGAATATGCAGCAATTTCTTGAAAGGGTCCACTTTTATCTTAACTCATCTGTATGGATGTACTGCACCTCATTATCGTGTGTGGACCATAAGGAGATAGGTATAGTGTTGATCAATACCTTTAAGTCATCCGACAATCCCTCCTCTCTTCTTAGTTCTAGCTGAAGAGTGGCAAGAACTGCTTCCATATTGGCAGAGGGCACACTCAAAAATACTCTGTCTGAGATACTGTATATAGTACACCTAAGTTTACAGGAAACATCTCTGCCCAGCAGATGTACTGGTACAGTATGGCTTAAAAGGAGTGTGTGCCTGTCAGAAATGGGTCATTGGGCCACATTATAAGTCTGCTGGTCCAGAAGTAAGGGTGCTGGCACGTTGCTACTGGCACCCTTATTTCGGACCGGTAGACTAGAAACTGCTTTCCTCTGCCTGTGCAAATTCAGCACAGGTGATTAGTAGTTTTGTGCTACCCTTCCTGAAACCTGCCTCTCGCTTTATCATTCTAGGCGATCTCAATCACTGGTTTGGTGACGATACTGATCAGCATGCACAAGACCTACAACAGTCCCTATCCAACCTGGGCTTTGCACAGCATGTGACTACTACCTACCCATGTTAGGTCACACATTGGACTGGCTTGCGGTCCTTAATATTACCTGTGATAAAGTTCTCATCACGCCTTGTCTGTGGTCAGACCACTTTTTTGTACATTTTACTCTTTCTGTCCCATTTCCGATGAAATCCAGGAATAAGCAGACAGGCTTTATGTCACAAAATCTAAAACGCCTCACAATAAATAACGTTGAACCCCTAGTAGTTCTCTTAATTTCTCCCCAGAGACGGCCCTTCAGGCTATGCCTACCTCCCTAACCCTACATTTCTCAAATATCTCAAATATCTTAGCTCCATTGAAGCAAAAAAATCAAAATAAAGAGGAAAATAGAAGTAAACCCTGGTTTTCGATTGAGCTGCGGAACCAAAACACTCTGACCATGAACGCATTTTATTCCTGGAAACTATCTCTGAGCCCAGCCTCGCTAATAACCTATAAAAACCTAGTAAGGGCCTATAAATCTGCTATACAGGACGCACATTTTTTTTTTCATAATCTTAGAATCACCAAACGCCCAGTCAGATGCAAAGGAAATCTTTAAGATCCTGAAAGAACAAGAGGCAGTCTCCCCCCGCCCCCACCCCCGTGGACCAACTAGTTATAAAGGACAATAACTGGTGTCAGCTTATACAAGATGGTCTTCAAAATAAACTGCTTGGCATTAGGACACAAATGTGCTTCCGCTATTAGCGCTTAATGAGCCACAGACATAATTTCAGTGTAACCCAGCTGTGCCACTATTTAATTTTCAACCCATATCAGAGACAGCTCTGAAGAAAATCATAGCACAGCTCAAAGCAACGCACTGTAGGGGGGATGCTTGTTCTTCTATAATAGTAAAAACCTGCACTCCCCTCCTGGTAAAAGCAATTTGTATATTCGTCAGCACTTCTTTGAAAGAGGGCAAGGTCCCGGATGACCTTAAACAAACAATGGTCACTCCCATATTGAAGAAACCTGGGCTATCTAGGGACAACCCCTTGAACTATCGCCCCATATCCAATACCCCATTCTCGTTGAAAATATTGGATAGGGTTGCCTATGGTCAGATTGCAGAGAATTTCGACCAGTTTCCCATTCTAAACCCCAACCAATCGGCCTTCAGGAAAACATTTGGGACATAGACATCCCTCCTTGAGCTGAAGTCAAGACTACTTGATCAGGTAGACAAGGGTGCCCTCTCTCTCCTAATATCTTTGGACCAATCTGCTGCGTTCGACCTGATCCGAACATTCTATTCTGACTTTTAGATTGGAGGAGGTTGCTAACTTTTCCCCTACGGCTGTCTCCTGGATCGCCTCATTTTTGGGGCACAGATGCACTAGAGTTTGCTCGGTCGTTGCCGAGGCCCCTCCCATTCCAGTGCATTTTGGTGTGCCACAGGGGGCCAGTACATCTCCATGTTTGTACAATTTATTCATGGCTCCTTTCTTTTCTATGTTACAGGCTGAGGGAGTCTTGTTTTCAAACTACGCAGATGACACACAATGTGTCCTCCCCTTTTCGGGGTGTCATGCGCAGGATGAACTGGAAATGAATAGAATATTGAATCTCATACAGAAGTGGATGCTCGAAAACCACTTAGCTCTAAACAGGGGGAAGACTGAACTTATGATAGTAGGTTGCCCAGCCTCCTTGTGAAAACTGGACCAGATTTACTTACAGTTCATTCACGCTAGGCGATAACATTATCAGTCCTCTGCCTAAAACAAAAATCTTGGGAGTGATTCTCGATCAGACTCTTTCTCTGAGACCCCATGTAACCGGTGTAGTTTCTGCATCGGTCTATTATGTCAAGCAGCTTTCGCATCTATGGCCCCTTATTACTCAGGCAAGTGCTGAAACAATTGCCAGAGCTATAATAGGGGCTAAGATCAATTATTGTTGCAGCTTAGTGTCGAGTCTAAGTAAGCAGGACATACACAAACTCCAGACAGGGCAGAATTGGGCAGTCAGAGTCGTGATAGGCCTGTCCCGCCGAGATCACGTCTCTGAGGCTAGGCGCTCCCTCCACTGGCTACCAATAGAGGCTTGGATCAAATTCAGGGTACTGGTCGTCACCTTCAAATGCAGACTAAGACAGATGCCACCCTATCTGCAGAGGTACATCAATGACAAAGTTAACGGTAGGGCGTTGAGGTCCTGCACCCAGAATTATCTGATTGTACCCCGATGTAGAACATCGGAGGCAGAGAAAGGCGCATTCTATCTGGGAGCGCCTAAACTCTGGAATCAGCTACCAGAAACAACGAGAAGCCCAAATTCTCTCCAAGTCTTTAAAAGAGACTTGAAAACGCTGGCATCTTCTTGATTTTTCCGAGTTACCCTACCCCGGCCTCCGATTTTTAGACTTCTGGCTTCCCACTCAATCTTTTTGTGTCTCCTCTGTGTCGTTTGTTCAAACTGTCTGCGCCTTCATGCCTCAGGGTCCACAGTGCACACTACAAATGCTGTAATGTAATGCAATGTAATGTAATGTGCACCTGTCACAGAAGCACTGGCGCCGCTAGCAACGGTGCTGCTGCTTCAACGTCTCCTATGGGACTCCACGGGAATGGGGACTAACATTTTCCACTGCCTGATATCCCGGGCCGCCAGGACTTATAATGTCCTGGTGGCACCAGGATCTCAGACGGCGGAAACAGTGTTACAGGGTTGGCCACAACCCGCCGGTGGCACTGGCGTGTTACTGCCAACCTCATAATGAGACCCATAGTGTGATTGTGAGGGGTGCTGTAGCTTGGTATATAATTGGAGTGTTGGATATACTGACAGTTTTCACAGTCTCTTTGGACATAGGTACCCCAGGAAAGGCACCCATTCAAAGGGTTGATCTATTAGCCCTCGCGTCCACTATACATGATACAGGCATTCCCCCCACATATCACTGAACACATGGGCTGTCCTTGTCTACTGGGATTAAAGGGTTTTCCAGAATCCCCTCCTCTTCCGGTAGTCAGAAAGAGTATTGGTCAATTAGGGTAGTTTTTTATGGTCCATGGTTAAAGGTATTGCCATTTGGATTGGGGAAAAGAGCTTGGGCTCTTTCAATGGTATATAAAAAAGGAGCCATGGACCCTCCGGGGGGGAGCCTGGGCATCACTTTGGCCTATTTTTCCGGAGGATCCGGTCTCTGTGGTCTGTAAGGACGCTCATTTTTCCAATTCCCTGTTTCCTTATAATAATTACAAACTAAGGGGTTCGCTGGGGGACACGCAGTCCCTGGGGATTGGGTCATCCCCTTGTCTCTGCTAGTTTACCAGACACTACTGGCTCAGCATATCTGACAGGCCCCATCTTTTTTGTTGAATCAGTTGCCCGAGGTCACCGCCCACTTGCCCTCTTTGTGTGATCCGTCCCAATGGGGACCTTCCAACCCCTGTTACAAGGTTTCCCTACACTTTGGGCAAAAGCGTGTAGATTCTGCATCTGTCTCTGCACCTCTCCCTGTAAACTCTGTAGAGTCATCAATTTGCCCTCAAAGGGTTTCGTCTTCTACTCCTGGCACGTGATAAAGTGCTTCACAACTGCTACTATTTCTGCCAAAGGTTTAGTCTGTCACCTAATACACACGTTCGTGAGTTGGTTCTGAACTTTGCATAGCAGTCTGGTGACAAAGAAATTGGCTATGGTTTCATGCTCTTTATCATCTGGTTTATTGATGCCTGAATGCTGTGCAAATACTACTTTCAACTTATGCAGGCAGTCAGCAGGGTTGGAATTCTCCTTTATTTCGTTTACAATTCCTTATCTTAGCCAAATCAGTTTTCCGTGGACAGACCTCAGAGAACAAAGTAACACATATTTCCCTGGTTTAAATCAGCAGGTCTCCAGTCCCGGATACTCATCTGACCAGTTGGTGCATCCTACAAGTCTCTGGCCTACTTTAGTCGGTATGACTATCCTCATGAGCTGGTTCATATATGCCCATGAAGGATTATAACATTGGAGGACCATCTGCAGCTCCTCCACTCAACAGTGTAGTACCTCTCTAATATTTGGGAATTCCATTGCCAGGTTTCGCAAATCACCTGGTGCCCATGCAACATGCACAATAACGAGGTTCAGCTAGTGTTGCACTTCCTTTTTGTTACCTGCCAGCTTTTGTGTAAGGGGCACTTGAGGATCGAGAGTCCCTCCCATACAGTGTCCCTCCTCTTGTCACCAACGGAGTATAGGAGGGAGGTGCATTGAGCAGTATTTGTCCCCCTGCATTTCCCTGGTCACTCGGAACAGATAATTCAGGCACTGAGGGCTCAACTGGCTGAGGTGCTTTTAATTGAGCATCCTCTGGCACCGTGCCCCCTGCTGAGGTTGTCTATGTCCTGCTCTTATGGCCGCTTCCATGCTAGTAAAATATTCAATGATATCCTTGGCTAAATCAGTGTAGCTTGGCACCTCAATCTGCACCCAAATGATCTCCATTCAAGGTTTTCAGGGGGGCGCATGTCCAACATCAATCTCTGCTCCCCTTGGATGTGCAAATCTGGTATCAGAGTGTGGGATCACCCAGTTATAGAGCGGAGGATCAAGGATAGCTGATAAAGAGTCAACGAGCGACATGATAGACTGCATTCCATGAGGGAGAGGACTTTCCACCCTGACACTGAGTTTAAGATTCAGATGCTCTGGAATCCAGATTTTCTTTTTTTTTTCAACAACACTTTATTGTTTTTCATATAAACATTAATAGCAAAAGTAACAATGCTTCACAATCAGCAGAAAAAGTGAAATTTACAAAAAGGACTAGAGCATCATAGACAATACAGCTCAAACAAGGAATCAACCTTAGTGAAGCATAACCAGCAAGATAACCACAACCACACAAGACAGGACAAACAAACAAACAAACAAAAAAAAACAAAAAAAAAACTTTTTTCCATCTACCCATCAATCATATAGAGCCATAACTTGATAGCCACCATTATGGCTCTATCAATCCAACAAGAATGTCTCATAATCCGACGACCCCTGTCCTTACGGGAAAGTAATATGATATTCACTGCCGACCTCCGCAAAACCACATCAAAAATCAAGTCAATTCTATCAATCACTGCCGACCAAAACTCCAACACTCTCGGGCAATCATACAATAAATGCAATAATGTACCCCTATCATTATTACAACCCCAACACAAATCATCTGACCGGAGCCCCAGTCTAAACATCCTAACCCGCGTCCAATATAATCTTCCAATAATGTTTTGTCTAATCAAATGTAACCCCATATCAGGACCCAATGTCAAATTAACCTTCAGAATGTATTTCCAATCTAAGTCAGAAAGTTCAACCAGAACATCATCCGACCACACATTTCTTAATCTAGACCATGCCCCCCTGAGTTTCTCATCAATAGGCATAAATTGCATATAAGTACTTACCCTGTATTCCGGACCTTTCAATAAAGTACCAATCTCTGGTTTATTCCCAATAGAACCATCAGCAAATTCCAATCTATTATTTATCATATTCTCAAAAGCTAAGTACCTATGCAGTTCATTTCGCCTCAAACCGTACCTATTCGTCAATTCCGCAAAACTCAACAACCTATCTCCATCGAACACATCTTCCAATTTCAGAATACCCTTGTTAAGCCAACTGAGCCAATTCAAACATTTATTATCAATCTGTAAGGCAGTATTGTACCATATAGAAGCATCCCTACTGAAACCATAAGTCATTCCATTATCTCGAAACCATCCTCCAATCACCTGTCTAGTAGCCACAATCGGGCGCAACTTCAATCTATTAACTGGCAATTTATCCATACTGTAGACGGACCTCAAGTCAAAAGGAGCACAAATGCCCCTTTCCATACGTAACCAGATTGGTTCATTCACCCCACAATCTCTAAAATAATAGGAGCTTTTTTTAAGTAAAAAAGCATTATAGTATTTTACCAAGTCAGGGAATCCAAATCCCCCATCTTCAACTTTTTGTACTAGCATGTATTTCGGAACTCTAGGCCTTTTTCCAAAACCCCACAAGAAGGAAGAAAAGAGTTTTTCAATTTTAAGCAGCTGATTCTTATACAACAACAATGGGATGGTCTGAAGAACATACAAGATTTTCGGCAAAAGAACCATTTTAATTGCATTGATCTTAGCCCACAGATTCAAAGTCAACCTCTCCCATCTCCTAATCAATAAAGACATTTGCCCGGTTATCAAATCCAGATTATATTGCAGTAATTTCTTTAAATCCCCAATAATATGAATTCCTAGATACTTAACCCCCCCTGGAGACCATTTACAATTCCACAAACTCAAAATTGAACCGTCACACCGACCAGACAAGGGGAAAACCTCAGTTTTTTCCCAGTTCACCTTATGTCCCGACAGTTCACCCACTTCTTGAAACATCGATTTTATTACATCTCCACACACTTCTGGATTTGATAACATGAGAAGCATGTCATCAGCATACGATAGGACTTTCACCTCAACTCTCCCAACATTAATACCTCTAATAATCTCCCATTGTCTAAAATAAGTAGCAAGAGGTTCCAACGCCAGATCAAACAAAAAAGATGACAACGGACAACCCTGCCTCGTGCCCCTCAACAACTGAAATGAATCTGAAACCACACCATTAACCAATACCCGAGCCTTAATATCATTATGAATACATTCCACCATTCTCATGAAAAACGGGCCAAAACTCATTTTTAGCAAAGTGAATTTCAAAAACTTCCAATTTACCCTATCGAAGGCTTTTTCAGCATCAAAGAAACCAATGACTTCATTTGTGTCCCTCCCAAATCGGGCATCAACTACTTTTAATACAGTTTGAATATTGTCATAGCCATACCTCCCTGGAATGAAAACCACCTGTGACCCATCAACCAAGTCTTTCATACATAAACCCAATCTATTGGCCCAAATTTTTGTGAACATTTTTAGGTCCACATTTAGCATTGAGATAGGCATGTAGTTTCCACAGCGAGTGTGATCCTTATTAGGTTTTGGTATCACCAGATTCATAGCCTCTTTCATGGAATTGCACATCATTCCCGAAACAACAAACTCATTATAAAGTTCACACAAAACAGGTGCCAATTGGAAATTGAATTGCTTATAAAATTCCGAGACAATACCATCGGGACCCGGTGATTTCCCATCTCTCATTTGGGATATGGCCAAACTAACTTCAGCAACCTAAATCGCAGCATCAAGAGAAGTACGTTTCTCCAGAGTCAGTTTGGAGAGCGAAATCTTCTCAAAAAATGTGTCCAGCTTATCTACAGTCGGGTCACAGTTTTCTCTGTACAATGATTCATAATAATCTTTGAAATAACCACAAATATCATCACTCCTATTTAAGGTAGTACCACCATCAGTTTGTATGGAAGAAACACAAGATTCAGACACCATTCAGACACCATCTCCTTAAGCTTATATGCCAACAATTTGCCATTACGATCACCTGCCTCCCAAAACTTCTGTTTTGAATAAAACAAACTTTTACTCGCCAAATTTTGAATGTGAGTCTTCAGTTCCGCCTCTAACTTACACAATTTCAGTTTGGATTGTCCTGTAACATCAGTAGCACAAACCCTCTGCAAGTCACTGATCTCTGTCTCCAGAGCACAAATCAAATTTTGCTTCTTCTTCTTCATATGGGCAGACCTACTAATCAATTCTCCCCTCAAGACCGCCTTAAAACAATCCCAAACAGACTTAATACTGGCCGAGCCTATATTTTCCTTCAAGTATTGCCCAATGAATGCCTCTAGACCCTTCCCTAATCATCTTATCTTTCAACGTTGCGGCTTGCATCCTCCATCTTCTCGTCTTAGGGCTTATATTGTCCAAAATCAACTAGAGGTCTAATAGAGCATGATCAGAAATGTTTCTTTCCAATATATTCGTCGAGGTCGTGTGGCTACTCAAAGCTATACTAATAAAGAAATAATAAATCCTGGAGAAAGAATCATGAACAGGTGAATGAAAAGAAAATTCCTCTTCGCCACGATGAAGCTCTCTCCATATATCAATAAGATTGTATTTAAATACAAATGCCCTAAGTTCCTCACTAATCTTCTCATTATAATATCTACACTCAGATTTACGATCTATCTTACTGTTCATCACTAGATTAAAGTCACCGCCCAACACCACTGAATCACCTTCCATGCCATCTAACAAAAGGCTCAATTGATTGAGAAAAGAAACAGCTGGCGAGCACGGCGCATACACTGAGCCAAACATCATTTTTTTCCCATCAAGGAGTACGTCAAGTAACAGGATTCTACCTTCCTCATCCATAACTGTCTTTTCAATCTTAAACGACAGGCCCTTCCTAAACAAGATGCTCACACCCCTAGATTTAGAATCATAACAATTAGAGACCGCCCTAGAATATTTGGAGTTCACCAGGTATTTTTCAGTATGTTCATCTAGATGGGTCTCTTGAAGGAACACCACATCAGCCCTACTTCTCCACAATCTCGCCAGAACCTTGCGTCGTTTCACAACATTCACAATTCCCTTAACATTCCAAGAAACAAAAGTTAATGCAACCATAACTCCCAAATCAGATCAGTACAATATAGACAGTAACCATCCAGGACAAAGGCCGGGTTCCAAAAAAAAAAAAAGGGGGAGGGAAAAATTGTAGACACAACAACAAAAACACATAGACAACAACAGACAAAAAGCACATATTTTGCACAGAAATTGTCAGTCTGACAAAACGCAGACCTAAGATAAGCAGAAATACATACATCAAGAAAACCATTCTGAACCATACCCACCAGAAACGAAACTCCAATCCCAAACCTTATATGAAAATAAATACAACAATATTTTCCCTTAATATCAAATTTGACCATGCAAATTCCCTTTTTTTTAAAAAGTTTTTTATTTTCCCTGTTTTGCCACCAACTCCCCATAACCAGGCCAGGTAAGAACAAGTTCTTGGCACATTCAAATACTGCACACCAATCATAAAGGCCTAATCTGAATCCCACCCCCTAGAACTTCAGTCCCATTTAAATACAATCCCACAACCGCTAAACTCAAAGCCCACACAAAGGCAACAATTAACACGCCAAACTCCCATTGAAGAAAAGCCCCCAAATCCCTCTCCCCCTAAAATCAGTGAAGATATCTCCAACTCCACAAGCAAAATGAGTCCAGCAGACAACATACCAGTCAGCAAGTCCCACACCCTTTTACACCCCAACCATCATCAATATCTGCCCTCCCGCTATTCCCATCTTCCCACAATTTGCAAAGAAGCCAATATACTCAAAAAACACAAATAGACTCATGTACATAGACTCACAGCATAACAATATGTAGCTAAAATCCAATTCCACTGCATATAAACAAGTAAAGCTCCCACCACAGTCAATATCATCTAAATGTATGTTGGCAGTACGCCAAGTATAAATGAAGATCTGACCCATGGCAGCTTGTCCCCGCACATCACAATGTCATCTCAATGTCATCACCTATACTACAACCCTTCCCAACGTCTAACACTAACCCTGTAGATCCCACCAATCGAACACGGAAAATAGATGTCGGTGAGTCCATCCTCTGGAGTTATAATGTCATGACCGAATACAAGGAGATATGTTGTGTTATCAAAGAATCAGCTCAAATCAAAAGGGACCATTTCCCACGAGTGGACCCTCAGAACATAAGCATTCAGCACTGACATACCTCCATCCACACATATCGCCACAATCCCAACCCTGCAGCCATGAACCCTGAATCACCTCCAAGTAAACCTTGCGGCGTCCGGGCTCTAGTAACCGAGCCGTAAACACCATCCCTCCATTTACTGCACACAAACCTGGAAAAGAGGCAGGCCAATCCACAGGAACACCCCATGAGAATGAACCAAGGTGCATTTAAGATTTAAGTACAACATCTTTCATAGCCATTTTTAAAAGTCCAACCTCTACATATCCATTCACATAGGAAGTGGTAGACCATCGTTACAATATTCTTCCCCTTTCAGAGAGCAACAAACCAGTCCCAAGTTTGCATGCAAACAGTTTATACTACAGAATCACATACCAACATATGGAGGCAGCATCGCAGAAGTAGTGTAAAACATATAATCACTTAAGCAGAATAAAGGCCGCGAATACATGCTAGTTAATTGTAGCAGTGGAACATGCATGAAGCGTGAGCTCCGAAATAAAAATTGGAACCAAGTACATTTAAGAACATACATCAGCCGCCTCGTTTTGGAGCATATCTTTGATCAAGCGCTGCTTTGGGAGTTGGAAGAGTAGGGTGATCAAGGAGTGCAGTTTCATTTCAGAATTGCAACTAAACTGAATTTTAGCAGCCAAACATGAAAAGGAGCCACATCTAAAGTCAAGATACACCCATATGGGCTCATGCAGTCAATAGTGGGGTGTACGAGGGGCTCAAAGGAAAGGCCGATACTCATGAAAGGCAAAATGCAAGGGCATCCTGTATGTGACTCCAAAGCCCCAAAACCCTTGTCTCTGTATATCTCCCTGCATTGACCCCATAAGAAAATAATGGAAGTCCGCTCGTAGCAGTGACAGGGCCAAAGCAGCCCACCCGCAAACAATCAGGAACAGATAAAAAACAAAGTCTCGGACCATCAACGAGCTTACCAATGTCCACAGGAGTCAACAAGGTCACAAGCTGGAGTGAGGTGTAATCGTGGTAAGACTAAACACCAAGCACCTTTCCAGGGGACCTCCGCAAGGGGCAGAGCAGTTGGAGCACGTGATCTATGACAGCACATGACTGCGTATGTGCCAGAGCGCTCCGGTTGAGGTCATCTCCCTCCGCAACACCCGGTAGTGGCCGGGAACCGGAGGCATAACAAACAGGAAGGAAAGGGTTTGCCAGTCCGCTACGTCAGACATAATGCACATTATATAACAGGGTGCTTTCCTCAACAATGCCATAATACGAAAAGTACAGGCAGCCATGAAACACGAACATCTTCAAGTAAACATTCGAAATCCGTTACTCTTGCAGTGGCAGCCATTTTCTTCAATAGAAAGTAATGGTGATGCAAAAAAAAAAAAAAACAACACATGAGCATCCCTTCCCAGCACTTCCTAGTGCATGTCAGTCCTTCCCTTTTTCCTCCGCTGCCTTTCTCTGGGCTCCAAACCTGACGAAGTGCCCTCCATAGGATCCAAATCCAAATCAAACAGAAATTTCTCAGCCAGTTTACTCTCAGTGAATGAATGCAGTTGCCCTTCCACTACTACCTTCAAAATTGCAGGATAAATCATGTAGTACTTGAGGTTCATTTCTCTGGCCTTATTCTTAGCCTCAATAAAAGCTTTCCTCCTGTCCATGATATCCTTACTTAGGTCTGCAAACACCATTATTTTGTTGCCACCCCAAGCAAGGTCCCTCAGCTCCCGGGCTTTCCTCAGCACCAGCTCTTTCACAGGGAAACGTAGAAATTTCACAATAATATGTCTCGGCCTCTCCCACAAAGCTGGTTTAGGGCCAAGGGACCGATGAGCTCTCTCAATTTCCAGTGAAACTGCTGCATCTATATTCAGTAATTTAGGTACATTCTTATTACAAAAATCAATCGGGTTTCCTCTCTCTGCATTTTCAGGAAATCCTACAAAGCGAAGGTTATTTCTTCTTGAAAAATGTTCCTGTGCTGAGAGCTTCAAGGCAAACTTCTCATTATCCACCTTCAATTCTCTTATCTGGTCCATCAGCTTTATAGTTTTTTCATCCACGACATTTAAATGGTCTTCAACAGAATCCACTCTTTTGGCAACTGTGGAAAACTTTTCTTCAGACTTTAAAAGAGCTGCTTTTATCTCTCCAATGTCCAGAGTCATTTTGCTCAGCATATCAAAGAGTTTATCTTCTCTGCTCTCTCTAGAAATATCCTTCTCATCACCCTTTTGTCGCTTAGCATCTGGGGTGGCAGGGGTTGACATCTTTCCCAGGGTAATAATAATATTTTCAGGGAAATTCAGTTCAGTTCGGTTCGGCCACAGGAGCACAGCAGTTAAGCTGCCATCCCTGGAGCTGACAGTTCTAGAATTGAATCCAGATTTTCTGAAAGAGTCTTGGTGGAGAAAGATCTGGCAAGTGCAGTGAAGCTACAGAACGGACAGATGTGAAACAAGGAAAGAGTGTCAACCGTGCGACCTTGGAGGAGTCAGAGCCTGGGGTAGAGGTGATGTGGTAAAATAAAAGTTGTGACGAGGGGAGATGAAGTTAGGTCTGATTCATGTGTGAGGAGTGGGCTCTGTGTTGGGGGCAGGGTGGGCAGAAAATATATTCACAGGCTTCAGGCTGTCCCGCTCACGCTCCCAGGACCCATATGACAACCCCGTTCAGATGCCTTCAGTGACTCGCCCTTTTCCTTCATGGCGTCTGTGTGCAGACAGCATTCATGGAGAGGCAAGATGTGTGTGTGGAATGGTGAGGGAGCACCTGGGAAGTGTAAGGGAGGCAGATGGTTGGGGCGGGGGGATAGTGTGGAAACTGGGCTGGTGAGCTGACAGAGAATACTGTACTCTGTATTAAAAGGGGCTGTTTGAACCTCACTGTGTTTCGTCCTGTCATGTGTCTGCCAGACTACCTCATAGTAGAGGACATAATAGACCCCAGCAACACTGGGATGGAATTTTTGATAATGGCATCATCATTGTATTGACAGAATGTAGAAACCAGCAAGAAATTGTGCTTAGCCTTTGAAACACTTTGTGGGGACTAGCATCACAATTTTCTGGGGGGAATCTAGATAACAGATTTTCATTTGGATGAGCTGGGATAACCCTTGTATGGGATTGTTGAGACTGGCATCACAGTTTATTGGGGTAACCAGCCTGAGAACGTGTTTATGTGGGGCACTCCTGACTGCTGGCACTGTTGAAAGTAGCATGGCATTGACAATATTTGACACTTTCGCTGGCCCATGGGCATATATATGTCCCAATTCCCTCCTCTGGAAAATTAATGAAGTCCCACAAGTGAAAAAGTTCAGTGGATCTGATAAAAATTATCTTACCAATTATGGAAATTGGCATGAAAAGATTTAAATTGGCAAGATGACACTTTGTGCTGAACTATGGCAATACTATGGCAAAGGCTCCAGTGGACCCTGTCCCACTCCAGAGGCTCACCTCAGTGCTCGAGGCTCAACCAGCAGTCCACGCCTGGCACCAAATGCAACCAGCCTTGCCTCTGCCACCAACCATAAGGTGAGGTTCTCACCAACGACCTCAAAAAATTCAACTTTTTTTTGCTTTGCACTTATCCTGGACAACGCTGTTAATTGCACTGACTATGTGCCCCAAAACTGTCACAATTAGCCTTGACAAAGAGAATCCACCCTATAAATAACCATAATGTTGCAAATTGCGCTGCTTGCCATGCAGCAATCAATGCTGTTAGAAATGTGTCTGCCTGCCATGTAACCAATTATCCTGGCGTTTATGCCACTGCCTGCCCTGCACCAACCTATACTGCTAAAAATGTGATTGCCTGCCATGTGACCAAGTATCCTGTTGTTAATGCCACTGCTTGGTCTGCACCAAACAATGTTGATGAAAATGTGATTGCCAGCCATGCATCTTACCACTCTGATGCCATTTCCATGGGTTGCCCTGCTCCTAACAATATTGCTACCTATGACAATGCTTACCCCAGACCCAATAATTCTACGGGAAATGTCGCTGACCACATCCAAAGTGAGGATCAATACAGATTTAATGACAATTGTCCTGCCACCCTTACTGCTAGCCTAGTGACTCACTCTCCATGACATGGTAGGAATAGGGACTGCCATGCGCCCAACGATGCAAATCCTAGTGCCACAATGTCCACCTGTGCTACATCTTGTCTGGACATAAAATCCAACTGTCTGGAATTCCAACTCCCTGACACCAACAATCGCAAGTGCACCAAACCTGCCAAGACCATGCTGAACTTCGCCTTGGTCAATGTACGCTCCCTACCAGCCCATGCGCTGGACATCCATGACCTCCTCATAACAGACAACCTTGACACACTTGCGATCACTGAAACATGGCTCCATGCAGCCTCTGGTCCCGCCCTATCTCTGGCAATGCCCGCAGGATACAACCTTATCAGAAATGACTGACTTAACACGGGGGACGGAGGAGTAGCCATTAAAGCTAAAGACCATCTATGCATAAGGCCATTCGACACCTGAATTAAGAACTTTGACATACTATCTGTGAAGCTATCCACCTCCCCTACCACTACTATCACTTTCCAGACAATCTACCCCCCACCAGGCCCTACCCTAACCTTAAAAGGAGACCTTCGCCACATGATAATCAACAACATAAAACCTTTGTCCAGAGTTATCCTCCTTGGCGACCTGAACCTGGGCTTCAATGACCCTACTGACCTGCATGCCTCCTGCTTGGCCAACTCCCGGAATGCCCTGGGGTTCAGCCACTGTGTCAGCGCCTGTAACGCTCACCTGATTCCCGCAGAGGCGCCGGTCTTGACTGGGTGAATGCCGTATCTTCAAAGGTGATGTGTAACACACAGTTGGCTCTTTGGGCTGGACCTCTGTGCACTGTATGTCTGACTCGAAGAGTAAGATGTCTTAGGTAAGTGAACGCCGAGCTCTCCATCTGCCTCGGGGCAGGGTGCCGTAACCAGTTTCTTCACTGGATAAGGGTGCAGGCCTCTTGACCTCACAGGACTGCTGTCCGTCGTTAACTGCACGAACGGTAAGTTCTGGGCACTTCAAATGTCTTAAAAGTCTTTTGTAATGATATCTCTTGTTTTGCAGGGTTCCGGCGATGGCGGATGGCGGGCTGATGAGAGTTGAGGATCGAACCCGCGTGAGGAATAGAAGCGCCTGGAAGCACGTAAGTAAGCGCTTGTAGCCTGCTTCACAATGCGCACTAACTGTCCCTTTTATCTTGCAGGTACAAGTTCGGAGCTTTAGAGAAGCTGAAGGGTGCTGGAATACCCACTGGATTCGGCGTGGGAAGGAGTAATGGCACGTGAGTAATAAAGTTGCCCAATGTCTTTAAACGCACCTTCTTTTGTCTTTCAGATGCGGGATGCAGCGCCGAAGGCCTCCGGAGCGTGCGAAGAGCTGGTAAGCTTTTGTCTTTCAGATGCCGGAATGCAGTGCGAAGACCTCCGGAGCATGCGAAGAGTAGGTAAGCCTTTGTCTTTCAGATGCCGGAATGCAGCGCGAGGCGTTGGTGACAGCCGATGGACCAGGTAAGAGATGCGCTGCCACTGAAGACCGTAGTGCTAACCTGTTCTTTCTTTGTCTTTACAGGTGCTGCTGAAGACTGGATTCCAGGATGGTAAGCCTTTGTTCCCTTAGGCCCAGGATCAGAAGCAGAAGACACGATGAGCGTTCTGCTGCAGAGAATGCAGAATAACGCAAAGCAAGATTCATCCATCGGGTGTGGTTTAAATAGCCTCCTGTAGTGCTTAGGTGTCTCCTTCCACAGCCACGCCTAAGAAAAGAGTTCCTGCTTTCCAGAAGAGTTCCAGTGTTCTGAACCTAGGGAGTGGCTCCTGCCCCACCCAACAGGAAAAGTAGTCCCAAACAGAAGAGGATCAGGGGTTCAACTGGCAGGTAAGTAAGCAGCATGGTCTGCTGCAGGTAAGTCCACCCAAGCATTATGAGCCCGGCGCTTCCAGCGCTGGGACTGGGCATCTTTATGAGCCTGGTGCCACTGGCGAAAGGACAGGGTCCAAAAGGTCCCAATTGGGACTGGCTGGCACTCGGAACCGGGGTTATGGGTCTGCTTCCAAGGGAGTCGGGCAAGTCCTGATCTTTTGGAAGCAGAGATCATGACAGCACCCCCCCTCAAGGCCCCTCCCAAACCGGGCTTCTCCGGGGGTTTGGGCTTGTTAGGAAATGTTCGATGAAATCTTTTGATTAGACGAGGCGCGTGGACATATTCTGCAGGTTCCCAGGATCTTTCTTGGGGACCGTAGCCTTTCCAGTCAATCAGGTAAAATAGTTTAGATTTGGAGATCTTGGAATCCAGGATGCTTTTGACTTCAAACTCGAGTTCTCCATCAACTAGAATAGGTTTTGGAGATGTAGTTAGTCGGGTTTGAGGTTGCACGGGTTTTAATAGAGAGACGTGGAAGACCGGATGTATCTTCATGTGAGGGGGCAAGTCCAACTTGACCGCTACTGGATTTACTATGGTAGTGATGGAATAGGGACCAAGGTATCTTGGGTTGAATGTGCGTGGTCCTTTTAGAGGTAGATATTTGGTGGATAACCAGACTTGATCTCCTACTTGATATTGGGGGGCTTCCTTCCGATGTTGGTCTGCTCCTTTCTTGTATTGTTCTTTAGCCCTTTGAAGGTGAGAAACGGCTTCCTTAAAGGCTTGGGTGATTGTAGAATGCAGGTGGTCTGCTGCTGGTGTTCCAAGATCTTGGAGTGGATCCAACTCCGAGGTTCGAGGGTGACTACCGTATAAAAGAAAAAACGGGGTCTTCCCAGTTCCCGAGTGGACAGAGTTATTGTAGGCATATTCGGCTATCCAAAGGATATCTTTCCAAGTTTTTTCAGTTTGTTGTAGCATGCAGCGCAAATACTGTTCCAGAGTTTGATTGGTCCTCTCGGTTTGTCCGTCGGTTTGAGGGTGGTGGCTGGTCGAAAGTCTCACATCAATTTGAGCCGACCGACAGCAACTTCGCCAAAAATGAGAAATAAATTGACTACCTCGATCCGAAATTAGAACTGAAGGAAAACCGTGCGCCCGGACGATGTTTTCGAGAAATTCTCGGGCCAGAGTTGCTGCTGTTGGTAAGCCTTTGAGTGGAATGAAATGCGCCATCTTGGAGAATAGGTCCACGATTACTAGGATCGTATTGTATCCGGAGCATGGAGGTAGATCGGTGATGAAGTCCATAGAAAGCGTATGCCAAGGGCGAGGCGGGATGTCAATAGGGCGTAAGAGGCCGGCTGGTTTTTCCTTTTGACTCTTGTTTTGGGCGCATACTCCACAGGACATTATAAAGTCTCTGATATCTTTTTTCCAAGACGGCCACCATAAGTAGCGCTTGATCTTTTCCGAGGTCCTTCCATTAAAGAATCGTGATAACAAGAGATTACCTTTTTCTGTAAATCTGTGCTGGGCAGGTATAACCGTTCTTGGAAATATAATAGGTTGTCCTTCACCGTAAAGTCCTTTCCCTGCAGATGCTAATTCTGTATGTCTGCTGGAGTTGCCAGTAGCCTGGCTTTATCCTTAACTTCCTCTATGGATTGTGTGGCGATTACACCTAGAATTCTTTGTTCGGAAATGATAGGTACAGGTTTAGGATTGATCAAATGTTCTTCCACTCCCATCCGAGAAAGGGCATCAGCTTTACCGTTTTTTGTACCAGGTCGATAGGTAATTATGAAGTCAAACTCAGCAAAGAATAGTGCCCAACGGAGTTGCCTAGAGGATTGAGCTTTTGCGGTTTTCAAATATTGCAGGTTTCGGTGATCTGTAATCACAGTAACGGTGTGTCCGGCCCCCAGAAGATATGCCGCCAAGGCTTAAAGGCGGACTTGATACCTAGAAGTTCCTTATCAGTAATAGTGTGATTGATTTCAGGAGGCGAGAATTTGCGGGACCAAAATGCCACAGGATGCAACTGATTGGTTACTGGGTCCTTTTGTGATAGAACTGCCCCCATGGCAAGGCTCGAAGCATCAGTTTCAACGATGTAGGGGAGTTCTGGGCGAGGATGTTTTGAGATCGGTGCAGAGATAAATCTAGTCTTCAAATTCTGGAAAGCTTGTTCCGCTTCGGTAGACCATTCAAAACGTTTGTTTTTCTTTAACAAGGCGGTGATGGGCTGGACTATTCGAGAGAATTCGGGGATAAACCTGCGGTAAAAGTTAGCGAAGCCTAACATGCTTTGAACACCTTTTACGGAGGATGGCGATGGCCATTTGAGAATTGCATCGACCTTCTTTGAATCCATACGCACTCCGCTAGGTGATAATATGAATCCCAAGAATTCAACTTCAGTCACGTTGAAAACACATTTTTCCAACTTAGCGAAAAGTTTGTGTTGACGCAATCTCTCGAGGACCATTTTCACGTGTTTCCGATGTTCAGTTTCCGATGAAGAATAAACGAGGATGTCGTCAATGTAAACAACAACACACACATCTATGAGCTCTCTGAGGACATCGTTCATAAAATATTGAAAGGCGGCCGGGGCATTGCAAAGTCCGAAGGGCATGACCTGATATTCAAATAGCCCATACTTAGTGCGGAAGGCCGTCTTCCATTCATCGCCCTCTTTTACTCGTACCAAGTGGTAGGCTCCTCTAAGATCCAGCTTTGTATATATGCATGCTTTTCTGACTTGGTCCAGGAGTTCAGGGATCAAAGGTAACGGATATCTATTCTTAACAGTGATCTGGTTCAGGGCGCGATAATCTATACAAGTTCTAAGGTCCCCTTCTTTTTTTGGAACAAAGAACAAAGCTGAGGAAGCAGGGGACTTGGAAGGACGAATAAACCCATTCGCTAGGTATTGATCCAGGTATTGTCGGAGGTGAAGATTCTCAGGCTCGGTGAGGGCATAAATTCTACTACAAGGTGGAGTAGATCCAGGTATCAGGTCTATCTGGCAGTCATAAGACCTATGAGGAGGTAGAGAGTTAGCCTGATCCTTCCGGAAAACATCTTGGAATTCTAGGTATTCAGGAGGTAACTGAGGAGCCTCCGAGGAAATTGCTGCCAGTGCAACACCAGGTCGAGGGTGATAAGTGGAGACACATTCTGGAAACTGAACCGTTCTTGCTCGCCAATCGATCTGAGGATTGTGCTTCTCTAACCAAGGAATTCCTAGAATAATCTGGAACTGGGGGGCCTTGATCACATCGAACACGATCTTCTCATGGTGTCCATCTTGACTTACTAGCGTCACTTCTTGGGTGGTATGCGTTACTGGTCCGGAGGCTATCTCCGTACCATCCACCGTAGTAATGACGTCCTTTACAGCCTTTGGACAAAGAGTCAGATTCATCCTCAAAACCATTTCATGATCCACATAATTGCCGATGGCACCGCTGTCGACGTAAGCTTCAATCGCATGTAATCGATCCGGATGTTCAGGGCTAATGAGGACCATAGGTATCACGAAATGCGAGGTCACAGAACTGGTTTTAACGCTCGGCAAGAGGACCTCTATTCTTGTCGGGCGAGGTCGTTTCCCTGCTCAGAGTTTGTGACCCTGGTAACTGCAGCTCCTACTGCCTTCTTGGCTGGTTTCACAGGACAGTCTCGAAGAAAGTGCCCCGAGTTTCCGCAATAGAGGCATAATTGCAGCTGTTTTCTCCTTTCCCGCTCCTTTTGTGTTAGTGGTCCTTTCAGGCCCCCTATTTGCATGGGTTCCCCGGAGTCTACTCCTTTGGTAGGAGTTGGTGGTTTGGAAAATACTCGAGCATCAAACTTGGAACGATCGGCCTTCCTGTTCTGCAGTCTGTGGTCAATTTGAACGACTAAGTCAATATAGTCCGAACAGTCTTGCGGGGGATTCACTACTTGGGCTAACACATCGTTGAGCTCTCCACGTAGACCTCTATAAAACAGCGTAATCCTTTTGTCCTCAGGCCATCGAGTTTCCACTATCAGTCTGTTGAAAGACGCAATATAAGCCAAAAGGTCTTGATTACCCTGTCGCAATGAAAGGAGCTCATTGTCCAAGGCCTGCCCCTGTGAATGTCTTGCAAACAGTTTTTCCATACTGAGCTGAAAAGCTCGAAAATCATGGAGAACCGGATCATCTTGATTAACTAGAGGGATCGACCAGTCTGCCGCATTGCCACTAAGGTACGAAAGCATGAAAGCTACCTTAGCTTGATCAGTTGGAAAGGCTGCTGGCCGGCATAAGAAGTGCAACCGGCACTGATTAATAAATACTGCAAACCTCTTTGGGTCACCAGAAAATCGTTCGGGCGGAGCCAGAGGTACATTCCCAGGTAGGTTGATCTCCACTGGGTTCGTAGAGGATGTTGAAGGAAGATTTGCCCCTGATGCGGGTAACGGAGTTTGTCCGGCTTGTGACTGTAGCAATTGTCTAGCGAGATCGTCTGTTCGCTCCTTGGAAATAATCAGTTCCCTTCTTAGAGCATTCGTTTCCTGACGGGCTGCATGCACTTCTGCTCTTAGTTCCCCAAGTAACTGGGCTAGCTGGTCGGTATCCGAGGTTTCCATAGCGCCTGGGTGGGAGTTTTGCGATAGGCTTTGCGTTCTGTAACGCTCACCTGATTCCCGCAGAGGCGCCGGTCTTGACTGGGTGAATGCCGTATCTTCAAAGGTGATGTGTAACACACGGTTGGCTCTTTGGGCTGGACCTCTGTGCACTGTATGTCTGACTCGAAGAGTAAGATGTCTTAGGTAAGTGAACGCCGAGCTCTCCATCTGCCTCGGGGCAGGGTGCCGTAGCCAGTTTCTTCACTGGATAAGGGTGCAGGCCTCTTGACCTCAGAGGACTGCTGTCCGTCGTTAACTGCACGAACGGTAAGTTCTGGGCACTTCAAAAGTCTTAAAAGTCTTTTGTAATGATATCTCTTGTTTTGCAGGGTTCCGGCGATGGCGGATGGCGGGCTGATGAGAGTTGAGGATCGAACCCGCGTGAGGAATAGAAGCACCTGGAAGCACGTAAGTAAGCGCTTGTAGCCTGCTTCACGATGCGCACTAACTGTCCCTTTTATCTTGCAGGTACAAGTTCGGAGCTTTAGAGAAGCTGAAGGGTGCTGGAATACCCACTGGATTCGGCGTGGGAAGGAGTAATGGCACGTGAGTAATAAAGTTGCCCAATGTCTTTAAACGCACCTTCTTTTGTCTTTCAGATGCGGGATGCAGCGCCGAAGGCCTCCGGAGCGTGCGAAGAGCTGGTAAGCTTTTGTCTTTCAGATGCTGGAATGCAGTGCGAAGACCTCCGGAGCATGCGAAGAGTAGGTAAGCCTTTGTCTTTCAGATGCCGGAATGCAGCGCGAGGCGTTGGTGACAGCCGATGGACCAGGTAAGAGATGCGCTGCCACTGAAGACCGTAGTGCTAACCTGTTCTTTCTTTGTCTTTACAGGTGCTGCTGAAGACTGGATTCCAGGATGGTAAGCCTCTGTTCCCTTAGGCCCAGGATCAGAAGCAGAAGACACGATGAGCGTTCTGCTGCAGAGAATGCAGAATAACGCAAAGCAAGATTCATCCATCGGGTGTGGTTTAAATAGCCTCCTGTAGTGCTTAGGTGTCTCCTTCCACAGCCACGCCTAAGAAAAGAGTTCCTGCTTTCCAGAAGAGTTCCAGTGTTCTGAACCTAGGGAGTGGCTCCTGCCCCACCCAACAGGAAAAGTAGTCCCAAACAGAAGAGGATCAGGGGTTCAACTGGCAGGTAAGTAAGCAGCATGGTCTGCTGCAGGTAAGTCCACCCAAGCATTATGAGCCCGGCGCTTCCAGCGCTGGGACTGGGCATCTTTATGAGCCTGGTGCCACTGGCGCCAGGACAGGGTCCAAAAGGTCCCAATTGGGACTGGCTGGCACTCGGAACCGGGGTTATGGGTCTGCTTCCAAGGGAGTCGGGCAAGTCCTGATCTTTTGGAAGCAGAGATCATGACAGCGCCCCCCCACACATGCCAAAGGTTGCACTCTGGATTGGATCGCAGACCTCAATCGCCCCGTCTCTATCAGCTCCAACGCTCCCTGCCTGTTGTCTGACAATCACATTATTGACTTTGCCATCCCACTCTGCCACCACACTAAACCCTCCACCACACCACTACCACCAACCTGGGTTCGTAGCTCTCGTAAACTCACCAAGGGCCACAACCTACCATACTTCGACTTCCTCAAACAGGAGCACCTCTGCTCTCAAGATCCTAATATCCTAGCAGACCTATATATCAAAACCCTAACAACTACAGTTGATACTATCACCCTCTAGAACCCAGAAAAGCTAAACCGACAGGGTACATAAACTCCTGATTTACCCCCAACCTCTGGGAACTGTATCCCAAAAAACAGATTGCCGAAACATCCTGGAAAAAAACTCACTCAGATGCTCTAAAACTAGCTTTCATGAAGGCAGCTAAATGTTACAAACAATCAATGCCAAAGCGACCACCTATAATGCCAGAATTGCCAACGCCAAATCTGACACTAGGGAATTATTCACCATACTTAAAGAACTAGAAAACCCCTAATGCCCAATCATCCCCCCTTTTGAAAGACAAAGCATGGTGTATGTTAGGGAGAATTCTATGGCTAATTTCCCTCACCTAGTGAGTCCCCCAGCAGCTTTGCTGGATTTCTGGAGTTAATTCTTTCCACTTGGTAAGAGTGTGAGCCTTTTTCCCACTCTTACATGTGTTTTGCCATGTATCTTTCTACTGTTTGTGTGATCTTGGGCTCGGGAGCACACCACTCCATGAGACCCACTTTTTGGTGTGTGTTACACAGCACCTTCAGTGCAGTGACACAGGGTTGTCTTTTAGACTTCCCGCTGACTGTATTTTTCTGGGGCTTACTACTGTCCCCCAGAAACAGGTAAAGTTGCCATTTATGTAGTCATTTAAAAATACAGACCCAGTACACCCCATTTTACATGGAGTACTGAAAAGGGTTAATTCATATCCCTTTTTGTATGTGCCTCTCTGAGCTTTGTTTTGCTCTTTTAACATTTAGACTTGGCTGGTGGCAGTGGTATCTACCCTAACTTTTCTACCATGATTATACTATATAAACGTGGTACTATTCCAGGCTATCATATTAGCCTGGAACATAAACCCACTTGACCAAATACTCTTTCTTTTGGCTCCGGTCGGGATTATTCACCATTTCTTTTTGTTAAAGTCCTTCTTGTGTTTTACTTTGCGCGGCAAACCAAGTTTACCTTCTTTGTTCACCGTCTTTTGGCGGGCTTCTTCCAAGAAGCCCTCCTCTTGGCGCCTGGGTGTCTATGTGGGCTGTATGTGAGGGAGGGGTGTAGTCACCCCCTGCACAGGGTTTCCTTGGAAACCCAAGTCACACTTTGTCGTGATTGGCTGGGGTGGTTGTCCGGGCCGGACAACCCCCCTGCTCTGTGATTGACAGCCAGGCTGTGTGAATGGGGGATTTTTGCATAAAAGGCAGGACTCTTGGGCTGGAAGTCAGAGTTGCCACTGGAACTGCAAGGAAACTAAGAGAAGCGGAGAAGAAGACGGCTGCTGCAACTACCGAGTCCCAGTGGAGCCCTGCTGCAGTCCTGAGCTATCTACCTTTCAACGACAAGAGAAGATCCATTCCGGAGTCTTCTTCCCTTGAGCCTGGTGGGATTAACCAGCTCATCTTCCACAGCCAGAGGATCCTCTTTGTGGTCAAAATCGCTGCACACTGCTGTAGTGGTCCGGATAGCCATCTGTAGAGACTCTCCTGTTTTAAAGGAGCGCACCTTTTATTCACCGTCGCTGCTGCTGACCTCATCCCTGGGTAGTGCAGATCACTCCAGACGTCCTCCTTCTTGTCCCCACGACTGAAGCTCCAGGAACCGTGAGTCTGCAGGAAACTACCAGGAACAAATGTCGTGGAACCAGCTTCTTCAAAGAATAAGGTACTGTGTTCAGCTTCGAGGAACTAGGGTGAACCCTTTTCTCCTCATCCAAGGCTTGCCCTTGTCTTCCTTCCCTCTTATAACTTTTGCTTCCTCTTTTGACAATATCCAAGTACTCCTGGCAACCTTGAATCGTGAACTGTCTGACTGTGTGATCCTCGACAACAGGAACTCAGTTCCACTTGACACTGGCGTAGGTCTATTGACTTTTATCTTCTTGTCAGAAAGTGTTCTCTGATTCTGTCTGCCTTGACAAAAGTATTGCCTATGATTTTTGTCCCCAACTCTCTTGTGTTAGCTCAGGTGCTAAATGTGTTTTAACTCCGGTAACAATTCTTCCAGCGGGTACGCGTATCTTTAGTAAGATCGAACTGTCATTACTGTCAAAAAGTGATCGCATATGTATTCCCGGTAATGCCTTTTGTTTCATAACACTGGTCTGTCAAATCCTAAGGTACTTACCTTGAGTTGTTCTGCACAAGGAGTATTGGTTGTGTGTAGTGTATTTGAAGTGTGGTTTTAATTGAATAGAAGTGAAGTGTTTTGTGAACAGATGGTTTAAAATAAATATACTTTTACTTTTTAAGCAAAAACCTTGAGTCAGTGTTTGCTTGAGTCACATTAATTGTAGTCCTTTGCTTAATCTCTACTACTGCTCATTTGCTCTTGAGATAAGTCTGGCTGCTCCGCTACTGCTACCACTTTAACAGTGTAGTACAGGCTTGTACCAAAGGTGAACTTGTATTAGCACTTGTAGTCTTACTTGTGTGTAGTGGTCCCTAAGGGCACTGCACAGGATTCGGCCTAACAGTGTACCAACATTCAAAATGCTATGTCGCTAATAAGTGACACCCTACACAAAAGAAGTCTCGCCCAACGATCCTCCCTGAACCCCTCACAACAAGCCACTGCCAACACCAGCCTTCCAATGATTAATAGCATCAGTACCCCACTGTTCCGCTTCCAAAAAATCACCGAACTGGAAACATCATACATCTTAAAGAGTCTCAAACCATCAAGATGCAAAGGTGACGTCTCGCCAGCCACACTTATAAAAGATTGCGCTGAAACACTTATGCCTTTCATCACAACCTTCATGAATGCCTCCTTCGAGGCAGGCACTGTCCCATCCAGCCTCAAGGAGGGTTGGGTTCTGCTGTTTAAAAAAAACACACTCTTGGCCCCTGTCCTCCCTAACAACTACTGGCCAATCACCACAGTCCCCTTCTTACTAAAGATCCTGGACAGAGCAGCCTATGTCCAAATTCAGCACCACCTGGAAATCAACCACAGCCTAGGAGTTCAACAGTCTGGTTTCCGTCCAGGCCATGGCACAGAGTCAGCCCTCCTAGACCTTAAAAACCAGATTGACGAGATCGGTGATGAAGAGAAACCTGCCCTGCTACTCCTCCGAGACCTTTCCACAGCCTTCGACCTACACAACCACAAAATCCTCTGCCAGCATTTGACCACCTCCACTTCTTTCTCACCTGAAACCACGACCTGGATCGCCTCATTCTTAGAAGGTAGAGTAATGAGAGTGTCCTCTGAAAACGCAAGAGCGTCAGCAGCCCTAATTAACTGCAAAGTCCCACAGGGATCCTGCGTGTCGCTTACGCTCTATAACATATTTATCAAACCACTCTTTGACCTCCTGGACTCCCTCAGCATAGCCTACACCAACTATGCCGATGACACACAAATTCCTCTGCCCCTAACGGGATATTATCCCAATGATGCGGACACCCTGAGCAAAGCCTACGCAACCATCCAAGCCTGGATGACAACTCATGACCTCTGTCTGAATGACGAGAAGACCAAGCTCCTTCTTGTCGGAACCTCAAGATTGGTAAAAAAAAAACTTGACCCCAGATACTCTGTTTTTAACATTGATGGTACCCAGATTCCTGTCTACCCTGCAGTGAAAGCATTGGGGTATACCTCGATGCCTCCCTGTCACTGATTCGCCAAGTGAATGCTATTTCCTCGTCAGCAGCCTATACCACCAAATTGAAAAATGCTGCCAGACCTTTCCAATCCACAGATAGCTGCCTAACGATTGCACGGGCGGTGGTAGGTGCTAGGTTAGACTACTGCAGTGTACTCTTTGCTGGCAGATCTGCACACAACATACAGAAACCTCAGACAATCCAAAATAATGCCCTTCAAATGGCACTGAACATTCCCAAAACGGAACACATCTCTGCCGCCCGTAGAGCCGCACACTGGCTTCCATTCCGCCATTCCAAGAGAGGCTTATGTTCAAGACCCTCTCGATCACCTACAAATGAATCTCCAAATCTGCCCTGCCCTACCTGTCCCAAAAAATATCTAAGACCATTGTGCGCTGAGAGACTAAGCATCTTATTGGGTTTTCCTTAGGGCCCTTATAACCTGGCTGTTCACTTAATCATAAGATCCCATACCCTGCCTGTCTCACCTTCCCTTACTCCTAATGGCTACTGTCTACTTCCCTATCTGTTTCTTATCCTGCATGATACTTACTAGGGGTCTTTAACCCTCGCATGTATGTAGTTGCTACTCTCTGTCAGTAAACTATTGCCAAACGGCCATTTGTAACCTGTACTTGCGACAGCGCTTCGATGCCCCTGTGTTTTTGTGCGCTTTATAAATGGAAAAATAAATATAATAGTATGATGTTAGCATGACACCTAGCAGTCTGGCACATTAAGCATCATATTATTAACAATACCCTGGCATATCCATCAATAATAGCAATACGGCTATTCACCCAGTGACACTATTGACAACACCCTGGATTATTTCATCAAAACTCATACACACTTTGGGGCTGACTTGGCGTGTTTCATAGTTTGTTTACTTGCAGGAGCAATGGATGCAGTAAATGATAAACCACGTGGTACACTATTTAAAAGAGTGTTATTGCTACTGAGATGTTTCCCTGTGTTGTAATGGCATGCCATATCAGACCTGCTCCAGTGATGAGCCATACGCATTTATTGTGCGCCCAGTACTTCTAGCCAGAGGACATTGGATTACACATGGCGAGCTGGGCGCTATATCCCTCGGACTTATTATGAAAAAGGCACATGCCCTATATCCCTGGGACTTCCTGGCACCATTGTATCCCACAGATACAACCACTATACAGAAGCGCCCCTAGTAGTCCCCTTAAACGTGTACCCCATGCCGATGAGAAATAGTTTAAACCGTGTGATGTGCCGTGTTCATTCATCACGTTGAAAGTATCTATGCTCTCGGAATTCAGCGAAAGGGGCCTCCTAAAAGCCTACTCTGGATGATGGGCGTGTGCAACACGACCTGCGCCCGTGCGTGCTGCTTCTGTGTACTTTTGGAGACTGGGCGTCTGAAATGTTGCAATTTTTCAGGTGCTGCCCTGCAGGACTGTCTTTGAATCCTACTTTTAAAGAAATCCAATTTCTCAGTAAAATGGCGTTGTGAAAGTCACCATTTGATGCAATATGTGAAACGTAGTTTAAGCAGAAGCCCTCCACGCCCCCTCGGATGACTTTGTTATCACTCTCTTCACTTTCACCAATGCTGGCCAAATATCCACACCCCACTGCTTTGTAAGCTCCGCAGGTGTCCTTCCCACGCTGATACCTCTCGCGGCCAGCGGAAAGGAGTCCCCAGGAGAGCAGCTGCCGAGCCAGGGGGGCCGAACTCGTGCTCCGTTATCTCCTTCCTAAGCACATTTAACCGAACCTGATTTTAAGTAGAATTTAATAAGATATTCCGTGAGGGTGATTAAAATGGTGTCTAGTGACGATGATTAATGGATAGCTTTGAGCTTGTGCCAAATTAAGCAAGGCTCGAATTCTAGAAAATACGATCTGGGAACCTGAGGGCAGGCGTGAAATATGGCGCAGTCGGATTATGCAAGGTGGGTACTCATAGGTGTGCCAGAAGGCCTGTTATCCAGAACACCAAACTAGGTGTGCTTTGAGTGAATACTTACGTTAGTGAAACAGTTACTGTTAATTCAATCTTTATCACAGATGGAAGAAGATACGTATCTGATGAAGAAGAAGACTATTACAAGTTTGGCCTGGAAGAGTGGAACAGCAGTCCGGGACGTATGTTTAATCATTTCTTAAGAAAAATGTTTGTGATTGTGATAAGAGACAGACCCCGTTTTTGAATCCCTGGTGTGAAATACACTGGATCCCCTGCAGGGAAGTAGGAGACCCATAAAATCTGGGGGGGACAGGGGACGCTGTGGGGACTTTGTTTTTTTAATTTATTTATTTGTTGTGTTTTAGTCAAAGAACTCGACTTTTCACAAAATTAAAATAACAGTACGTATTACATTACATATATCATGACTGTATAAAACAAGAGAAAAGAAGAAAAGAAAACCGAAGAAAATTACGAAAAAGAAAAGCAGTCCAGTGTATAAAATCCTCCCAGCGATGGACCTTTCTAGAGATCTTTCATAATACTCTCACCTGCGCTTTAAGTGCAGATGCTTTATCGAGTTTCGCCAACCCTCCCTATCCTCTTCCACTTGAACCCTCAATGATAGAACACTTTACAGCAGTGTATGGGCTGCAATCATACCTCGGCACCAGGGTATTCACTGGATTTACATGGATAGCGGAACAAGTGCTGTTTGAATCTCGAGGCTCTGCTTTATTTTTTTCTGGGTCCCCCAAATGGCTTATGGTGGCCTCTATTAAAACTTGTCTAGAACTCATTATTCAGCTAGCGGTGGGTACCAAAAATGCAGTTGCATGCCTATCTTAAAACAAGCATTGGCAACGCCAACCGTTTGGGCTTTAATGTAGGCATGGCAAAGGCCCTTGCCAAGCATCACCATAGTGGTATTAGGTACCCACTGATGGTAGCAGCTGCAAAATGGTGCAAGTACCTGAACATTTAATAGCAGTGCCTGGCAAATGCCCAATACGTATAGACAAGCAAACACTTGCCATTGCTGGTTTTTAGCAGGACTTCAGTGAAGGAAATGCATAGTGCCAATAGAGTGATTGATGTGTTTCAAAGCGCTTCAAGGGGGGGAGGGAGCATGGGAGAAATACAGTTACATTCTTACAGGTCCTTGAAACAATTAAGAATGTGAAGAAAAACTATCATAATCAGCCTGACGACATTTCAGATAGTGCAAGTGCAATGAACAATTAAGGAGAAAAGGAGTGGATGAAGGCATCCCTGGATAAGACATTTGTATTACACCAGTAGTATTTTCCCAGCTCCAATTAAGTTATTAACTAGCCAGGGCTTTGTAGTAAGCATCCCTAAATCAGTGGCTTTATCTAAACCTGAACTGGCACTTTAGGTGACCTTTATAAATCATTCTAGCGTTTTTTTAAAGGAATAGGTTATGGCGTAAAATGAGTCTGCAGCCCGCGTGGCATCCATCCACCAAAAACCCAAGAAAGTTGCTTACATGCCCCAAATAACATGATGCTTTGTCGCAAGGCAAGATGCCACGCACCCTGGCACTAGCTCCCACTACAGGACAGGTCAGAGGTGAATATATACCTCATTTAAGGTTAGTCCTGACTTCAGACCTAGGCTGCAGGTAGGATTGAGTGAAGAGGGAGTTGATGCAGTAACAGCCTGCTGTGACTGTCTCTTCCTGGAGAGGAACCAGACAGGAGCGCAGATGACACTGGGGCAGTGGGAGAGCGCCAAGCCCGAGCTCCCACGTTCCCTCTAATAAATCCTCCCCATGCCGGCCTGCACCTGGGAGAGGGGGGCCGCTTTGTGTATTATCAGGCCCAATCAATGCGCAGACAGATATGGTGTAGTATATATATATCTGCAATTATTTCAACAAACAACTTCTAATGGTCCTCATCCAGGCTTCGTGAGCATGGACAAATCTTCCCTCTGTACCTTTCTCTACTCCACATTCTCATCTGCTGTACATCCTTTTCCCCCAAGTCCCTTCCCTGCACCCCACACCAAGTCACTCCTCTAACAGACTGCCCGCTGCACTTTCTCACTTGTCTGTACTTCTCTCTCATTTGCAAAGCCTGAAGCACCTCCTATGCCATTTCTGCCCTTCACCACTCTCCCTGTGTTCTGGTCTTTCCTGCACCCCTCTCTCCCCTGCACCCACTGGTCGCCTGTGCTGCAAACCATCCCTATTTTTCATCTGCACTCCGTTCTTGTTCCCAGCTCTCCTCTCCCTTGCTCCTCTCTTTTTCTGTCCTCTGCACCCTTTCTACCCTTTTTCACTTTACAGTCCCACACTCTACTGCACCCCAGCCCCTCGCTTCCCATTCTCCCATGGCCAGCACCCCACAACTCTCATCTACACTTACTCAGCACTTTCTCCTCAGTCTTCATAGCAACCTCGATGTCCTGGCTTACATTTCACAGGTTTTCTCTTGCACGCCGTGCATGACCAACCACTCCATATAGCTTCTCAGAATAAGCTGGAACAGGCATGCCAGATCCATGACCTTAAAAGGGCCCATTGATACCTGCAAGCATTAACTCTTAAGAAATAGTCAGGAGCTTGTATATTTGGAAGGGGGGACAGACACAGAAGTCACTAAATCCACATACTGCCGAGGCTCTACCCCCAAAATCTGATCGCACTGTGACCACTGAAGTACGCTGACAGAAACAGCCAAGCTGAATGAAACAAGGTGAAGCTTAGCCAAGACCTACAGAAGATTAGCGCTTCATTTCTTTTAAGAGATGCTCAGGATAGGCACCAACAAATGGTTCATTTTGGGCAGGGACAGAGTTCAGGTCTGTGCTGGTAATAGTTGGTTTTATGAAATATAATAACACTTTGGCCACAGTGCTTCATGCTAGATGCTTTCAGCTTCTAGGCAATGTAATAACAGCTATTATTACCCTCATTTGAACAGCACTGAATTAATGAAAGGTTAAGTGGACCCTGCTGCTGGGTTTGAACTAGTGAAATGCAGGTAGCCCTCATGTCAGAGACCAAGTTTTAGGTGTGGTACCATCCAAACTTCAAGCAGGTGTGAGATGGTGGGAAGAGGTGGAGGGGTGTGCCTTAAGTGAGGCCTACTGATATTAGAGTATACATTAAGTGTTTTCCCTTACCTACCTTAGACATTACTATGGAAAAGAGCACACATCCCACGTAGCAGCCCTTCTTGAGATTGGCTCATCCTCATTTTACTTTACATGGTTTCATGAGGATTTTGTATACAATGTCAGGCTATCTCAGGCAGTGTCTTCACTTTGCAAGCCAGGCCTGGGGTACAGGGACATCTTGGAGAAAATCCAGTCTTCGCCAGATTGTGTGATCCTGGCCGAATTGTGCGACCTTCCCCCACTGTGCATTATTTTCTATATATGTTTACTTAGGATCACCTAGAAGTCACTCAGTTGGCTGTGTACACTATAACAAAATGCTTCAATCGTAAATGTTCTAACAGAGTTTCTTGTTGCTCCATGTATGCTAAGCATGTTGAGTGAGTATAAAGAATGACAAAGTGTCACAGCAATAGATGTCACCTCCAGCTGGGGGATTGGGTCTCATTTTGGGAAGAAGTTATAGATACATAGAATTTTAAATTATTTTTGCAGAGAAACATATCAGGTGCAGTCAGCGTGATCCAACTCTAAGGAAATAAACTAGAAACAATCTCAAAGTAACCTGACGGTTTAGGGGCACTGGTATAGTGTAAGCAGCAAAAATAATTGTCACGCCCTTCTACTTAAAAAAGGCAATACATAGTATATTAAACAGTGTTGTGGCATTTGTATAGAAACTGCATGTGCATGTCAATATATACAAGCTCCTATTGTGCACCCTTGATCCTCTGCTGTATAGGTGAATGGCCTATGTATGTTTTTGTGCGGCCTTGCAAGCCCGTGTTGGCCAATGCTTGGAGCTTAAATGTGAGCCCTTGCTGCTCATCAGTAAGGAACGAACAAAGAGCCGTTCCGAAATGTGATGTTTCTCTTTGGCAGGGTCGGGAGCACACTTTCATGAATTGAAAAACATGAGGATGGCACTGGCAAGGCCTCAGATTTTTCAATTCATGAAAGTGTGGCACTGCCAACGTCTCATATACAGTTTATAAACACGCGTGGCATGTTGCAAACTGATCACGGAATCCTGGCCTCTGAACGTTTCATTGAAACATTAAGAGGCCAGGATTCTCTAATGAGTTTTGCAATGCGCATGTTTAGAAACTCTATATCTGACATTGGCACATTTAATTCACCCCAAATAAATTCACTGCCAACATCAGATATACAGTTTATAACACACGTGGCACGTTGCAAACTGATCAGGGAATCCTGGCCTCTTAATGTTTCATTAAGAGGCCAGGATTCCCTGATAAGTTTTGCAATGCGCTGCGCATGTTTAGAAACTATATCTGACATTGGCACAGCCGCACATTCCCTCCAATAAATCCAACCACTGTTGCCCTGCACCTGGGAGAAGGGGGGGGGCACTGGACTGACTTACCTTACAGTAGCTGTTGCCTGCTCAGCCTGTTCTCATTCGATAACACACACGCTGTTGGCTGTCACGAGCACAGAGTCACTGCAGCACACGTTGCTGCCTGGCTTCTCCTTCGTTCTGAAAAACGAAGGCTGAGGCTGCGCAGGCAGGGCACGTGCAGTTTGTTTGTTCCCCGGCCTGGGCACGTTCATTATGCACAGGCGCGGGGCAGCAGCAGAAGTTGCAGACAGTCAGTCTACTGTAAGCTTGCAAAAGTAAAAGACTTGTGCAAGCTTACATGACAACTACAGCCTGCACTGCAGATGCACAAATAAACTGGGAGGATAAAAGCTATTATTTTCCCCCGCTTAAAATTGTGGGGGGATTTGTCCCCCCCATTCTCCCCATGTCCTACGCCCCTGATCCCCTGAGGACAAGGGCAGTTGATATCAGGGATACGAGAAAATGGCCGCTCATGGTCTCGCAAGCTTCTAGATTGTGCACCTTTCTTTAAAATGAGCGCTAGGGTGGGGGTGGGGCCAAAGCATTTCCCACTGGCAATTCATTGCAGTGCTAAAATAAATCAGCTGACATAGAAATTGTGGCTCTTTTAACATTTCATTCTTATAGCTGACAACATAAAATGCCCTTTACACACAACCTCTGTGAGTGTGTAGTTTCAGAAAAAGCCTTGGGGCCTTGTGTTTTTCAAAAGGGACTCCTATTATTGTGGGCAACTACCATGAAATCCATTAGAAGAAAGAAGAGCAGCTGCGTTCTCGCAAATGGTTATGATTAACTACTAAAGGTTTATAAATGATAGTACTCAAATGTACAACATTCAAGGTCCATAAGTGTTGATTCAATCTTTAAACAACAAATTGGCCTCATTACGAGTTTGGCAGGTGATTTTGCAGTAAATATGCCCAATTACTACCAAACTCGATTATTGTTATCTCCATCCACTTAGTCCCATGAATATACCACGGGATTACATGTGGTGATAGGGCAGTGTAAATCCCCACTTTTAGACTCCATAGGGCTCCACAGGGTTTTCGGCAGAATTACAGCTGGCGGTGCTCATTTTTGGCAGTAAGTGACAGAGTGACCTCCAGATTTTTGATGGAGATAAATCCTCCACTTCATTGCCAAACTTGTAGTCCAGTGGTGCAGTAATGCAGCAGTACTGGAATTACTGCTGCTTTACCCCCATGTTTACCCACACCGCTATATTTGTGATGAGGCCTATTGTGTTCATCAAACATGACTCAGACATGATGCATTTCGGATATCTGATCCATCATCAGGACAAAATCTGTAAAAAAACATACATAAACAAAATTAACAAGTGATCCCTCAGTGGTCTAAACAAACATAAAACATTGGCCTCATTATGTGTTTGGTGGTATCTCAGCGGTAACTCCACCAAGATACCACCAAATGGATTTACTGTTACCACCTCGTGGTCTTCTGGAATTACCACCAGATTAGAAGTGGCGGTATGGCAGTTATTGTCCCCATTTATGAAGTCCACGGGACTCCTTGAGGATTTTGGTGTAATTACTTTATGGCAGTAAGGTGTTTTTTTTTTCTCCACCTTACCTGCAAACCCACAGTTTGGTGGTGTGATAATGTGGCCTTGTAATGTGTAACTCCAATACCACTACATTGCCACTGTTTTTGGTCACACCACCAAACTTGAGGCCCTATATAGTATTTACAAAATTACATAATGTTCTCTAACAATTACCTGTCATATTTTACAAGGAAGACAAACAACCCCTGTGTGATAAAAATAATTGTAATAGTAATATATCAAAATGTTAGTGGCAAGCACAATGTGGCTCCACATATACCAACAAAAAAGGAAAAAAAAGAAAACATAGTACCTCTACTGCTTGCATGAAACCAAAACAGGGCTTTATTAACTACAAAATTAACTATTGTTTAGTGTGGTGTCTTGCTTTCAAATTTGATTTGAAGACTGCAAAAGGGTATCACTTACCAAATCTGGCCTGCAGAGACACCTACTGGATCGACAGATTGGACTCTGTTACCCCGGAGGAATGAACAAGGAATGTCATTAGGCTTGTTTTCTGTCACTCGGTTTGTTTGTTTGTTTGTTTGTTTGTTTGCTCTAGCTTTTTTATTGACATAGATGTTTACCGTAAGGCTTTATAACTGTATGTACTACAAGCAAGTTCAGTATACATTTCACAATGTACTATTATTCTTTTACATTGGTTTATTTTGCCACCACAGGAACTCTAATACATTTCAGGCTTGTGTTTCTTTCTCACTTGTTTACGGTTTTCTATGAGTTTTGCATATACTGTGTCATTACATGACTTGGTTATTTCTCTGTATCAGAATCTTTGTGAGCAAGTGCCTGAGACTAAAGGGGATGATACTCAATAGGGACAGGTATGCTCTTGTGGTTTGTGTATTTGGCAGCACTTTTTATAGTGTAATATTTTTATTTTGATTCAGGGGTTTTCTATTTCTACATAATATCATGTGCATTCATTTCCATTGTTCTAACATATTGTTTTTCCTTCCTTTTTTCTGTTTTTCCTTTTATAATTTTTCATGTATATTGTAGAGATGCCCTGAAGAAGGATAGGCAGCTTTCTGAAATACATTGCCCATGTTCTCTGTTTTCCTCTGTTTGACTATTGTACCATGTTGTATTTGACCAATACAATCAATTTAGCATTTTATGATTTCTGAGTCTTCTTGTAGCGGAACCTTTGTTAAAAACATGAACAGATTACAAATTATACAGAACAACGCACTAAAAGCAGCACTCAGTATCCCCAGGAGGGAGCACATCTCCCAAGCAAGACAAAAAGCGCCCAGGCTCCCAGTCAAAGAGAGCATCTTGCTTAAGACTCTCACTATCACCCATAGATGCCTATCCCAATCTGCTCCAACCTATCTAGCTGAACGCATACACCAAGTGCAGGCACTCAGACCAAAACGAGACATGTACACACACACACTCTCAATTCCTTCCTTCAACAGAACCAAAGCCGGTGGGTCGGGTTTTTAAGTCCTAGCACCAAAATCTCGGAACTATCTACCACCAAAATTGAGATCTGAAACATCACTCTTGGCCTTCAGAAAAGCACTGAAGACCACTTTATTCAAATAAGTTCTTTCCTGCTCCACTGTTCCCATGTAACTTTGGAACACTAATAATGTCCTTAACCAATCCTTTTACTGTTTCCTCAATATTGTACCTATGCCAACGCCAATATTGTGCCATGTCAAGTGAGCCCTTTGTGACAGCGCCAGGATGCTCAAGGGCAGTTGTGCGCTTAAAAAATGCAAATAAATAAATAAATTAAATAATCAGCATTATAGTGCAGCCATTCTGAACATTATTTGTGAGCACATGGCATTGAGGCTGTTTGCTTCAATCACTTGTCCTGGTTCCCTATTGACCCGAGGGTGCTAGTTGGGTTGCTGCAGTGCTCCTAAGACTTTGGGTTTAGTGTATTTAAATAATAACTACACATTGAGAAATTGTAGTTCATCCTGAACCCCGTCAATGAGAAGCTTGCTCGCAATCAGTAGTCGAAGTGGGCAGGAACGGTTGGGAGCGGTGCGCCTCTACTTTTTAATATTAGGTTTTACTGTTGCTATACTTTTGTTAGTTTTTAAATAGGTTCCAGATGGTTTTGTTTCATAATAAAAGTGTAGGAAGAAGTTGAAACGTGCCCTTCAGTGCATTGCACTGAACGTTCCCTTAAACAGCAGGTGCTTTTGTTTAAGGGCTTGTATTGCGTCTGGGAGGGGATGTGGTTATGGGCTCAGTGGAGAGCGGGGACAGGCCAGCAGGGAACATAGTTCCACTACTTCTTTTCGTCTCTGGAGGATAGCTCCGAGGAAACATGCTTGCCTTGGAAGCAAGACGACGCGGAGCGACACGCGTTCGAACCCCGGGTCCGCACTTAGAAACCTCTGGGTATTAAGTGTGTTATAAATAACCAATCATATCATATATCATATACACTTCGATCACTGCCTGCTTGCAATGAGTGCAAGGCTTCTGTGGTTCTCCCACTTACGAGTCCATTTACAATTGTAGCAAAGTACAAAAGAAAGGGCAACCAAGAAGGTGGTGCTGGGGATGGAAAATGGTCAGTGAGCATGGACAGAGGCAACTTGAGCAAAAGGCAGCACAGAGAGGAAGGAGAGGTCAGACCCAGGGATGGAAAGAGGACAGAAGGAAATAGGAGACGTCAACAAGGAGAAATAACTAAGGAGAAAACAAGAGGAGAAACCAGCAAAACGAGGCGGAGGAATTAAGACATTGCGAAGGAGGCATAAGAGAAACCCGTGTTGTGAAAGAAAGGAGGAAAGGTGGCAGAGTAACACGCTGATGAATAAGAGGAGACGTGCTAGGAACAATCAGAGACGGAGAGTCATGTGGGGAGGGCAGACACCAATACAAAGTGAAAGCAGAGTGAAAGAAAAACAGCCAGAGAGTGCAGGGAGAAGATTAAGTGGTGCAAAGGAGAGAGAGAAAAATAGGTGGAGGAGCATTTAAGAGAGGAAGGAGAATACAAGTAAAAAAAGTACTCAGAGGAAGAATGGAGGTGCTGAGCACCTCAAGACCTGGGCTTAAAGGTGATCTTAAGCCGCTGGAAATGGACAATATCAAGGGCCTGAGATACACGGGAGATAGGAGTCCAGTGTTGGTGGTGACCTCTTGTCCAGTCGTAAGTTTAGGTCGACCGTTTCCGAGACTGAATAGGAGATGATCATTTGAAGTATGCTGACATCCAACTATTTGAGCAATGTTTGATGCCTGAACCCTGTCAGATAACTCAAGGTACCAGAGTCCAGGAAGACAGATGCATGACCCTGAAAACTCCCGCACCAGCCACAAAAGATACAGAGTCCAGAAAGAAGTGTTAGGAACATTATACAATTCTAGAGACTGCACGACTGTTTGGTTTACACAGAAAGGTGATCCTAAATCAAGGGACAGAGGGAAGAACTGAGGAATATGATCCTAAAGGTTGTGAAAGACCTAGGAGGATCCCCAAATGATTTGCCAAACATTATAGCCCTATCGCTGTTTGTTTTACTAACCATAATCCCTTTGGTAACAAGAAAATTGCAACTAGAAAATGGTCCTCATTCTGAGTTTGGCGGTAGCCGTGCCGGTAAAACCGGCATGGCTGCCGCCAAACTCGTGAAATTACCGGCATACGGCAATGGGGACGTACGGGGTCATTCCGACCCCGGTGGACCCAGTCCGACCCTATTGCCGGGTGCCGGTATTCATTACTCCCCATGCCCATTGAGCCCCACAGGGCTCAATGGGAATGGAGAGGTCGGATGCACCGGCACCATTCATGAATGGTGCCGGTGCATCTGACGAGTTGTGCTCGTGGGTTCCACTCAGCCCGCCAGGTCAGACCTCGTAGTTTGCCAGGCCGGTAGTAACAGCGCCGGTAGTTTACCATGCCATTACTACCAGACCGGCAAACTTATAATGAGACCCAATGTCAGCCTAGATAGAGATAGTCTGGCTGCCAAACCTGTCACATTTAAAACATGGATTTCAGAGTAGGGTCCTGGAAGAGGCATGAGTTAGGTGTCCAGGGGCACAGTGGTAACATGCATTCCTCTAAAATTATGGTCCACTATCAACATGTGAGAATCATGGATCAGCTACAACCGCTTAAACATTATCCATATGTGAGCAGGATGCGGCAAGTGGCATTTGGGAGAGGTCTGGGGGCTAGAGGGGTGAAATGTGAGGTACTTTATATGTAGAGGATAGGGCAATTTCAAACGCCAAATTCAGGGCTGCTCATCCCCTGGTCCACCTGAACTTCCGAGAATTGACCACACTGATGGCGGGAGTTAGAGAGGCCTGGGGGCTGTCCTGGGAAAGCTGCGTACTCACGGGATGAATGTGACTATCATGCAGTTGGTAGATGGGGGAAAGTGTGTCAGAAGTGTATGCGGCTAACCAAGAGGAATGTGACACTGCAGCGGTTGGTCATGGATGACGAATGGGTAAAGGCTCTTGAACATACGAAACAAGGGTCTCAGAATGCTAAATCCCAGAGGGCATATATCACGCCGCTGAGGGTAGCTAAGATGGTGGAGGAGGTGGACCCAGTTTGTTGGAGATGTAGGAAGGGGGTTGGGACTTTCTTGCACATGTGGGCAAGTGCGAGCGGGTGGTGGGTTTCTCGGGCAAAATTTGCTCTGAACTGTCTGCACTAATTAGGATATGCGTGCAAGCCACGATCAAACACTGTCTGCTGGGGTTAATGCCTGTAGCGAAGGGCAAGTGTCGGAAGGGGCTGGCCAGAGCTCTGGCACTGGGCCTTATGTTGGCCAGGACGATGATCGCTATGACCCGGAAGGCACATGATAGCCCCAAGATGGGTGATTGGCGCAGGATCTGGCATAAGTGGGTGAAAGTCGAGATGGATGTGAGTGCTCAGCTGTGACAGGGGAAGGAATGCAGTAATATGGGACAAACTGGAAATGAACCCAGACTTGAACGGACCGGCGGTTGGTGACGTTGATGTTCGAGGTGGACACATGGTGAAGCGAGGGGTCAAGAGTGTAAGAAGGGCTGTTTAATCTCAGAAATATATTGCCCTGTGGTATTGTCTTTATTGACTGAGGGCATGGCGGAAGTGGGGGTTGTAGAAAAGTATTCTCCATGTATGACAAGTGTCTGAGTTTTGGAAAATTCAATTTAAAGATATTTCTTTTAAAACATTATCCATATGCTCACTGTTAGCCACTGGAGGGGAGTGAAGTGAAGTGAAGGTGATCAAATTTGCCATCTTTCAACATTAATGTAAGGGTAAGCTTCTTAAGCAGACCCAGATGTGTGCTTGTACCATAGTGTTGCCTCGCAGACACAAAGGCATTCATCGACATTGGGTTTACTCACTTTAGGCAAGATTAAACTAAACTGAAATGCAGCCGCAGACTCCCCTAACAAAAGTACTCTTGGATGCTGCACACCGACCAAGACATGCACATGGGCATGTAGGCGGTGTGTGATGCCCGAAGAACAACAGGGAGTACGTGGATGGGGCATGAACTGATTGCAATGGAAGGGGACACTGATGCAGGCATGGTATGCAGGGTTCAGGGGCATACTGGGTTGTAGATGGGACTCAGGGATGAATGGGGAAAGCTGGGTGTTATGGTGGAGAACCCACATAGATCCGGGGGGAGGTGAGGAAGCAGATGTTGTGTGGGGTTACAATGTGCAGTGACAGTTGTGTGGGGTGGGGGTGATAGGAGGGATGCTGAGGTCTGAGGGGGAGAGTAAGGTATTTGGGCAGAAACCACTCCTAAGTCAGGTTTTCACAGTGAGAACCTCGCTCAGTAGGAATTCGGCCAAGGAATATAGATCCATTGACACTATCTGGTTAGGAAAAGACACAAGAGCTATAGTGCATCTAAGCACTTTAGAAAAGAAGGAACTCATGCACTCAATCACATAGCTCCATTCCATGGAAAGTTTGGCATTAGCTGGTTGTCCAAATTACTGGAAACAGAACAACAATCCCGCCAGATCCCTAAACAGAATGGCCAGAAACCTTTATCACCAAAACCTAGTTATCTTGGGCTATTTTCCCCTAGAGAAGACTGGTAGATGCCAGTGATGCTGAGCAGAGAGCATTCTCATTACTAATAATGCACAGAAGCGTAGATGGTTCTATATCGTTCTGGTAAAACAAAGGAATTCCTCAGAGATATGGGGAGGAAAGATGCAAAATGACCATACTTACTAGTTAGACAAACTGTATGGAGTAGGTGGGCATACGCTAGTGAATAATACTTTAGATAATTCTTTCTGACATTAATTTAATTCATTCAAAGGAGCTCCTTGGCATAAAAGGATCCTATGACACAAGGATCAAAATGTGTAGTCAAGAAACACTGAGTGTTCCCACTCAGTGGGACGAGTGCTCACAATATGCTCTTCAAATACAGCTGTGATTTTTAGATATGGATTACTTTCTAATTAAACAAAAAATCATTAGAGTGTAAACAATTGATGCGTTGACTCTTCAATAAAAAGTGCCCACATCTCTGTTTAATTCTCTTTAGAGGCAATAGCAGTCTTGACAGTGGCCCTCATTACGACCCTTGCGGAAATCGACCGACCGGACCGCCATAGCGTAAATAGCGTTTCCGCCATTGCACGACGGAGCAAAGTGCGGCTCATTCCGACCCATCGGGCACGAGCACCACGCCATGGCGGAAGTGCAAAGTCCGCGATGGCGGAAATGACCCCAAAACGGCCCACACCGTCGCCGTACGGCGCCCTAGGTGCAATTCCGCCACCCATCTTAGCGGTCACCGCAATGAGCGGCAACCGGAAAGTACGGTGACCGGAAATATACGGAAACGGAAGTAAAAACATGGTCCCGGAACGGGAAACATCACGCCGTACACCTATAAAAACACTATTTCCACACAACCATTAAAAACACTACCCTGAGACACATCCCAACCCGTCAGCCACCCTAGTGAAACCAAGAACAATGGGAAAAGTAGCGAAGAAAGCGTGCGACCGCAAGCGGCAGGTCCACTTCTCCCGTGAGGAACTCACCGTGCTCACAGAGACCCTCCAGGAGAATGCTGCCACCGTCTTCTCCACGCAAATGACCAGGACGGCACTTGCGAACAAGAAGGCCATATGGGCCCTGGTGGCACAGCGGGTAAGTGCGGTGGGGACCGCACCCCGCAACCCACAGCAATGCAGAAAGCGATGGGACGACCTGCGGATCCGCGTCCGTAGCATACTTTCTGCCAACCGCAACATTGCCACAGCTACCGGTGGGGGATCGGAATCACCCATCAAGTTGACCCCCTGGGAAGAAATCTGTGCCTCCACCATTGGAATGGAGAGTATAGAGGGAGTCGGAGGGATGGAGAAAGGAGTGCAGACAACCGAAGAATCAGGTAGGTGCCCCAAATAAAACAATGCCATAACCACAATGTCCAATCATGTGAAGTACCACGTGTCCACATAGTGCAACAGTAACACATGTCCAGGAGAACGGCCACATGCATAGGCCTGATAGCACACTTTAAAAGTCACATTAAATACATAAATAATTAAAAATCCTAAAAGCACCCTCTACACGTGCAGCAGGCACACCCTAACTGCAGGCTGCAAAACAACTGCACCCTCACTCCACACACAAATGAAACCACCTCCAAGGCCCCAACCCAAATCACCCTCAGGTACCACCCCAATGCATGTGATACATTGCCATTCCAATTTCCACAGACCCATTAATAACGCTCGCCCTCCTTTACTCCACCACAGGGTCCGATTCAAACGACGAGCTCCAGGACACCCCTACCAGCACACCTGCAAAGAGGGCCAAGACCAACGGCCAAAGACCCTCCACCTCAGCTGCACGCATCAAGACACGGCAGCAGCACAAATCGAGTGGCAGCACACAGGAGGGAACTCCAACAGGCACCCCAGCAGCCAGCATGCCCACAACAGCACCACCACAGGTCCCCCCAATGGATGCCACAGTAGGCACTGCTTCTGGTGGCAGCAGCACCATAGGTGACACTGCATTAATGGCAGCATGCTCCGACACAGAAAACGGGGATGTCGAAGTTAGATCCATCCATGACCTGTCTCAATCCCCCTGTCTGTTTCATCCCGTACACCATGAGGATACCACGCAGGGGCACCCACAAGACGACGACTGGCCATCCCCCACAAGCCCTGTGGCAAGGCAACATGAGGTGAGCAGCCCCTCTGTGACACCACCGCAAATGGCCATGGCACAGCAGAGGCAACAGTCCCTCGACCAGGTGATCGTGCAACAGCAGCAACTGGCCACGCTCCTCAAGGACCATGCTGATGAATGTGGGGGTACTAAGGCAGCCATAGAAACATCAACTGAGACACTTAGGGCAGAAATGGAGAGAAGTACAGAGACACTAAGGGCACAAATGGAGAGAAGCACCGAGAGCCTGAGAGTACAAATGGAGAGAAGCACCGAGAGCCTGAGGGGGGAACTGCATGCGACGTCCAAAGACGTATGTGCTGAACTTGCCGCTGTGCGCCGTGTGCTCACTGAGCTCTCACAAACCCTTAGGGACATGCATGGACGTGAGCAGGCAGAGACATCATCCGTTGCAAGTTCCGTCCAGGGCAGCCCCCAACGTAGATCTGGGATTAACCTGCGCTCCACAGGCAGGGGTGCCCCTGATACCCGGAGAGGGGGCTTGCAATAGCGACTGCCCACTGACAATGAGCATCTTTGGACACTGGTGTTCGGGGGGGAGGTAGGAGGGTGGAGGGGGTGTGTTGGGCTTACTTGGGTGGCGGGTCGATAGGGTGTTTAACATGATATCACATATGCCATGAACAATGCACGATCATACAATGAGATGCGTGGACATTGATCTTTGTGTACGAGGCCTTTATAGGCGTACAGTCCATATAGTGCATGTTCCAGACACACACAGTGCCACAAGTCCCGTGTCCATGTGTCAGCCACCAGGCGTGAGTGCTAGAAGCATGCATCTATGATATGCTGACGAATGTCACGGCCCTCCTGTGCCTCGCAGACTCCTTGAGGTGCTGCCACATCCCCACCCTCATCATGACCATCTTCAGGTGCTTGCAGTTCTGCGTCAGGGGGCATGGGCACATTTCTACGTACGCACATGTTGTGTAGCATGACACATGCCATGACCATCTTTGCAACCTTCTCATGGCGGTACAGGAGTGCCCCGCCAGACCTGCTGAGGCAGCGGAAACGAGTCTTCAGTAGGCCGAATGCCTGTTCAATGACTACACGGGTACGTGAGTGGGCATGGTTGTAGTCCTCCTCATGCTGGTCCCGTCCGTGGGTTGCGGACTGGTGTAAGGAGCCATCTCTTCAGTGGATACCCGGCATCACCTGTATGTGGACAATGAAGGTATTTTGAGGAATGCCATTGCTACGTACGCACCCCCCCCTCCTGCCAGGTCATTGCCGCATCACATACCCCACACTATCATGCTTGAAATGAGACTCACCGAGTAGCCAGGATCTGTTCCCTGCGTGTCGCTCCATGTAGCGTGGTATAGTAGAGTTCCTCAAGACCATAGAATCATGGGTTGATCCTGGGAATCGGGCACAACAATGTGTAATGATCCTGTTGGAGTCACACACCATTTGTACATTCAGGGAATGAAATTGTTTTCGGTTGCGGTACTGGGCCTCCATGGCATGTGGGACAACCAATTCCACATGGGTGCAGTCGATGGCACCAATGCAACCCGGTATGCCGCCAAGTGCATGGAATCCCACTTTTGCGTTCGTAATTTCCTGCTCCGAGCGTGGTAGAGAGATGTAGTCGTCTGCGTGCAGCAGGAGGGCATCGAGCACTTGCAATAGTGTCCGTGAGAACAGTGGCTGTGAAATGCCATGCAACTGTCCGACTGTGTGCTGGTAGGTCCCTGTGGCCAGGAAGTGGAGTACAGACACCACCTTCAGTAGGGGTGGGATGGCGGTTGGGCTATCTATCATGCTGACAAGATCAGCCTGTGTCATGTCCACAATGGCGGTTATGGTGTCCCGGTCCAAACGGTAGAGGGTGTGGATCTGCTCATCAGTGAGGTTGAACGGATGTGCTCGGAGGCGTGGGATAGCGGGCTGCCTGCGTGGTGGTAGTGGCTGTGCTGGCGGCCCTTGCTGGCCCTGCCTTGCCCTCCTCCTCCTCCTCCTCCTGCGTCTCCTCCGTGCGGCCGGTTGTAGTCGGTGTTCGTCTTCTTCTTGAAGTTGGAGTACTTGCAGTGCTATCAGGTCCCCCAGGGCCAACATGGCTAGTCCTGCCGGTAGCATTTCGGAGTGGGTGTGGTTGTGGGAGGGGGTTGGGTGTGCAATTAATGTGTTTCCAGGCTGTATGGCCTCCACCTGTGGTGATTCATTCCACCTGTGCAAGCTGCTCTCCCCTTTGGGCGAGCACGTCCCGCACACAACGCTGCAATTCGACGAATGGCATCTTGCCATTACAATCATGTATTTGTACCCGATGGCAGTGTAGCATTGGTTGATATGTTCATTCTGCTTTGGTCCCATTGTTTCACATACTATCTTTGCAGTCGCGAACAGACTTGTGAAGGGTCAGTGGAACGTAGTACTCGAGTAACGGTGGACCCTCATGCAACACTGCACCGAGGTTCACCGACGGGCGGGGCGTCCCATTTGTGAGTGAAGGCAGTTGCCATTTTCACACACAGCCGCACTAGATGGATTAATTTGTGATTTCAAGCTGCCACAGATGCCTTTTCGACGTGATGTTGCAAATGAGGAATTCGAAGGACGGCGCTTTCGGTTTTCAGCTAGCGGCGAGGAGATGCCCACAGGTCTGACTGCGAATATAACGTTCTATTGTTCAATGTCCTTGGGACAGGGGCCATGGCGAGGATGCAATGATTGATATGAATAGTATGGGATGCGCAATAGCGAAGTGGGCGATAAGGCCGGACGTTCCCAATTACATGTTGCTTCACAACACTGGAATTACGGGCTGGGGGAACAGTGGATTTTGCAGGCTGCATTACGCACAGACTCAATGGAAGTTTCACATGTCATGTGAGTATGGAAGCAGGCGTTTGTGATAGTGTTTTCACCTCGATATAGATAGTTATGATTCGCTAGTGGTTTTTGGTTGGTGATGATCCTTTGGAGTGGGCTAGCATGCATATGGCTGTGGATTTGGTGTGATCATTGAAGTGAGTTATTCAAATGTAGTTCTGATTGCCATTCTATTCTTTTTCATTTCGTTTGGGTGACAGGTATCTCCTCCCCTTTTGCCACTGCCATCTGTATGCCACTCCTGCAGATGGATTTTACTCCCGACACCTGCTGCTTCGTGTTAATCAGTGGAGCAGCATTACGATCTTATGGGACGATCGCCAATGGGCCACATGCCCTTACGCAGTACTAGTGGCTAGGAGCAACATTTCGGCCTTTCAGCTGGACTAGTGCCTCCCTATTGGGACGGCCCTGCGGGTCGAGGCGCTTCCATGTTGCCTTTTCGTACGAGAATGTAGCCCCTGTGTGCCATGAGGGTACAGGGTGTCACACAAGAAGTAGCTGGTCATTTATTGCGGATGCAGGCCACAATGGTGAAATGTATTTTGGAGTTCATGGCCTGATGGCTGTATGGGCTTGGTGAATTTGTTGTGCATTAAATTCCTATTCTGATATGAACCGTGTAGCGTTCTTCTTTGCAGGTGATGTGTCATATTCCTATTTGGGGAGCGATGTATTGTGAGGAGATCTGCATTGGGTTCCAGCTTCGGAGTATAGTTGCGTGGTACTGTGCTGGGCGCGTTTGCCTACGAAGCCCAGTGAGGTCAGGGATGTGGGCTGCCAATGTGACTGTTTTGGTGATGTGATGCTCAGGGGCGGGGGAATGGCTTTTGTGTAACAGATGCCGGTCAGCCAGTTGGATTGGTGGTATGATGTGATTATCAGAATATGGCTGGTCACAGGTGCCTGTGTTTGCGTGCGTTTCTTGGAGGGAGACTGAGGTCATGTCCATTTGTGTGGCTTCTGTATTCGTGCCATCTGTGCCCTGCAGCTTCCGTTGGCCCCTCTTGAGATTCATTTGTTCGTTGGCAGGCATGGATGACTTGTACATTTCACTGGTTGTATTGTGTGGCTTCATTGCACCTACGGGGAGTTGTACAATGTGGCCAGGGAGCGGTGTACAGGCACTCAGTAGGGCCGTTTACGGTTGGTTCGCGATGCCGTACTTCTCACCATGGCGGAATGGTACTTTCCGCCGTGCTTGATGGCGTTAGGTGCATGTCCGCTGGGGTCAGAATTCGCGTACCGTTGCGCCATGGTGGTAATTGCGGCTTGGCATGGCGCGCGCGCGTACTTGGTGCGGTTAGCGTTGGCGTTCACTGCGGTGTCGCTAATGGCATCGTACTTTGCGGTGACGGGTCATAATCGCACCGAGCGCTATTCGATGGCGGTATTGCATTTCCGCCATCGTTTTTCGATTTCCGCCAGGGTCGTAATGAGGGCCAGTATCAGCTCATCGGCCAATACATTTCGGAATTCAATTCCATCCTCAGGGCTGAGCACTTTACAGATTTACAATGTGTAATATCCAAAGGTAAGTGGAATATGGAAAATCTAAGTATTAACACGAGGCATGAAAGTAATTTTTTTTTTTTACATATTATGACATCAAAAATTGTGGAAGGAAACAGATAAAAGGAAAACATTATTACGTTAGTAATTATGTATGTAATTGCGACTCTTCACGTTAATCAACCAGATATGTGGAAATGTACCTGCAGTGGTTATGCCTGTGTATCTGTAGAAACAATAAGGGCAACCAAAATGTTTAGTTATGTGTCATTAGTATACGAATGAGTCTTCAAATATACAAAACAGCCCCTACCTGGCAGTAATTCTTAATAGCTTCAAGTCAAGCCATCTGACTCCCTGATCTATAACGAAGTAAACAGTTTTAGAAGATTTATTTGTCTAAAGCAGCGGTATTCAAACTGTTGGGCACACCCCCGCAAGGGACAATGGTCACATCCCTGGGGCGCTGTTAGAATTGGTTTTTAAAAGAAATGTTTTTAGATTGGAAGCAATGGGCAGGGGCAGCTCACCTTGTCAGGCTGAAGCATGAAACTGTCTCAGGCACCAATGAAAAAGTTGCCCGCAGTTATAAATGGATATTCATTCCTTTAGTCACAGACAGTTTGAATAGTACCCAAAGGCAAGTAAATTGTGATATTTAAAGAATATTTATTCAGCAACAGTGGTCAAAATTACTAACTGCATAGTGAAGTAACTCAACGAACTGGCCCACATTGGCCAAAAAGGTGGCCCATTTTGACTGGCCCACTTCAGCATTTTGCATTTTTAGTACAGGCATTGCCCTATTGCCCTATAGACCAGTCCGAGCCTGGCGGCTCATCCATAATGGCGAGGGGCGCCCGCCCAGTGGTCCCGTCACCCATTATGGAGGAGCTAAGGAGCCACCCAAGTGAAACAATGAGCACTCCCTCAGCTGCTTCCTCCAGCTGAGGGAGTGCTCCTGGGCTGGCTAAACTGTCAAAGGGAAAAACTATTTCCCTTTGACAGTTCAGTTCAGTTCCCCAGCCACACATGCTCACTGAGCCATGCAAGGCTGGGGCGTTTTGCTTCGCCAGCATTGCATAGCTCATTGGAAATGCCGGTTGGGGCACTGCATGTCTGTATGTGTGAGGGGGGGGCTCCTGCGCCTTCTCGCATATACGGACAGAGCAGCCTGGAGCAGGGCGTTTCAGTACCCACACACAGGCCAATGCAGAAGGTACGTTTATGTTCATTTTTTTATTTAAATATGTGTATGGATGCATGTATGCTTGTGTTATGAGTGAGTGTATGTTGATGGATGCTCGTGTGAATGATAGAGTGATTGCTGTATGAATGTGTGTGTGTGTGTGTGTTTGTTCTGGTCCGTTGAGCTGATTTTGGCAAGTGGTGGATAGAGGGGGGAAGGAGGGTTGTACAACAAAGGCATTTTAAAAATGCCTAAATGCCTTTGTTGAACAATCCCCCTACCCAGCTGCCAAAATCAGCTCTCCTTCTGAGGCAAAGTGGAGCCCAGAGGACAGTGGTGGCATTTTTTATCTGGATTTCTAATTTCTATCATAGATGTCCAGTCAAAAATACCATGCTTTCCTCCTAGGCACCCCAGCGCCTTGCATACAAACATAATCATGTTGATTGTGTTAGGCCCAGTGGGGCCCAGGGGACAGGGATGGTATCTTTTTACTGGACATCTATAATAGATGTCCAGTAAAAAATGTCATGCCTGCCCGCTAGACCCCCAGCACTAATTGCAAACTGATTATTTACCCACTTTTTTTAAAAGTATGATCAACAGTGCAATATTTTAACCCATTATTATTTTTTAAATTCACAGGAGAAAGCCCCCCGAAACTCCCTTCATTGGTTCGGGCTCCCTCGCTGCGCTCGCTTGCTACGGCATTTTTGGGGGAAATAGTTATTCCCCTCGACTTAAAAAATTCACCAGCCGCCACTGACCCTCGGACTGTGTTGGGAATGGGATGGGCAGGAACCATGGGATAGTGGTCGAAGCAGTGTGGGGAGAGCCCCGGGTATGCTATGGGGTGGGGAAAGCCCAGGGACTGCTTAGGAGTGAGATGAGGGAGCCCAGCGACTGTGATGGGCAGGTGGGTGATCCCAGGGACTATACTGGGAGTAGGGTGCGGTGACGGCACGCAATACATGATGTCCATTTGGCATTTTTGGGGAGGCCCGACTGGCCAAAATTTGCTCAGGGGGTGACCAGGCCAAAAAGGTTTGAAAACCACTGGTCTAAAGTCTAACAGATAGAATGATCTCAGTTCTGTGTAGAGACTTACCCTAGCTGGTTGCTAGGCAGTCGTAGGCAGAGGCTTAACCTCCTGTGCAAATGCTGGTTTCATGTTTCTGCTCAGTTGCCCTGGTTACCTTTCGAAGTTGTGATGTCACGTGTTGAGGAATGCAATGACATCATCAGCACCTCACGTCCCGTTCTCCCTGTCATACAATCCTTCCAGACCCAGACGAGTTGGGATCTTGACCGCGCAAAGCTACACACCCTTTTCGGTTCACCCCGGTACGCCGTCACATAGAGTGGTGTAGCACCTTTGGCCAATAGCCACTGTACAACGGATTTTAATGTTGGATAGCATTTGGTAACATTGACACACCACCCCTTCACATGCGGCAGACAGAAAATTGCTACCTCGGCAGAAGCCCTTGAAGGAGGAAGCATAAAGAGTAAACAAGTACTCCCCGCGGGGCATTTGTGGATTCACCTCACCTATTGAACATCACCGGTTCTCTGTGCAGAATAACAGGACTATAGGCTGGCGGATTATCCGCTATCACAGAATACCGTCTGGAATTTCAACAACGTGACCAGATAGGCTCAGGGTGATACACAGTGTTACCAGTGGCCACGTCCTGGACACACCATCAACCTTTCACTGAGAACTAAAGGTTCATGAAGTGTTCCTTTTAGCACTTTTTGGAGTGCCTATTGCAAATTCAGATTGCTTCCTGAGTATTCCCTGTCTGGTTTAGCAGGTTTTGCACTGTCTTTATCGATTCGAGTTTGTGTTTGTAACATTTGTGTATAACCATTCTGAAATGTTTTATTATTGTGACCATTTCTGGTGCTATATTTTTTGTATATGAATAAAATGGTTCACCTGTTGCTATACCTGTTTGTGCTTCACTATTTAATGTACTGGAAGCACTAACCTGTTTGAACGTCTTTGGTTTCCCCCTGGCTATCACCTAGCAAAAATTGTAATTGTAGCTCCTTTAACCTTTGTGTCTGTATTTAAAGGTGAAATACCTAAATGAGGGTCAGTTAGCAGTGGGCATTGTCACTCCCTCAACCTCTTTTTGTGTTTAGTGATACGATCCTTTTATGCCTAGTAGCTCCTTTGAATGAATTAAATTCATGTCAGAAAGAATTATCTAAAGTATTATTCACTAACATACGGTTGTGCCCACCTACTCCACACAGTTTCTCTACCCACACAGTGCATACATAGGTGGAGGCACACCTTTAATATGTCATTCGAAGTCACTGACCACAAAACGAGCAGAAACCTTAGGTTTCACTTACAAAGAGGCAGACATAATCTTAGGACTGATAAGCAGCACTACGCTCAACACAGCAAGTAGACGCATTAAGCAACTTGAATACGTAGTTCGGAAATAAATAAATAGGAAATCACATGTGATAACACTAGGTAGATACTATAAGAATCAACAAATACCTAGAGGCTTGAGGATCCAATTCCGACCTACTTTGTTCAAAGAGAGCAAAGAATTTGTTCGAAAATGGGAAGCAATACTGAATACATGTTCATTGGACCTTATTTTATTAACCATCTTATTAACCATCCAAGAACTGGCAAATAACTTAACAACAATTACCAATGAGATACAAGCGATAAAGAAGGAATTGACAGAATTACTAGAAAAGAAGATCTTGAGAGCATTTTGGTAGATATTAATCAGAAATTGGAGAGTTACAAAACAGATCTTGAAGCAAAGAAAGTAAGGAAATTTAAATGCAATAATTAGAGTCAGAAACAACTGATAAACCAGGAATCCCGCATAGAAGCCTAACTAATCATACACCAGCAGAGGGAGATACTGAGTCTAGCACATCAACATCAACTGCACCTTTGTTAGGATTAAGGCAAAAAGAACAAGGCGGCGGAAGAGGAAATCCAAGAGGAGGAAAAGTGACCAGACAGCAGAAGAAAACTTAGTTGTTAACTTGTCTAGGAGACCACTGACCACATCTGAAGAAGATATCCTACAGAAAGGCTTAAGTTGTGTTGCTACTCATAGCGCCACAATGTTCGACACCAAGGTGGAACTGTTCCGAATTATTAGAAAACTTAAACTTAAAGTTTTCTTTGATTAAGTAGATGGGAATGAAAGGTTGAATGCAGAAAATGACAAAACAGAACTAAAAGAATTCAGAACTAAGAGCACCTTCATGCCACCCATTAATGTGCTGTCATTAGAGATTTTTCACAGACAAGTACTGAAGGGTTTTAAGGCTATTCCATTCAAGCGTCCACAATACAGGAATCTCAAGCCACATGAAGTGGTACTCATTAGGAACTTGTATAGTGACAAAAAAATAGCCATCAGGCTTGCTGACAAGGGGTGAGCCCTCGTGATAGAGAATGAAACAGGCTACGACCTAGAATGTTTAAGACAACTCAGCGATACCAACATTTATGCGAGATTAGATCAAGATCCTACCATCACGATAATGAAAAATCTTGAAGAGATGTTGACTAAAGCAGAAGATATGGGCTGGATCAATCATCACACGCGTAGGTTTCTACAGACCAATCACCCTATGATACCCAACTTCTATACGCTCCCGAAGATACATACACATCCCACTAATTCACCAGGCAGACCCATCATAGCAGGTATGGACAGCATTTTACAACCTCTGGGAAAATATATCGACTATTTCTTACAGCCACTTGTACAAAAAAACATGAACATATGTGAATGATACTACCCATTTCCTACAACAGTTGAAAGGCACTACACATAATCCTGGCAACATCATGTTCACAGTTGATGTCAAGAGCCTCTACAAATCAATTCCCCATGACCTGGGAATGAAAGCAATTGAGTGGATGTTACTGAACGAAGAAGACATCATGGCCCATAAAGAATTTATCTTGACCTTGCTACAGTTCATTGCGGAATGTTCTTACTTTCAGTATAAGGATCAGTATTACCTCCAAGTGTCCGAAACATCTATGGGGGGACCATGGCCCCTACATATGCAAACTGCTTTATGTACAAATATGAGACAGATCACATTCCTAACTGCATCAGTCTATGGATACAGTAAATAGAAGAATATGGACGGGAACGGAGGAGAGTATGAATGATTTTTTCACATTCATAAATGCCATTGATCCTTGGATAGAGTTCAGCCACAATCATCACGGGAGAAGATACATTTCCTGGACGTTGAAATCAAAATGCAAGGAAATGGGTTTACCACCAATATTTTCCGTAAACAAACAGACCGTAACAACCTGCTACATAGACTTACTTTCAATCAGCCAAATCTAATTAACAACTTACCATACAGCCAAATGTTGCATGTGAAACGGATTGTGAGAGACGCATGAATATTCACGAGAAATAATAAAAATGGGAGAGAAATCTATTGCTCGTGGCTATAAACCGCAAGAAATTGAGGCTGCAACCGCCAAGATTGACATTATACAACGAGAGGACCTACTCACCCACACTCAAGAAACAGCAATAACTCCACCGCTGGTGTATGTATCTAAATTTTCCATGCAAAGCAACAGAATCAAACGTGTCATAATCAAAAACTGGAAAACCCTTACCTGTGATCGTAGGGTTGAACATCTTTTTTAAAGAATTACTAGTATTTGTATGCCAAAGGAGCAACAACTTCAGGGATCAATTGGTCTGTACAAGTTCTACAACACAAAACACGACACTGATGCATACCAGCACATTCCCATGCTTAAAACTGTTTCAACTGCAGATTTGTCACGAAAGGCAGCACTATCAATCTTCTCCTGTCGGGTGAGAAGATAAAACTACTGTACTTGGCAATGTGTGAGACCGCAAATATAATTTACTCAATCAAGTGCCCTTGTGGCCTGTACTACATAGGGCAGTCCAAAAGAACAGCGAAGCAAAGGTGGAACGAACACAGATCACGCATCAGAAACAGGAATCCCAACTCAGCAGTGTCAAGACACTGTCACATAATGAAACATAATATCTCAAAGATCAGTTTACAGATTGTTGAGACTGTGATAAGACAATATACATAAGAAAACAGCACCAAAAAATTAGATCAGAAGGAAACCTTTTGGATCGAGCAATTAGGCACCTTAGCACCTAATGTCATAAATGAGGAAATAAATGACATGTGTTTTGTGTGCTATGTAACTTTTTCACACGTGACTGCACAGTTTGGATTACTTCTCATCTCTAAACTTCCAACACACCCTCACACACACAGAACGCTAAGTTTTGTGAATATGTTAACATTTAATGTCCACGCTGTTGTAACTCGATAAAGAACACACTCTTGGTACACTAAGTTTTGTAATATGTTAACATTTAATGTCCAAATTGTTGTATGATAGTAATGAATATACCCTGCATAATACCCAATGTATTACATGTGCCTGATGGAGCATTAGTTGGATGCTAATATGTTACCCACATTTACCACTACAGTGCAACCAAACTGAACTTTGACTTTGTACATTTCTATGAGGTTACCTGCTTTTGTGAACACGTTAATGCTGAATGAGAGTTGTGACATCATTGAGATGCCCATCACACATCCCAGCATGTTCAATGCGACATGTGTCATTGTTGTAGGAAGCCCCTAGCTGCTCATAACAGTGCACGTATTGGTGTTTACCGCCTGTTTTCTTGCATTTATTGCATCGCATATCTAGTGCATTTACTACTATAGATACGTCATGTGCTGCCCTGGACCCATCCCAGCCCCCCCTCTTGCCACAGGGAGAACAGGACGTGAGGCTCTGATGACGTCATCGCATTCCTCAATGCATGACGTGTCAACGTCAAACGGTAACAAGGGCAACAGAGCATAAACATGAAACCAGCATTTGCACGGGAGGTTGAGCCTGTCCCCACGAATGCCTTGTAACCAGCTAGGGTAAGTCTCTACACGGAACTGAGATCATTCTATCTGTTAGACTTCAGACAAACAAATCTTCTAAAACTGTTTACTTCGTTATAGATCAGGGAGTCAGATGGCTTGACTTGAAGCTATTAAGAATTACTGCCCAGATAAGGGCTGTTTTGTATATTTGAAGACTCATTTTTATACTTAAGATCTTTTGACTGATGACACATAACTAGAAATTTTGGTTGCCCTTATTGTTTCTAAAGATACACAGGCATAACTACCACAGGTACAGTTCCACATATCTGGTTGATTAACGTGAAGGGTGGCAATTACACACATAATTACTAACGTAATGATTTTTTTCCTTTTATCTCTGTTTCATTCCACAATGTTTGATGTCATGGTATGTACATTTTATGAATTTTGCTTTCATGCCACGTGTTAATGCTTATATTTTCCATATTCCACTTAGCTTTGGATATTACACATTGTAAATCTGTAAAGTGCTCAGCTGTGAGGATGGAATTGAATTCCGAAATGCATTGGCTGATGAGCTGATACTGTCAAGACTGCTATTGCCTCTAAAGAGAATTAAACAGAGATGTTGGCACTTTTTATTGAAGAGTGAACGCATTCATTGTACTCACTACTGATTTTTTGTTTAATTTGAAAGTAATACATATCTAAAAAATGCAGCTTTATTTCAAGGGCATATTGTGAGTACTCGGCCCATCCCGGCCCCGCTGTTGCCACAGGGAGAACAGGACATGAGGCTCTGACGACAACTAAAACGGAATATTACAGTAGCTGCAATGGTGTGTGAGCCTAAAAGTGCTGGACTGGAAACTGTGGCTGTAATCAATGGTTAGTACTTGGTCTAATGCTTCTGCACTGAGCACAGGGCCTGTAGCCATTCAAGGTACTTTGCCGGATTTGTGCTTTGGATTGATACAATTCCGGCGCAGCGGTGCTCCTTCCAGCCAGCCCAGAGACCCAGCCTCTCCTCCTCCCTCCCTCTGCCTGCCCTCACTGACTCTGATTGATGCTCTGGGTCACGAGACCCAGAACACCAAAAAGTCACAGCAAAGCTGGACTGAGAAGCTTCCATTCGCCTCTCGCTGCATCCTGCACTGAGTACAGGGCCTGCAGACCTTCGAGGTAACTTCCCCCATTTGGGTTTTGGATTGATGCCATTCCAGTGCTGCAGTGCTCCTTCCAGCGGCCCGGCCGGGAGACTCAGCCTCTCCTTCCCCCTCCCTCTGCCTGTTCTTGTCGCTTCTGATTGGTGCTCTGGGTCAAGAGACCCGGAACACCTTTCTTGAGCCTTCCCCACAGGGCAGTCTTGTCCAGGCAGTTGGCTAAGGGCTCAGCCAAAGGGCACCTCCTTGGGCACTTTCCTTCGCCTGTTCACCGTGAGTGCCCCAGCCCCTGCCAGGCCTGGACCGCTGACTGCAACAACAATCAGGTAGGAGACAATCTTGTATCTTAAGTTGCAGGCGTATTATTTTTGGGTCTATAAATTTGTAATTTCAATCTCGCTGCTGTATGAGGCCACCACTGCCTTTATTTCTACAGGTGTATTGTTTTTAGGTCTGTAATTTGAGTCTCGCTGCTGTATTAGGGCACAACTGCATTTTATTTTGCACAGGAGTATTGTTTTGGGTCTGTTAAGTTGTAATCTTATTTGTGCTACTGTATTAGGCCACCACTGCATTTTTATTCCACAGGAGTATTGTTTTTGGGTCTGTATTTTGAGTCTCTCTGTTTCATTAGGCCATCACTACTTTTTTTCTTTCCACAGGATTATAGTTTTTGGGTTTGCAATTTTATAATTTGAATCTCGCTGCTGTATTGGGCGACCACTGCATTTTTTCCATGGGACTATTTTTTTGGGTTACCACTGCATCTCTCCAATAGGATAGTGTTGTAGGCCGGCATTTCGAATTTAGCTGCCTTCTGTACCACTGCTCTGCATTCTGCCACAGGGATAGTGTTGTAGTCTTGCTTTTTGTATCCACAGGATTTAGGGGCTGGTCTCTCAACCATCATGCCTGCCCTATCCAACCTCACCACGCTCCAGCCCACACAGCATTTCCTACAAGAGATCTGTCTGCACTCCCATCACACCAGTGCAGATCTCTTCATTGACTGTGGCCGCCGTCCACTCTGTTCCCACACTTATAAACCTCTGTCAATTAGGGCCGAGTCTACAGGTCTGTAGGTGCAGACCCCTAATTACCTCAGCCGAAACAGGGTCCACCACCAGAGAAACAAGTGCACGTTTTGTACATATTATCCAGAGTGCAGTTGGATAGTACTGTGGGAACAAACCAACCCAAATCTCAACAAACTGCATCAAGTGATACATTTGTATACACTTTAGCAACAAATAACACATTCCCAGATATTATATTACCACCCACACCTCAAACATGATAAAAATGTACAAAGAAGTTCCATCTTTTCCAAATTCATTCTTTTTCATTGGTTATTGACAATCTTTACTCCCATCTTCAGATCAAATTCGAAGTCCGCCTTTACTGGGGATTGGTCCATGGGAAGTTGTGACATCAAGGTACAATGAAACATTCACAAATAACATAATTCATTACTTAGTCAAAACTGGCCTATCGCCTTTTAACAATATGTATATTTGTAAACGGTCAGCTCGGATATTTTAGCAATACAAGGAAGTGCTGAACAAACAGGTTCTCTTTGAACTACCGATTGCGATCTCATCCACCCCAAACTCCTGGCTCCTCTTAGTACATTCTTATTTATGCGGCCACCACTTCAACACATACAGCCTCTGGTTTCACTATGTGAAAACAATTGAACAAAGACACCCTGGCCTCAGGCCCCATCTTTATTGCTGGCCCAAGCAAATGGTCAACCCCCTCTACGTGACTTCAGTGCAATAAGCAAGATTACATCTTTTCCTTGCAGAACTATTAAGCCAGTGAACCCTTATAGTCCTTTTAATAAAGGTAACACATTGTACGATTGATGGGATGGAGAATAACTCTCACACCAAACAAGAAAACCGACTCAGGAAGTTGGCAAAACATCTGTTTTTAATATGAATTATCTAAAACAGGAGTACAGCGGACATCAACGGACGTCGCACAGCACAATCTCAATGCATTTAATAAAGAATTACACTTTTATAGCAAAAAACTCATCATACCTGACGTCATACTATGTGGCAAACTAAGAAAACCTATGGGGGATTGTGGTAGGCTCAATGGGAAGATCTAAGTTTACTTTCTATATTGGATAGTATTGTGATTGGGTCTCTATAGTCAGATGGGCAACTCATGCCCTCCCTTAGTGCAAGTCATCTTTGACAGTGATTAAGTACACAACATATCATTGCCTCTAAAACTATAAGGCCCTTCGTTGGATGGCCTGCTACAATTGGTTGGCACGCTTGTGCCTTTCTGGAACATCGCTCTGGCAGCACGTAAGCTTGTACCGCAGGTGCTGGTGGGTGAACATGACCGTACCTCCCCACTCAATTAGCCCATCATCTCTCCTCACTCATGCCGTCTGCCATTCAGATTGTCTTTGAACTTGGCCTTGCAGTAGCTTCTCGTCTCTGGGAAAATAAGGGAGTGTGTGCATGTTTGTATCAAAGTTTCAGGCTTGCATGCCCACATCTATTTTAATCTTGGACTCACGTGATCAGAGACTGCGAATCGACCCATTTTGTAGCATTTAATTGTCTTAGCACCCATGATGTTCTTACTTTGCAACTTAACAAGGGATGCCTCAGCTTCTCACGCTTACTTGTTTTTTGAGGACTGATAACCAGTTTTGACTGCTCTTGGCCTTTGACATCAAGCCAAGCAGTCTTCCTTTGGTCCATCTTAGAGCTTTGGCTTAGTTTCTTGCTGCGACACACACAGAGCCATCAATTCTCTTTTTTGCACAGGTTGAGCTTACTAGAATTGTGACATTGAATGTTCAGATTCTTTACATATATATATATATATATATATATATATATATATATATATATATATATATATATATATATATATATACACGTACAGATATATATATTTAAAGAATATATATATATATATTGGTGGCACCACCTGCAGTCTATTCACTATGTATAGGCAGCCTTTATGATTACTTAGTCTACTTGTATTACAGCATCTGTACAGCTATGAAACAATTTGTATTTTCTGTAGTACTTCTTCACATATGCAGTCTTCATTATGCACATGAAAGTCTTCTCAGTTCTTTACTTCGCCATCAGACTCTATATCGTCTATGCATCTTCTTCTCTGGTCATCCTTTTTAGTGCGTCATACTCATTTCTCATGACGTCACCAGCTTCTTCTTATCACGTCTTCACACTTCCTTGGGCATCTCTCTCAGGAGACCATCATCCTTTCAGGGATAAATCACATTAGGTTTTCTCAGTGGATACTTCGTCTCAAAGGCTTCTTGTGACATAGGTACTCTTACTGGTAGTGCACATGTCACAATTTACGGTTTCCAACATATAGGCAGAATAGGGGCGGGACTTCCTGCAGATGCATTCAGCTGCTCCTCTACACTATAAACCTACGTCCTGCACATTGGCTGACCTTCTACTGGATGACTCTTTCTTCATCTGTTATCCCCCCAAGCCTGCCAACCCCGAATCTCTGAGCTACTAAAAAATGCATTGTACAACTGTTAACTGCAAAGTCAGAATAAAATCACAAAACCCCACTACATGCAGATTTATATGAACTCCTTATTAATCTCCTTTTATATGTTTCTCGATGTGATCAAAAAGTCCTTTAATATATTTCTATGTGTGTATGTCTTATAGATGTTATTCCTTCTTTGCTGTGTGATCTCAGGACAGGCCTCCCTCTGCATGCGTATTGAAACCCTCTCCGTCTCCCAGTTTCCCCATACTTCAGGGCACCTCGTGTGTAGATCCTGTTCATGTTACATTTAAGTTTTTTAACATTGTATCTTACTACGCATGTTCAAATCTAATATGTATCAATTCTAACAAACAGTAACACTAAAAGTAACATATCCCATCCATATTGACCTACACTCGATACATATGAAATTGCAACATCACGCCCAGTTCACCGCCACCTCCAGTCAGGTGTCCAGTCAATTGGTCGAAAAAAAACTGGTCGACTGCAATTTGGTCGACGCAATTTGGTCGAAAACCAAATGGTCGAATTTTTTTTTTTATTTATATATTTATTTTTCGGGTTTTCGTTTTGTAAAAAAAAGGGTTTTTAGAGAAAAAAAGGGGGTTGGGGGGGACCCCCCCAAAAAAATTAAAAAAGGGTTAAAATAAAAAAAATAAAAAATTCGACCATTTGGTTTTCGACCAAATTGGTTCGACCATTTGTCTGGTCGACCAATTTTTTTCGACCAAATGTCTGGTAACCCTCCAGTCATCAATATGGTGCATGCAACATCCTCGTAACAATGGGCACCCTTCCTGATCACCCCAACATTCCACCCTTTAGGTAATACTTTAGCTAACAAATCATAATCACCTTCTTGGGGAACTACCCTACAATCATCTCCATACCTGTCCCAATATGGGCATACTCCTCAGCTGAACAACCCCAACCTGTCCCCTGACCATTTCTGCAACCTACCCGCCGCTCCACACAAGCATGCCCATTTGGTGGAGGACACAAGACAACTTCAGTTTGAGTACCCGTGTGGGATGAAGCAGTGGTGGCCCTAGCCTTGGACAGTGTTACAGTCATCATGGCAGCAACCTTTGGTACCTGGGCAAAGCAACATCATAAGATGACAGGAACAAAAAATAATGAGAAAAAAGACAAAAATAAGAAACAGATTCTTCACAGCGAGGCTCAACCAGGAAGGTACCAATAGTCGATCCACAAATTGTTGAGCAGGTGCTTCTGATTTTCCAGCATTCTCTGCCATTCATTGCTGTGAAGAGGTCAAGTATGTGCCGGTTCAGCAAAGTCATAAACCGTAGTGCCCACAACTCATCCCTAATGGCACTGAATGCTGACTCGGAAGTGTTCACAAAAAGAAAATTGTACCTGGTCCCCTGGAGCCATTTGGCATTGGCCACAGCTTGGGAGTCTGGTTCCAGGAGAGAAGCAGGAAAGGTCTTGGTGTGGCTAAACAGCGGATATCAATCAGGAATGTCCACTAAAACCTGTGATGATACTGCTGAAAGGTAGTTAGATCTTCTCCTATGTTGCAATTGTTACCGATTTTCACCGTCAAACATAGTCTTTGGTTTGTTCATATAAGGTGATGAAAGGGACGCAAGGGTCACAGGGGATGAAGGGGGCACAGATGTAACTTCAGGCACTGGACAGGCCACAATTAGGTGCTCTTCGGGGATTACAAGAACGGGCAGATGAAGGGTAGATAAAATGCACATATCTCATCAGTCTGAAAGCAACTGCCTATGTGCATTCTGTCCATAGGTCAAAAAGAATCTAGAGGAACAGCCGTACCTCCAGCCACATCTGTGATGTGAAGCGTGTGGGTGCAGTTCCCATTTGAGCCAGTGGGCACCGTGCCATTGCCCTTAAAACACAAAGAAAAATGGGTGTCTGTACCTTAACACGTCAGATACTCTTGATTTATTTGTGCCACCCCTTCTTCTGAGAATCCCCTCATTCCACAGCTCTGCAACTCTTCACCCCTTGCTCCCCTCTATTCTTAGAAAAAATAGACTCTTCCAACGTCAACTAGGCTCTTTGAACACACCTTATGTTTTTCTGCTGTGTATGATCGGCAACTGAACAGTCTGCGTTGTAGCAATATCCTACGGATCTCTCTCTCTCTCCCTGCCATCCTCATATGGCTATACCATATGTTATCCACTGCAAAACTGTGTGCATTGGTTGTGGGATCTAGTTCATCGTCCTCATTATCAAAAAGATCATTATCAACATTTCTTTTTCCTCTAAGTTTTTCTCCTCAGATTCCATAAAATGAGACAATTTAAAATGTTCTGTATATACATTGGCTGTCATCCTCAGACCTGATGACCCAAAGATCATAGAAACCATAAAAAGATACATTTTCACACAATGTACTATCTTCGACATTTCTTTTTCCTTGACAAAATGATTTAAATTCCAGATCTCTGTTTGCACATCCCTTTGCACTGAAATGAACTGTGAATCCTCAGGGCGTACTTAACTTGTACGCCTGCTCCTGTGCCAGTGGAGGGCTGCCAATATCTCTGCGAATATCACTAAGGTATAGCCAATTCTTGATGAGACCCATGGAAATGCTGCTCGAAGGTGTGAACATAGATCTGCTCTCCCGGGAGAAGTTGTGTCTTGTGTTGTTCATTGGTAGTCTTTCTGGTTTCTCCTGCTGTCTGTTGGTGAGAAGACACAACCTCTGAAGATATAATCTTATCATTTTTTGTTAAAGACCTAAGGTACTCCCTAAACTCTTCTCCTAGGACCGTTGCAGTCTTATGTGCGTCTGATGTCATGCGTGTAGGTGAGAGAGGTGTATGAAACCTACGCCTGTCATGGTTTTGTGCTGGCTGATGTATCAGATAAAATAACACCTGTGAGAGCAATGGAGCCGGGATTTTTTTTTAACTCAATGCACAGTTTGGCTAAATGGGCCTTAAGGACCCCATTGAGTCTCTCCATGATTCTGTTGGCCTGCTGGTGGTACGCCAAACACAACCAATGCTTTATTACTAACAGCAAAGTGATTTCTGCAATCAAGGCATTAAAGAAGTGGGTTCCATTGTCGGATTTTAGAACCTCACAAACACCTCTTTCACCACAAATATTGGCACCAATTTAGCATCAGGATGTACGCAGGGACCAACCTCAACCACTATTAGATTTCTGAAATTACTGTACCTCATAGTCATGTCCACAAAATCGATGTGGAGTTCCCTGAATGGACCAGAGAGCCTGGGCAAGACCCCCTCACCGACCTCATGTTATTTCCAGGATTTAACTCCTTGCATACTACACAATTCCCTATGAATCTACTTACCTGTTCTTGTAATTAGGGATAAACCAGTCCTCCTGGAGCTCTGCTGCGATTTGCCACCGAGAAGTATGTTATGTTAAAGGTAGTGTAGTTGTACTAGAGCCAAACGAAGCAGCTTTCCAGGCATTAATACCTTTCACATCACCTGCTGTCCCCATAGCAAATCTATGGGTGAGTGAACACATCCTCTCTTTTTTAAGAGCTCCTGTTCTTCTCTGGGGTTTTCCCTTGCAATTCAATTATCTGGAGCACTGGGACTGTGGTGTACGGGGATGGTAACTGTGCCTGTTGGGAAATGGTTTCCATTTTCTGAGAATCTGTGAAAGGTAAATACGCTGCTTCATTTGCTGCATTGTCTGCAGCATCATTCCAGAGAGCTATTGAATTAGTGTGGTTAGTGTGGGCAGCTCATTTAACTAAACCTATCACTGCTGGCAAAGTTAACACTTCAATTAATCGGGATAGCAGTGCAGCATGCTGGACAGGGGACTCACCAGACCTCCTAAACCCTCTTCTCTGCCATCTTGATAACTCAGAATGGACATTGGAGGTGACGTATGTGGTGTCAGAATAAACAGTGACCGCCTTCCCCTTGCTAATTTCTAGCACATTTATGAGTGCCACCAGTTCAGCCGCTTGTGCAGAGTAATGAAAAGGCAACCACCTTTTCAGTTTGATCCGCTATTCCCCATCCACAAGACCCATGGCAGCTTCTCCCGTATCTCTCTCACCCGTCTCCTGGTTGATGATTGATGACCCAGCAATAAACATCACCTCACCCCCTGCAGGGCATCCTCTTTCACATTCACCCTCTCTTCTTCTTCCCTTTCATACGTGGCACAATCGTGAAAATGTCCTCAGCCTGCACTGGCTCTGCTACAAATATTGCCGGATTGACTAGGTGACATGGCACAGGATGAATCAATGCATTTGACAAAATTACCTCATACCCTGATACTCTCTCAGTCGTTAACGTGGCCTTAGACATCTCTAGAATCGCAAAAACTGCATGCTCCATGTACAATGTCACCGGACAACCCATTATAATGGTTGAAGACTTTAGAATCTCATAAGTCACTGCCGCTAGAGCTTGCTCACAAGGGAACTGTCCCTGCATCACTGGGTCTTGGAGTCCGCTGTTAAATGCTAAAGGTTTGTGGCCCAGCGATGTTTGCTGGGTCAGGACCGCTGTCATCACCTTCCCATTCTAATGTGAAAAAAGATATATGGCTCCTTGCAATACGGGGTTGCCAGGACCAGAGCATTACTGATCGCAGCCTTTAGTTCCTGAAAACAAGTCCCCATTTCTTCAGACCACTCTATCAGACCTTTCAACTTCTGTGGTTCCTTGATTCCTTGCAGTAAGGGCCTCACATAATTAAAGTAATCAAATACAAAATACAATAGTTACAGAGCCCCAAAAACAGCTAGATCTGTTTCACTGTGACTGACTGAGGCGTATTCTTTCCAGCATTACCTTTCTTCCTGCAGATGATATTACTTGCACCCAATATACTACCTCTGTCTGGCAATATTGCAGTTTTTCTTTGTCTACTTTGTACCCCTTCTCCACGGGCAGGCTGATGAGCGTTATTGAATTTCCTTGACACTGCTCCTCTGAAGTGGTACCGACCAATAGATCATCCACGTACTGAATTATGGTACTGGACACAAGTAAATTACCTAAATCCATCTGAACCACCCTGTTAAAAACACTCTGAAATTTGCAGTGCCCGTGGGGCTACCTTGTGTACTTGAATCTCTGACCACGATACATAAACACTGTGAGGTACTAAGAATCTGTGTGTAAGGGAACAGAGAAAACTGCATTTTTTAAATCAATCACTGTGAAGTGGGTCAACCCAGTAGGGATGTTACAGAGAATGGTGGCAGGATTTGATACCACCGGAAACCCCACCTCAACAATATTACTGAGGGGTCTCAAATCCTGGACCGTCCTCCAACTGGACCCCTTTGATTTCTTTACAGAGCAGATAGCCGCATTGCATTGGGACACAGAAAGTTGTAATATGCCTTGCTTCAACAACGCCATAATGGTCTCGTAAATCCCTTCGTCTGCCTCCCTAGTCACTGGGTACTGCTTAACCGGCAGTAATATGGCACCAAGTTTCAATTTTATCCTCACTGCTTTAACACTTTTTAGCAGCACCATATCATGAGGATTGCTGGTCCACAAATGATCTGGCACTTTTCCCAAATCCTCCTTCCAAAATGGTGATGTATTTTTAACAATGAGCATGGTCTGTGGTACTTCCCTTTGCTATATCGCTATCTTGCAAGGTACCCCAATTTCAAATACCATCTCTCCTGTGGCTTCGGTGGCTTCGAACAATTGCTCATCAGACACACCCTTCAGCGACATGGTTGGATCAATGCACAGAACTGTGCACCACTCTCTGCCTTTCTCATCTGTGCTGAGAGAACCACCCTGCCTTTCTTGATCACTATAGCCTCCAAGAGAATTGTCACAAAGGTGCTTGGTGTTCTTCATGTGGCACATCAGGCTGAAATAAAAACTCAATCGGTACCCGCCATGTCTGATTTCTGATCCACGGGACCCACCTCACAAAAACATCACGCCATAAAAAACAATGCTGTATGTATGGGAACCCCCTACTCGCGTGTCACTACAATATGTCTGAAAAAGCATTGCTTTCCTTACCGGGTACAACCCAGGGGTCGAGCAACTATACCATCCTCTGTGAAAGCAATTGACATCTGGAGTCGACTGAGGAGATCTCTGCCCAAGGGATTCACTGGGGTATCCGTACAACACAACAAAGGGGCTGATACATTTTGAGTACCTACCTTAATACGAAGATCTTCAATATAAGGAACTGATAGGATAGCCCCAGAGAATCCCTCTGTATCCACTGTTTTGCCTGACAAGGGGAATTCACCTTCGTTAATGCAATATTTTGTAGTCCATGTGTCGTCCATAAATGAGAAATCACCTACCTGCACACGTATCCAGGGTTCCTCTTCCATATCGGTCATTATGGACAGGGCTGGACACATCAGAGACCCCTGTGGGCTTTCCTACTCCTGGTACATATTAGCACCGGGGAGAGAAAAAGGATTCCCCCCGAATACACATGCTTCTATATAATGAGTAACCGTTCCTTGGGGTAAAGGATTCTTGTACTACGTCTTCACTGATGCTTGTGCTGGCATGGTCGGTGGGATCCCAAAGGGCTGTGCATCCCAGTTGCTGGGTTCTGTTCAACCCATGCCTGCTGTGATTACATAGAGCCCGGGGCATATGGCAGGGTCAGGGCTTGCATCTTTTGAGCTCCAGTTTTTTCTATTAGGTCACATCCATCTTCATGGTTCTCTGGCAATGACTGCACATGGGCCAACTATTGGGTATACCTGCTCAGATTGTGGTGACCCACTTTGCATCCGTTAGAGAAACTAATCACTGTGTTCTTTAAAATCTGGGGAGGATTACTGTGGTAGCTAGCTAAACCCAATGAACTTGTTAAATGGGGTTGTTCTTTTAGCTCCTCCTTCTCGGGTTATGATGACAGATACAAGCAGCTTTAGTTGTTGAGCCACTTTGGAGTATCAGTCCTTGCACAACAAGTGGACCAGGAAAAGTCATAATTCTATACATTGTAAGGAGTTGGCAGCAGTGTTTCACTCTATCAATGGTCAGAACTAACAATATGGTAACAAAAGGCCTACCTAAACAAGCTGAATGCAATCTTATTTTCCAAGGGAGTTTCTGGACATAGAAGAGCTCCTTTCCACATGAGGGACCTGTTTGATTCAAAGGCACATAGGCAGAATAAAATGTTTCCCTTCTCCAAGACGTAGCGTCCACCCCCTCCCCTCCCCCCAGAATGTTTGGCACTGCTGCAATGATTCTCTATGACTGCTGCAGGTTATTCACATTCTCCCAAATATCCACGTTTCTGTCCAAGGTGAGATGGGAAAGGTCTTCTGTAATTCTGATTGTCTTTTTCTAGCAGTGGATATCTTGGTTTTCGCTATACAGTCACATGAAGATAAGCCTGTCTAGGTATTTCCAACCTCCTTGAGTCCTCTCCAAACTTGTGTTACCTTTTTTCAACCCTTAAAACATTTTTGTCGACATGGACGTTGAGAGGGTAGTCCTCCAAGGACTGGGCCAGTCTGTGAAATCAGCTGTCACGATTCAGGCCTCTTCTTGTTCTTCCGTTATGAAAGCCTATCACCAATAGTGTGTTTCTTTTCACTCTTAGTGTTTACAGAACATCCATTGTTGGGATTGCAAGCCTGTTCAGATGCTTCAAATTTACCAAGAGGGGAGGGATGTAATATGCAGCTAGTCACAGCCACCTTTCAGACTATTGTTGGAGAGAACAAAGCAATTCCACTTTCTCTTGGGTATTCTCCCCATAGTACAAATCTTTGTGAGTCATCTCCTCAAGGGGTTCTCTCTTATTAGATTAGTTCATTGGGCTTTAGCCTCTTTATTGAGACACCCAATCTTCTTTTAGCTCTGCAGAGCCCCCGTTTAAAACTTTATTTCCAATGTACTTTCATCATCCATAACAATCATGAAATTGTTTTGCCTTCTTTTTCCTTCCACTCCCTTCCCGACCGGAAGCTGAAGAAAATCAGCTTAAATAGAATACAGTCTGTCATTGCTAAAAGCTTTTTGTGAATTTTGGGATCACTGAGGAGCATATAGAGGCATTCTGCCAGGGGTTTGGTCAAGTTCTGGGTGGACACTCAGTATCCCTCTTTGTCATACAATTGTAGGACATCCATTCGGGCTTGTGTTTCAACCTTTATCACTCTCTATTAGTTGGAGGTTTCAGAGTGAGGCAGGATGTCCTTTGGTTTCGTGGTTCTGAATTTTGCTGTAGTCTTGTAATTCGGTTATTCAATAAATCAGTGCTTCCCAACTGAATGTTTTCAGAGATGGTTGTGTTGCTGCCTCAGATGGCCTTAAATCCGAGGCATATCGCTTGTCTCTGTACTCTCTTCACTATGTAAAGGGCAAAGGAAGTAAATGTAGAGATATTGGCTGAATGACTTACTGGTAATCTTCATTACTCTGCTGCTGTCTTACTCATTCCTGGACTTGAATAATTTCCTCTTTCCCAGGTAGGGTCTTGGCTTTGAAAGGTATAGCTTGGGTACATAGAATAGTAACAGAGGCAGGAGTTCTTTCTGACTTCTGCGAAGGAGATGGTCTGGAGAATGGTTCTGAAAAACTGGGTGCTTGTCAGAAGAGGCGGGTCCAAAAATAATGGGACAAAAGAGAAAGCTGTGGAGTAATAATGAGAAAATCAAAAGGTACATTTTGCTCTATTCTGCATGTGGAAAATCATTTTGAATAAATTGCCAAGTATTTCCCATTCTGGTTAAGCAGTTGGTAGACCGGGAGAGGGGACACTATATAGCCCCTTCTTTCAAATGCGAGGCTAATTCATATTTATGTAAGTTGGACTCTTAAAGCTTTTAAAATTTTATAGTTTTATAGGCTTATAATGTTTATTTTATTGTTATTACAAATATCATGTATTATATTAAGATTACTGGAATTATATAATGAGATACTAATGAATTAGGAATCATTGAAGTGAGTATATGAATGAAATGAGATTTTAAATTGTAGTGCAGACAATATGCAGGTGTATCTGAGGGATGTGATGTATTATGGGATTGGTATAGTCCGTAAAGCTTGACAATGTGCATTAGGCATTAGGTATGTAATTGCAATTTGCAATTTTCAATGTTACCATATGATTAATTAATTGAATTTGTATTTAAGTGTTTTGTTTGTGATATTATTGTTGATTGATAACTGATATTTGTAAAAGTTTTAATACTGTATACAAATAAATAAATAAATAATGAGTACTAGTAAGTAATCCAGCTATTTCTTTACACTAATAACGCTCATGCATGTCTCTTATTTATCTTTTCCTTCTTTTCCCCACTGGTAAAATACATGATAATTGGCGTTAAGTTATGAATTGTGAATAAACTGCTTATTTCTCTAGATAGGCTTGATTCTGAAAACAATTTGATGAATATTGCAAATGAAAAGGTACATCTTTGGTGGATCAAGTCAGTAAATTATAGTTCGCGATCCCATCTCTTAGATTCAATTCTTTAAAGATATTGGAATAGATTGGTTCAGACAACTTTGCAAAAACGCAGACAAATCTGAAATCTTTGTAAGTGCTTCATACTATTTTTTAGCTTCTCCCTGTAACCTAAACGATGAACTCATACATTAGTGGAAATTATTTTTTTTAATAATTTTCATTCATATTGAGTTTACCAAACTCTTCCGAAAATATCGATTTTTGCATATTGAGTTTGCTTGCAGTCAAGTCAAGATAACACTATGGCAGTCTCAACAAGGATTCTACTGATAAACAGGTGTTTATCAACTGTAAGTGTCATTATGTTCTCACAAGTCTAATATCTGTAAATACACTAAATCGTGCTGGTTTCTTGTTTTACTTTAGATTATCACAGTTCAGCACCAGCTCAATTCAAGAACTTCAGGAGGAGGATACGAGCTCAAAAGGTGGATATTGAATACTAACAAGAAAGGAAAAAGACACGAAGCTTCAGATTTTGATCCCTGTTCAGTGAAAAGTGATCTTGAGAAATCAAGCTCGAAGCATCAAACGCCTATCTCTCGATATAATTCAAACATTGTGTCACCTGAAACATATTTACCGTTAGAAAAAAAAATGAATGTCAATTGCAAGCTGAAAATGAAATGTGTTTTAAAGCAGAGTTCTCTCTATGACTATGTTTTGGCAGCACTCAGTCATGAAATGGATGAAGGGCAGAAGTAAAAGAAGTTTCTGGAACAATAGAATTTCCAAAGTGAACTCTAATAGCATTTGTTTCAATGCTTCAAGAATTAAAAGTAGACCATCTACTTGTCTGCGTTTGTATCATGCTCCAGATCATAATTCAGTTCACCCATTTAAAAGTGAAACCATGAAAAAATAACAATTTGAAAATACATTAATAATATGTAAAAGCAGAACTTCTCAGTGGTAAAAAATTCTATTTGTGAGACTTGATCAGAATTCGAGAAGGATTGTAAAATATAAAATATTCTTTCTTAACAGGTATAGTCTATGAATTGAGTTTCAACCATTCATTAATATTGTTAAAAAAACTGTCAATTGCATATTTTATTTTGAAATCTCATTACTAGTCAGAAATAGGCTGTTTGGAGCCATTGACCTATGCAGAACAAATTAGGGTACTACACCCCGAATCATCTTCCACCAAGACCCCTGCGTGTCCTGCCCCTCCTCCTTAAACTGCAGACCCCAGCCCAGGGGTGGACTGGGATCCCAAAGGGGCCCTGGAAATGTCCTTCAAAGTGGCTCGATATTACAACGTGCAAGCATAGGTAGTGAGCAGGCCCATCCTCTCCAAGTAGGGCGTGGGGTGTACTCATATATATATATATGTATATATATGTCCCTATATGTCCCTATATACGGAGTAACAAGTAGTTAATTATAATAAAAACCTGACATAAAACACGCGTGAGGAATGGCATACTGAAAGCTTTATAACAATTTCTTTGCTTCAAAGGGAGGTGGGGATGGGGAGAGATGGGAAGAAGAGGATGGAGTAGTTGGAAGAGAGGGTGAGAGATGCAAAAAACCAGAGTACCCACAGAAAAAATGGCAAATGGCGCAGGGGCCCACCGGTAAAGCTCCAGAATTCCCTGTAGGCCAGTCCACCACTGCCCCAGCTTAGTACAGTCCCCCAAATCTATCATCCCGAACTAAGTTTTCCCAGCACAACACTCTCCAAATCAGATGCGGCCTTTAATGCATTACTTTTGGCAGGTGGGGCAGGTGGAGCAGGTGGGGCAGGTGGGGCAGGCGGAAACCTACATTTCATTGTGCGCCCCAACTCCACTTGCCAAAAACAACTGCGTCATTCCTCAGAGTAGTAAAACATGTGTGATCCGTATGCAGTCACGAGAGGCAGGTGGAGCAGGTGGGGCAGGCGGAAACCTACATTTCATTGTGCGCCCCAACTCCACTTGCCAAAAACAACTGCGTCATTCCTCAGAGTAGTAAAACATGTGTGATCCGTATGCAGTCACGAGAGGCAGGTGGAGCAGGTGGGGCAGGCGGAAACCTACATTTCATTGTGCGCCCCAACTCCACTTGCCAAAAACAACTGCGTCATTCCTCAGAGTAGTAAAACATGTGTGATAACATGCATAAATACACCTTGTATGCATGTTTTTGTACACGTTTTACCACTCCGGGGTTCGGAAATGGACCCCCAAGTGTATGTACTATAAGCTAAAATAACTCTCGTAAATAGCACTCATTTTAAGCTTCCGACACAGTGAAGCGTTCACCCTCACAGTAAGAAGCTGCGACTGCCATAGAGTAGATGCTGCTATGCATTTGGATACTTAGCAAACCCCTCACCTGAGATGGAATCCTCTGGCCAGCAGGATCATGGATCAGAAGGGCCTTGGACTACCATTGACTTATTATAAGTCCCCAGATTCAATAACGGATTTCTCTTTCTGACTCGAGCAGGCAAGCAGCTTGCACACCAAGGGAACACCAATGCATGACCCTCTACGCTGCACATTCTTTTATGTTGTACCAAGCATGCACTTGTAAGGAGGTAAAGATATGCATTCGATGGGGCACCCTACAATATAAAAAACATCTAGGTTGTATCATGATACTTTTATAATAATTGTGGAGTTAAAGATTGGTATCAATATTTCACCGAGCTCACAGAAGTTTATTCTAGGAGGCATTCTCCTTTAGTGAGAAGGACCTGCCTCCCCACCTTGCACAGTCAAGTGGTGGATGCACAGGAAGATGTTCAGAGGCAAGTCTATGGGTGCACATAGCAATAAAGGGTCTACACCTGTGACTAAGATATCTGTGCTCTGGGCATGTAGGGCTTTCTTGACTATCCCAGGGATGTTAAAAGGATGCTCCTGGCCACTGGAATCCACCGCAACAGGTTTGCGACACAGCCCATGACGGCCCACATTAACTTGCCGCTCGTGCTGCATGCAGGCACAGATTCTAATGCGGTATGCAGTCACGAGAGGGATCCCTAAAGCCAAAAGGGCTAGGCCATTCCTTGGCCCAAATGTCTGCAAGGTATACAGGCTTCCCTGGACCATACCTTCAGAGGCACTCTAAGCTCACCGGGCACAGGGCTCTTCTTTTATTCCATCCGGCACACATCTGTAAAAGTAAAGTTCATGGGTGCCCTCGGCCAACACTGCAGATTATCTGGGCAGATTGATGTCATATCACACTTCACTGTGCATAGTCTTCAACTCGACGTTAGATAGACCCCCCACACCAATGGGGTTTCTCCAGGTAAATGCACTAACAGATCAAAAGCATATTACACTGGAAATAACAGATTGTTTACAGTATTAATGCTGAATCTATTGATGACATTGCAACAATCTGGGAAGCGTGTAATGTCACAATAAGAGGTAAATGCATTGCAGCCCGCTGCAGGGTGAGCAAAGTACCAGATGCGGATTTCAACCAGTTCAAAAAAGACCTTGAGGACATGAAGAGGATGGTGACATAGGAACATAGACTTTACAGGGAAGTTACTGTGAAAATGGGATGAACTTCATGAGGTCTGTGAGGGTCTGGGTAAGCATGCTTGCATGACCTGTATTTCAAGGCAGCACAATGCAATGGACAGGGATGGGAGAATGCTGGCTAGCGGGTAAATAGGGGAAAGGGGTGTGGAACAATGATTGGAAGTAAACCATGAGCTAGATGAACTAGTTTTGGATCAAAAGGACATAAACCATACATTTCAAAGATTTTATATAGACCTATACCCCCAACAAATTATAACAGATCCAGAGCAGATGGAGAACCTGCTGAATGGAGCAGGGCTACTGCCACTTGACCTTGTAGATGTAGAGTTAACTAGATTCTCGATTACAAGTGGCTGAAATTCTCTGGGCTGTCAAACATTTAGGTAGGGGAAAAGGCCAGGTGAAGAATGCCTCCCTATAGAATTGTATAGTAGATTACTGGTACTCTACAATGAGGCATTAGAGAGGCATTCTTCCTGAAATGTAAACGGAGGCGTACATAGAGGTGTTATCCAAACCGCGCAAAGATCTACCGAGCTGTGGTTTGCACCACGGGCTTCCAATGATCAATGTGAAGAAACAAATAGTGAGCAAGATTCAGACAGCGAAAACCTCACAAGGCATTACTAAACTGTTAGACCAGTCCAGGTGTGTGCCTAAGAGAAACAACATGCCAAATACACGAGGGCTATTCCTGGTACTGGAGGGAATGCAGCCGGATCAGCGAGAGTAGGCAATATCGAGTTTGGATTCCCACATGGTGTGGAACTGCACTGATTCGGCGCACTTGCTCAAGGTCCTGCAGAGGTTTGGATTTGGTCCGCAGTACAGCAGAGCTGTCACATTGCAATAATATACACGGATCCCTAAAATCGAACCTACCGGGATGATGCCCCACAGATTGCAGATGGACAGAGTTACCAGGCAGGGCTGCCCAGTGTCTCCTTTTTTTTTGCATTAATAATAGAGCCAATGGCATGTTTAATGAAAAACAGGTTTGCAGTTCCTGGCTTTTTTCATATCAGATTGCAGACAAGCTGTTCTAGCTTGTCCGTGGCCCTGTATTCTCCTGCATAGGCGCGAGGAATAGATTGAGGAGCTTGCCACTTTCCGGCCCACGGCAACTGGCTGGCAAATAAACTGGGGTACATCTCTAAGGCATGTGATTCCGGGTACCGCCATTCCTCCATTAGGAAAACTCCCTCCCACACTCACTAGGATCCTAGTTTGATATTTAGGAAACCAAGGAAGTGCAAATTGGAAAGAGTTTTATGAGGGTAATGTAACATGTCTGTTAAACATCTTTTAGAAGTGGGTTACTTTTTAGCTCAAATTTCCTATGTCACTGACGGGTTTTGTCTCTTTGTCTACGATGATTCTGTTGGTTTGGACATTGTACTTATTCCAGAGTGTTCCTAAGGCCATAGTATTGTGTTTTTTTAACGCTTGAACACATTTTTGAGGCACCTGTTGTGGAAAAATGAGGTCCATAGAGTGACACCTGAGAGGGTGAAACTATCCTATGAGCAAGTGGCAGTGGGCACGCTGGAGTTTGAGGCATATTTTGCTGCTTCAGCATGTGACCCATTGCTACAGTGTGTGACCCCATGGTTTGCCACTGAAAATAGAGACTTCATCACTACGCTCATTGTAGTGCCCACATCCCCGACACATCTCTTCAGTCGCCCCCTACACGAACCCTTCCAGATGCATGCCCAAGCCATTTATGGGGTATGGCAGAAATTAAGTTTTTATACAAAAGACAAGACAAGAAAATGCTATTTAATAAGATATGGGGGAGATTTCTTTCAATATACTGAAAATGACAATTGAATATGTTCGGATGTGAATTCTAAGATTGGGGGGTGGGGTGGAATTTGTGTTCAGTGATTTGTAACCTTGTATATAGTTTATTATTGTATTACCTTGATGTTTTTAATGTATTGTTGTATTGTTAAAATTGAAAAAAAAAAACAGGCTGTACATACCCACCCTACCTCTTGGGTAGAGTGGCTTGCGAGCAGTACGTGTGGAGTCAGTTAAACAGGCGGGTCGAGGAGTTATCAACCTTCTGTGTGGAGCTGGATCTAGATAAGATGAATGTGTTATTGTATGCTAGGGTTACAGCTATTAGCAGAACAAAGTGGCACGCTCCCATAGGAACCCATTGTACAATCGGCGGACAATGCTATTGGTTCTTTAATAGAAGGAGGGGCACGGCTACTTGGCTGTTCAAAGCCTGAGCAGCCTTAAAAGTGAAGGCAACTCACTTTGTGAGTGGCAAGCGGGTGACTGATGTAGGAGGCATGTTTGAAGATAATTAATGCTCTAGACTGCAGAGGTCTTCAAACTCTGGGGCTGCCCCCCCTATGGGGGCCCGAAGGATGTCCATATGCAGATATGGCATCTGGGGGGACTTGCAACAATATTTGTACTCAAAGGGGCGCTCAGTAACAATATCTTTCCTCAAGGAGGGCTCAGCATAAACATTGTTGAATTCCACTGGCCCAGAGCCTGTTTGATATGACATGACACGTCATTTATAACGCGCCTGTACACAAGTTTTTCTAGGCGCGAAATCTAGGGTTGCATACTAAACTGGTCTTTCGCAACATGGGATAAAAATTCATTTTAAGAGTCTGCGACATGCTAATGTCGCATCAGCGGTATTGAAGAAAATTCACCCTGCTGCAACTGAGAGCGGCTCAGGGTGTAGAGGAGCCCAGCCTTGTTTACGCATATGTGGCGCGACTGCCCAATTGTACAGGAGTTCTGGGGAAAGAGCATGAATATTGGCACATCAATAGCCTCTATCAACGAATGATTAGCTCCTCTCAAGGAAAACAGCAAACTCCTGACATTTGCACTGCTAGGTGCGGTGTCGGCAAAGCGAGAAATAGCACAGTAGTGCAATCACTCCAGCGCCTTGTGAGCAGATGCATGGGCCAGCAACATGATTGAAAGGGCCAGAGCTGAGAGAGAAGAGAAAAGTGAGTGAGGCTGAGATGCTGCACTGCATGTGGGATAGTTGTTTGGATGCAATGCTGCACTCACTTGGTCTAATGGCTCCCTAGTAACGGTTAGATCGTATTGTGATAGTGATTTGTACCACACATGATATGTGTTGGTTTGCTGTGCAGTGTACCTCTCAAACTAAATGGGGGTTATTGTTTTGTCACAATATATAACCAGATCAAACGTTAGTGAAGAAGTGGACAACGCCCAATGAAATGCATGAGTATTGTTTGATAATTGTTTATGCTGATGTCAAAACCAATAAACAGTTACAAAAAAAGAATCGCCTCTTCCTTACTGCACCATGTCTTACTTTGGATGCAGTGTTCCTTCACTGAGATAAGAAGAGCGAGCAGGTTCAGGTTCTTCTCCATGTAGTGATGACACTGTGGAAGGATAGAGTCAGGACAGTGGTAGATCATCTCTGACTGCTCGGTAAAGGCACCACTATTGGTGAAGGCTTCGATGCCATCTCTGAGCCGACAAGGTTGTCGTTGCAGACTGCAACACATTTCAGATGTGTAGTCATCCCGTCATCAAGAAGTGATCTGACCAGAATTATTGCGGCAGAGAGATTGCCTTGAATGCAATGTCAAAGCTGAAGTCTATGTTTGGGTAAGGCCCAAGCTTTATTCGTGGAAGTCTAAGGTGGACATTCTGTTCATGAGTGCTCCATCTGGGTTGTTTGTCCCATTGAATAGGGTTTCCCATTATGATGATCTCGATGGACCGGAGCTCGAGGGCCACCATCAGGTTTGCCCATTCTTCAAGGAATATGGAATTGTAGTTTGATGGGCATTAGACTAGCACTCTGAACACAGAGGAGATAGTGTTGATAGTGCACTTGATGGGCAAACTTTCAGCTGATGAGTGTTTGGTGGCGTCTAATTGGTTAAAGGTTGTGTGCTCTCACATTACCAGAGCATCCCTTCCCCTGTCAGTGTATTCTATTCACTGGCATCTCTGGTCTTGAGAGGAAGCAATCATTGGCAAGTCTAAGATTCCCAAAATGCTAACATTGGTTTCTTCTAATATAATTCACATGTTAGAAGTGTTTTCCACTCCTCATTGGATGCTGATGAGGCAGACCCTACTGCAGTGGAGGTGTGGGTGGTGTTTTTGTGTGTTTATGTGGAAGGTTTTTCCCAGAAGCAGGGTTGGTATACTCTTAGTTATGAGGCTTGGTGACCGGGCTTGGTGTCCATGCACCGACACATGTTGCTGAATCTAGCAATATCATGTTTTGTGGTTAACCTTCCAGGCAAGAGGGTGAACAGACCAATTTGCATGTAAGCGCTGGCTGTTCTATGATTAGGGGGAGTACTGTCATTAACATTGGCAATCAAGAAATAATGGTGAGCGTAAGTGTGCCACATGGCAGAGACCTTTATAATTGTCCCCCGCTCCTTGCCTCTCCTCTGGAAACCCCTGCCATAGTTCCCCTTTTTTGTACAGTGCCCCGTTGTTTGATAGCTAGATGTCCACTCTATTCATCCCATACATGCATGTAGACATTAAAAGGTAAATATTACCTTAAGATGCCCCACAGTATTCTACATGCAAAATAACGTTTGAGTGTGGGCATTCTAAAACTAGTGATCAATTCCAGACAGGCCACTGGCAACTTTTCTCACCCAACTACTTCAGTCAAGGATTTGTTCCACTAACATATGCTGAAACAGTGCCTTAAGACCATGTCCTGGAAGCCCTGGCATCATTGACAACACATGGCATTTCATACTTCTGTACACTTTATACGCACAACACTACACATGCAAGAATGTAATAGGATGTGAACCTAAAAAAACAAGATTAGTTGAATGTCTCACAGCTGGTATGGTACAACAAGAGATCCTGCCCAATGAGTTGTACCAGCTTGAAGAAGTCACATGCTTGTAGCCTTTTGTTGACACAGGCATGCAGCTTATTTAAGTGCATGAACAAAAGTTCCAAAACAAATGTTATCACTTATTTTGCACAAATAAGCACTCTCATCAGTTGTCAGGAATCACTTTGAACACAATGATCAGTGGCACGACCAGCAGGTTGGGCACTAGGTCGGAAAGGATGGGGGTTGCCCATCATGCCATACCCTTTCTATGCCACTACTTTAAGGTACTCCAGACATGTTTCCACTCAAAAGGGTCACTTCTCCATAGTGAAAAGAAGAAGACATATTGCAGACTCCATTTACAGCCACCTAATGCACTCTCTTACCTAAAAAGAATTCTGCGATGTGTTATTCTCCACTTCACACACAACACATATGGATCAGGCCACCTCAATATGGCGCAATGATTTAGCAATGAATGTACTCTAATCCCCTTCCTGCCTCCAAACCTCCAAGCTTGTTTCTTCTTTGCAGGTACCGGGAGACTGTCACTAAGGGCCTATTATAAGCAAGGTCACTTGTTACTGAGCAGGCTACACATTCCCCAAGCACAGTGGCGATTGTCTTACCAGCTCCGGGATGCCCGGTTCCAGATCCTGGCCTTCCCGTTTGCCTGTGCTGTGCTTTCTTAAGAAGGTTGCTTCGTCCCATATTCCTCACTTTGCATTTCTACATGGATTGGAATTGGCCCAATGGGCCTTGACACAAATTTGGAAGTGGTACATTTGGTTGTTGTATATACATCTATTTTACCCCACTACCACATTTAGGTCTACGACATTTATCACTTTCAAATGTGTGTCAATGAAACCACTATATACCATGAATACAACCATGTCTTCTCACAAGACATGGTTGTGTTACGTGGAATACATGGTAATTATTTATTTCCCAGGACTGCTTCACCGGTTCATTCTAGAGAGTCTCGCTACTTTTACAGTTAATTCTCTTCAGGTGTTTTCATGAGTAGGAATGAACTGTTGTTACCTTTACACTGAGGTACAATCTATAAACAGGAATACATGACTACAAGTTACCAACGCAGATAAGTGGCGGTCTCTATGTATATCGTATCATTCGCTTCCCAGCAAGGTTTGCTCTTTATGCATAAGATACATACATACATACAATCCTGTGATGATCTCTTCACTCTCCAAGAAACATAATGTGTGTTTATGTCGTGTAGGGTGGTGTCATGATCTCTGCTTCCAAAAGGTCAGGGTTTTCCCAACTCCCTTGGAAGCAGATCATAACCCAGGTTCCGAGTGCCAACCAGTCCCAATTGGGACCTTTTGGACCCAGTCCTGGCGCCAGTGGCACCAGGCTCATAAATATGCCCAGTCCCAGCGCTGGAAGCGCCGGGCTCATAATGCTTGGGTGGACTTACCTGCAGCAGACCATGCTGCTTACTTGCCTGCCAGTTGAGCCTCTGATCCTCTTCTGTTTGGAACTACTTTTCCTCTTGGGTGGGGCAGGAGCCACTCCCTAGATTCAGAACACTGGAACTCTTCTGGAAAGCAGGAACTCTTTTCTTACCTAGGCGTGGCTGTGGAAGGAGACACCTAAGCACTACAGGAGGCTATTTAAACCACACCCGATGGATGAATCTTGCTTTGCGTTATTCTGCATCCTCTGCAGCAGAACGCTCATCGTGTCTTCTGCATCTGATCCTGGGCCTAAGGAAAAAGGCTTACCATCCTGAATCCAGTCTTCAGCAACACCTATAAAGACAAGAAAGAACAGGTTAGCATTACGGTCTTCAGTGACAGCTCTTCACTTACCTGGTCCATCGGCTGTCACCAACGCCTCGCGCTGCATTCCGGCATCTGAAAGACAAAGGCTTACCTACTCTTCGTGCGCTCCGGAGGTCTTCACACTGCATTCCGGCATCTGAAAGACAAAAGCTTACCAACTCTTCGCACGCTCCGGAGGCCTTCGGCGCTGCATCCCGCATCTGAAAGACAAAACAAGGTGCGTTTAAAGACATTGGGGAACTTTAATACTCACGTGCCATTACTCCTTTCCACATCTAACCCAGTGGGTATTCCGGCACCCTGCAGCCGCTCCGAACTTGTACCTGCAAAATAAAAAGACAGTTAGAGCGCATCGTGAAGCAGGCAACAAGCGCTTACTTACGTGCTTCCAGGCGCTTCTATTCATCACACGGGCTCCATCTTCAACTCACTTCAGCCCGTCATCCGCCATCGCCGGAACCCTGCAAAACAAGAGACATCATTACTAAAGACTTTAAAGACATTAGAATTACTCGAAACTTACCGTTCGTGCAGTAAACGACGGACAGCAGTCCTCTGAAGTCAAGAGGCCTGCTCCCCTTATCCAGTGAAGAAACTGGTTACAGCACCCTGCCCCGAGGCAGATGGAGAGCACAGCGTTCACTTACCTAAGGTGAGAGCGTTAACCTTTGGGGTTCTACAGGAGAAGAGAAAGGGAAGAAGAGAGAGACATTCAATAACCCAGTTCCTTAATCCCATATTTTCTATCTGCAGACATCTTACCCTTCGAGTCAGACATACAGTGCACAGAGGTCCAGCCCAAAGAGCCAGCCGTGTGTTACACATCACCTTTGAAGATACGGTATACGCCCAGTCAAGACCGGCGCCTCTACGGGAATCAGGTGAGCGTTACAGAACGCAAAGCCTACCACAAAACTCCCGTCCAGGCGCTATGGAAACCTCGGATACCGACCAGCTAGCCCAGTTACTTGGGGAACTAAGGGCAGAAGTGCATGCAGCCCGTCAGGAAACGAACGCTCTAAGAAGGGAACTGATTATTTCCAAGGAGCGAACAGATGATATTGCTAGACAATTGCTACAGTCACAAGCCGGACAGACTCCGTTACCCGCATCTGGGGGTAATCTTCCTTCTACATCCTCTATGAATCCAGTGCAGATCAACCTACCTGGGAATGTACCTCTGGCTCCGCCCGAACGATTTTCTGGTGACCCAAAGAGGTTTGCAGTATTTATCAATCAGTGCCGGTTGCATTTCTTATGCCGGCCAGCAGCCTTTCCAACTGATCAAGCTAAAGTAGCTTTCGTGCTTTCGTACCTTAGTGGCAATGCGGCAGACTGGTCGATCCCTCTAGTAAATCAAGATGATCCGGTCCTCCATGATTTTCAAGCTTTTCAGCTCAGTATGAAAAAACTGTTCGCAAGACATTCACAGGGGCAGGCCTTGGACAATGAGCTTCTTTCGTTGCGACAAGGTAATCAAGACCTTTTGGCTTATATTGCGTCTTTCAACAGACTGATAGTGGAATCTCAATGGCCTGAGGACAAAAGGATTACGCTGTTTTATAGAGGTCTACGTGGAGAGCTCAAAGATGTGTTAGCCCAAGTAGTGAATCCCCCACAAGATTGTTCGGACTATATAGACTTAGTCGTTCAAATAGATCACAGACTGCAGAACAGGAAGGCCGATCGTTCCAAGTTTGATGCTCCAGTATTTTCCAAACCGCCAACTCCTTCCAAAGGAGTAGACTCCGGGGAACCCATGCAAATAGGGGGTCTGAAAGGTCCTCTAACACAAAAGGAACGGGAAAGGAGAAAACAGTTGCAATTATGCCTCTATTGCGGAAACTCAGGGCACTTTCTTCGAGACTGTCCGGTGAAACCTGCCAAGAAGGCAGTAGGAGCTGCAGTTACCAAAGTTACAAACTCTGAGCAGGGAAACGACCTCGCCCGACAAGAATAGAGGTCCTCTTGCCGAGCGTGAAAACCAGTTCCGTGACCTCGCATTTCGTGATACCTATGGTCCTCATTAGCCCTGATAATCCGGATCGATTACATGCAATTGAAGCTTACGTCGACAGCGGTGCCATCGGCAATTATGTGGATCATGAAATGGTTTTGAGGATGAATCTAACTCTTTGTCCCAAGGCTGTAAAGGACGTCACTACTACGGTGGATGGTACGGAGATAGCCTCCGGGCCAGTAACGCATACCACTCAAGAGGTGACGCTAGTAAGTCAAGATGGACACCATGAGAAGATCGTGTTCGATGTGATCAAGGCCCCTCAGTTTCAGATTATTCTAGGAATACCTTGGTTAGAGAAACACAATCCTCTGATCGATTGGCGAGCAAGAACGGTCCAGTTGCCAGAATGTGTCTCTACTTGTCACCCTCCACCTGGTGTTGCACTGGCAGCAATTTCTTCAGAGACTCCCCAGTTACCTCCCGAATACCTAGAATACCAAGATGTTTTCCGGAAGGATCAGGCTAACTCTCTACCTCCTCATAGGTCTTATGACTGCCAGATAGACCTGATACCTGGATCTACTCCTCCTTGTAGTAGAATTTATGCCCTCACCGAGCCTGAGAACCTTCACCTTCGACAATACCTGGATCAATACCTGGCAAATGGGTTTATTCGTCCTTCCAAGTCCCCTGCTTCTTCAGCTTTGTTCTTCATTCCAAAAAAGGAAGGAGACCTTAGAACTTGTATAGATTATCGCTCCCTGAACCAGATCACCGTTAAGAATAGATATCCGTTACCTTTGATCCCTGAACTCCTGGACCAAGTCAGAAAAGCATGCATATATACAAAGCTGGATCTTAGAGGAGCTTACCACTTGGTACGAGTAAAAGAGGGCGATGAATGGAAGACGGCCTTCCGCACCAAGTATGGGCTATTTGAATATCAGGTCATGCCCTTCGGACTTTGCAATGCCCCGGCCGCCTTTCAATATTTTATGAACGATGTCCTCCGAGAGCTCATAGATGTGTGTGTTGTTGTTTACATTGACGACATCCTCGTTTATTCTTCATCGGAATCTGAACATCGGAAACAAGTGAAAATGGTCCTCGAAAGATTGCGTCAACACAAACTTTTCGCTAAGTTGGAAAAATGTGTTTTCAACGTGACTGAAGTTGAATTCTTGGGATTCATATTATCACCTGGCGGAGTGCGTATGGATTCAAAGAAGGTCGATGCAGTTCTCAAATGGCCATCACCATCCTCCGTAAAAGGTGTGCAAAGCATGTTAGGCTTCGCTAACTTTTACCGCAGGTTTATCCCCGAATTCTCTCGAATAGTCCAGCCCATCACTGCCTTGTTAAAGAAAAACAAACGTTTTGAATGGTCTACCGAGGCGGAACAAGCTTTCCAGGATTTGAAGACTAAATTTATCTCTGCACCAATCTTAAAACACCCTCGCCCCGAGCTCCCCTACATCGTGGAAACTGGTGCTTCAAGCCTTGCCATGGGGGCAGTTCTATCACAAAAGGACCCGGTAACCAATCAGTTGCATCCCGTGGCATTTTGGTCCCGCAAATTCTCGCCTCCTGAAATCAATTACACGATTACTGACAAGGAACTTCTGGCTATCAAGTCTGCCTTTAAGGCTTGGCGGCATTATCTGCTGGGCGCCCGACACACCGTTACTGTGATTACGGATCACCGAAACCTGCAATATTTGAAAACCGCAAAAGCCCAATCCTCTAGACAACTCCAATGGGCATTATTCTTTGCCGAGTTTGACTTCATAATTACCTATCGACCTGGTACAAACAACGGTAAAGCTGATGCCCTTTCTCAGATGGGAGTGGAAGAACACTTGATCAACCCTAAACCTGTACCAGTCATTCCCGAACAAAGAATTCTGGGTGTAATCGCCACAGAATCCATAGAGGAAGTTAAGGATAAAGCCAGGCAACTTGTAACTCCAGCAGACATACAGAATTGGCATCTGCAGGGAAAGGACTTTGCAGTAAAGGACAACTTATTGTATTTCCAAGAACGATTATACCTACCCAGCACAGATTTACAGAAAAAAGTAATCTCTTGTTATCAAAGATTCTTTAATGGAAGGACATCCCGGTATGGCCAAGACCTCAGAAAAGATCAAGCGCTACTTCTGGTGGCCGTCTTGGAAAAAAGATATCAGAGACTTTATAATGTCCTGTGGAGTATGCGCCCAAAACAAGAGTCAAAAGGAAAGACCAGCAGGCCTCTTACGCCCTATTGACATCCCACCTCGCCCTTGGCATACGCTTTCTATGGACTTCATCACCGATCTACCTCCATGCTCCGGATACAATACAATTCTAGTAATCGTGGACTTATTCTCCAAGATGGCGCATTTCATTCCGCTCAAAGGCTTGCCAACAGCAGCAACTCTGGGCCGAGAATTTCTCGAAAACATCGTCCGACTGCACGGTTTTCCTTCGCTTCTAATTTCGGATCGAGGTAGTCAATTTATTTCTCATTTTTGGCGAAGTTGCTGTCGGTCGGCTCAAATTGATGTGAGACTATCGACCAGTCACCACCCTCAGACCGACGGACAAACCGAGAGGACCAATCAAACTCTGGAACAGTATTTACGCTGCATGCTGCAACAAACTGAAAAAACTTGGAAAGACATCCTTTGGATAGCCGAATATGCCTACAATAACTCTGTCCATTCGGGAACTGGGAAAACCCCGTTTTTTCTTTTGTACGGCAGTCACCCTCGAACCTCGGAGTTGGATCCCCTCCAAGATCTTGAAACACCAGCAGTAGACTACCTGCATTCTACAATCACCCAAGCCTTTAAGGAAGCTGTTTCTCACCTTCAAAGGGCTAAAGAACAATACAAGAAAGGAGCAGATCAACATCGGAAGGAAGCCCCTCAATATCAAGTAGGGGATCAAGTCTGGTTATCCACCAAATATCTACCTCTAAAAGGGCCACGCACATTCAACCCAAGATACCTTGGTCCCTATTCCATCACTACCATAGTAAACCCAGTAGCGGTCAAGTTGGACTTGCCCCCGCACATGAAGATACATCCGGTCTTCCACGTCTCTCTATTAAAACCCGTGCAACCTCAAACCCGACTAACTAAATCTCCAAAACCTATCCTAGTTGATGGAGAACTCGAGTTTGAAGTCAAAAGCATTCTGGACTCCAAGATCTCCAAATCTAAACTATTTTACCTAATTGACTGGAAAGGCTACGGCCCCCAAGAGAGATCCTGGGAACCTGCTGAATGTGTCCACGCTCCTCGCCTAATCAAAAGATTTCACCGAACATTTCCTGACAAGCCAAAACCCCCGGAGAAGCCCGGTTTGGGAGGGGCCTTGAGGGGGGGTACTGTCATGATCTCTGCTTCCAAAAGGTCAGGGTTTTCCCAACTCCCTTGGAAGCAGATCCATAACCCAGGTTCCGAGTGCCAACCAGTCCCAATTGGGACCTTTTGGACCCAGTCCTGGCGCCAGTGGCACCAGGCTCATAAATATGCCCAGTCCCAGCGCTGGAAGCGCCGGGCTCATAATGCTTGGGTGGACTTACCTGCAGCAGACCATGCTGCTTACTTGCCTGCCAGTTGAGCCTCTGATCCTCTTCTGTTTGGAACTACTTTTCCTGTTGGGTGGGGCAGGAGCCACTCCCTAGATTCAGAACACTGGAACTCTTCTGGAAAGCAGGAACTCTTTTCTTACCTAGGCGTGGCTGTGGGAGGAGACACCTAAGCACTACAGGAGGCTATTTAAACCACACCCGATGGATGAATCTTGCTTTGCGTTATTCTGCATCCTCTGCAGCAGAACGCTCATCGTGTCTTCTGCATCTGATCCTGGGCCTAAGGAAAAAGGCTTACCATCCTGAATCCAGTCTTCAGCAACATCTATAAAGACAAGAAAGAACAGGTTAGCATTACGGTCTTCAGTGACAGCTCTTCACTTACCTGGTCCATCGGCTGTCACCAACGCCTCGCGCTGCATTCCGGCATCTGAAAGACAAAGGCTTACCTACTCTTCGTGCGCTCCGGAGGTCTTCACACTGCATTCCGGCATCTGAAAGACAAAAGCTTACCAACTCTTCGCACGCTCCGGAGGCCTTCGACGCTGCATCCCGCATCTGAAAGACAAAACAAGGTGCGTTTAAAGACATTGGGGAACTTTAATACTCACGTGCCATTACTCCTTTCCACATCTAACCCAGTGGGTATTCCGGCACCCTGCAGCCGCTCCGAACTTGTACCTGCAAAATAAAAAGACAGTTAGAGCGCATCGTGAAGCAGGCAACAAGCGCTTACTTACGTGCTTCCAGGCGCTTCTATTCATCACACGGGCTCCATCTTCAACTCACTTCAGCCCGTCATCCGTCATCGCCGGAACCCTGCAAAACAAGAGACATCATTACTAAAGACTTTAAAGACATTAGAATTACTCGAAACTTACCGTTCGTGCAGTAAAGGACGGACAGCAGTCCTCTGAAGTCAAGAGGCCTGCTCCCCTTATCCAGTGAAGAAACTGGTTACAGCACCCTGCCCCGAGGCAGATGGAGAGCACAGCGTTCACTTACCTAAGGTGAGAGCGTTAACCTTTGGGGTTCTACAGGAGAAGAGAAAGGGAAGAAGAGAGAGACATTCAATAACCCAGTTCCTTAATCCCATATTTTCTATCTGCAGACATCTTACCCTTCGAGTCAGACATACAGTGCACAGAGGTCCAGCCCAAAGAGCCAGCCGTGTGTTACACATCACCTTTGAAGATACGGTATACGCCCAGTCAAGACCGGCGCCTCTACGGGAATCAGGTGAGCGTTACAGGTGGTTCGTCACTGGGATGCTCTCCCTCCCTAGTAGTACACTGTTAGAGTCCCTTACATAAACTTAATATAATCTTCTTGTGCCTATTGAAAGTGAGCAGTCCCCCAAAATACAATCCAAATTCCCCAATGAGAGTCAATTATGGACACACCCCAGAAGGGAATGAAACCAAGACCAAGTACGGGTGAGGTTAATAGGTAAAGTTTATCTAAATCAAGATAGGGTAAACAGAGGACTCTACATACTCCGAGAGCGCTCTGCCCCACATTACACTGTCATTGCATTAAGAAGGGTTACAGCATCATCAGTGACGAAACCATATATGGTACAAAATGTACATTTTCATTGAAGGAGCCGCAGATCGAATATAGCTTCACAGGGGCAGCTTCCAGATGATTGGACGGCTGCTTGGTGGGATGGCGGACGTGACGTGCATCAGCTGGGCTGGTCAATGCAAGATGAAGGTCATGTGGTTCTGGATAAGGTGATTGATACTAGCTCTCTAATCTAGACATTAGTTCAAAGTGCACAATAAAAGACAACCATTTGCATCCTGACAGTTGGGGATAAAACCATATATTTCACATGTTGTATTTATATACGTTTGTCCTGAATCACTGGTTAGGTGAAATGTATGGGGGTCATCTCTGTCAGGGGGTAGGGGGCGTGTGCTCCGTGCGGGCCCAGTGGAAGGATGAGAGGATACATTTCTTGCACTGAGACATCCTTGAGAAATGGGCCTTTGGCAGCACTATCATGAGGAGGAGAAAAGGTGGGGGCCTGTGCGCTCGCCGTGCGTCGCGCTGCCGGGGAGGGAGAGAAGGCCCTGTGTTTGCTAAAGTGTGGCCTATTTCAACTAATAAGGTTAGAAGTACACCATAGGAATGGTGTTGGAACATGTTTTCCGTGACTTCTGCTGCAATGGATAGGGAGGGGGTTTATAGTTATAACTTGGACTGTATCTTCATATATGCAATGTCCACTGTGCTACAGGGTTGCTCTATTTACATTGGCTCCATGGGCCCCACGCTTTACACCACAGCACATCATTCTTCTAGAATCTAACATTTTTGCATGTATATACATTACAGAAAAACAATTAACCTACATCAGATAACCAAAAATATGTGTGCCCAGATATCTTATTCATTACAGTTAGCTAAATCTTTTATCAAAATGTCCTGTTAAATCTCAAAGGAACAGCACTATCACACGTTAATACAAAAGAAAATATATGGTCACAGGCAGGATTAGTATCATGGGTGAAACTGGGTGGCACATAGTTGTGGGGTATACATCTGCTACATCAAAAAAGGTGTGAGGTTAGGGGTTGTGTAGGTCAGATGTCTTATGGGCAGGGTCTGCAAGTGTAGAGGAAGGTTTGTGGAGATGAATGTTTTTGTTTCCAGGACCAGGCTCTAGCCCGGTCATTCACAGGGCAGTGATGTAAGGAGGAAGACGAGAGATACATGGTTTAGTCTGTAGCCATTCACGCCCAGTCTTCCGTGAGAACAGGACAGTCGCAGACACAACAGGAGGGAGGAGGTGGGGGGAGTAGCTGGATAACGGTACACGGCCCCAGGGGAGAGAGGCAGGCCTGCAGGCTGGCATTGCTATGAGGCCTGCATGGGCAGGTACAAAATGGAGTCGGTGTTCATACAAAATGGAGTCAGTACTCAGACCTCTTACAGATGCTGCGCCTGTATATGTCGACCCGAGGCTGTTCGGCACCTTTGGCCAGAGGCGCATGACCAGTCGTGGGGTGAGCATGGTAATGAAGGGGGGGCCCAAACGACCTTTCCTCCCACACACTATAAAGATTTTGTCTCTGCATTTATTATTCTGGATGGGCAACGAGGTACTCTGTCACAGACACTGAATGCACTTTCCTGCCTGAAAGTAATTCTAACATTTTCTATTAGCACCGGTGGGGGAGTTCGGGGACAGAGGGAGAAGCTCTGGCCACCCAGGAGGCACGGAACCTGGGCGTAATCCAGCAGAGAATTCCCATGTTCAATCCAGCCTCATGAGCCTCTTTCCCAGCTGCCATGGCACTTGCTGGTGTGCCAGCACCCTGACCCACGTCTCCCGCTCACAACACTCTCCCACCCCCAGCCTTCACTGCAGTGGCTCTCCACTGGCCCCTCACACCACTGCAGTCGCCCAGTTCCCCGTTACACCCTCACAGCCAACCTACATTTGTCTGTGGATGCTTGTGGTCTGGTTCAAAAGGGATATGACCTAGCAGTTCGGGCTGACTTTCCCTTTTTGGAGTGGGACCAAACCTGAAATGCATATGGTCTTTCCCCTTCTGCAATGGCTTGGCAGGCAAATAACACAGGGGTCTGGAGGGTTGCCCATAGCAATGCCAGAGGTTATGATTAATTCTAAACCTTCCAGCCATCACCTCTTTTGTTTTGCCTGATTCCTACAGAAACAGTAATTTACAGCCACTGAATGCAATCTCCTCCTACCCACCAGGAATCATAAGAGTTGTTCTCTGCAACTAGTCTGCAGTCTGTCCACACAAACACAACTCACTTAGTTACAGACACTGAATGCAATAACTTGCCTAAAAGAATTCTTAATATTTGATATTTGTAACTCTGCAAGTGAGTACGTTTTGAAGGGGGAACCCGAATAGCCTGTTACAACAAAACAGGTGTTTGAACCATAGACCTAGCCAAGCAACTGTTATTTGAGGGTAAACTGCTCAGTGTGTTCTAGAGCAGGGCAGTCATGCTACTTTTCCCTCAGTGTTGTCAACGAGGTGCTCCATTTGATCAAATACTGCCAAAGCCAATAGTTCTCTCTTTTTTTACAAATTAGAAAATATGTGTGTTCAAATGTACTCCAATAGGTGGAATAAGACATTGCATTGATCAAAATAAAAAGGTAATTTATGAGTGATATGGAAAGTCTTTTTTAAAGAAAGAATTGTATAGATCATGTGTTTACAAATAATGAACTAGTTACTTAGCTGTATCTGCAGTTCTCCAGCGTTGGCATCTTTTATAGATTTGCATGCTCGAATATTCCTCGTAGCCAAGACTGGGAATCCCTGGTATATGACAGAAAAACTATAGCAATAGATTGCCTACATATAGTCCAGAGGGAAACTTTAATTTCTAGCCTCTCCACCTCATTTTGAGTCTTTTTAGTCCTAAGCTATGAGGTGGGCAGGCTTTAGTTCCACCCAGATCAGCCATTTTCATATTCTAACTCTAAGTCGTGTGAGTGAAGTCGTCATCCAGCGCAGCCAGTGCAGCCTGAAAGGGGAGGCGGGTTGGTAACATTTGAATCTATGAAAGATATCAACGCCAGAGTACTACAGTTACAGGTAAGGAAGTCATTCTTCTCCACCTTTGGATCTTTCTTGGATTCACATGCTTGTATAGATTACCAAGCAATACAACATGCACATGGCTATGCACCCAATGTGGGTGTACTTCTACTGATACGGCAGGTAATGTTATGTACATACACAAACACTTATCGGGAAGGGAGGGTGAGGCAGCTCTTAGCTTAGGAAAAGAGATGTTGCTGCGACCGTAACCAATCGCAACTCTGACCTGCCGATCTCATCAAGGCAATAGTACATGGCGAAGGTTTGCAATGACCTCCAAGTGGCAGCCCTGCAAATGTCTTTCAGAGACATGACAGCATGAAAAGCTGCACCTGACCTGGGTTGAGTGTGCCGTTACTGAACCTGTTATCGAACAGGACAAGGAAAGGGGTTTTATTCCAGTCTTGCTGCGCCGACACAAAATGATACTACAAACTGCTACAGTTGCAGGTTTATTGTGGTTTGAAAACAGCCTGACACGTGTTTCGAGCGATTCTTGCTCTTCATCTGAGGCTGATGGGTTTATACATAATACATTTAAACAGAAAAAATCAAACGTGCAAACAATTATGTATCATTGCGAAATTAATTGAAAGAAACATAAAATGCATGGAAGTGGGGGAGAAAACAAGATGGGTTGGCATACCAAAACAACCCCGTACCCAATATATACGTTTAAACATTTTATACACGGAAATGCATGGAGGGGCAGGACGACAAAAAACAAACAATTTTTTGGAAATATACATGCAATAATACAGAAAGACACATAACAACAATAGTCGAAAAAGTCCAATTAAACAAATAAAAATTGGGGGGGAGGAGGAGGGAAATTAAATAAAAATTCATTTATACCATACCATTCCATTTTGATTGCAATTGTTGATGATACATACGTGATTGTAATTGAAGGGTCCCGGTTGGGATTAAAAAGATTTATAGGCCGAGAATAGAGAAAAGGAAAAAGAGGAGAAAAGGAACAGAGCAAAGCTATTAGAGCATTGTTAACACAGGCTTTTGAGGTATGGAATGACCAATTGGCTGAAGTAGGCAGCGCTAAAAAATACCTTAATGTTGTTTAGACAAAGCCTTGGCTTGGAGGTGTTATTTCTGTTAGAATACAATGAGAAATAGGAAGATTGGTATATTTACATGCTTGCTATACTTAAAGTAAAAGTAGTGTCCCAGTGTTGAATATCAATCCTAACATACCTTATTAATTCTATAGCTTCGCTGTTGCGGAAATCTCTTCAGTAAAGAGTTTGGACTGCGCAATTTCAATGAAGGAACATCCATTGGGGAATCCCAGTAAGGAGTGGGTAGAGGGAGAGCAAAAGAGAAAAGGGATAAAAGAGTACGAATTAGAAAGCTTTTCACGTGGCGCGTGCCTTCAAACATGCCTCTGGTGCTTAATTGACTAAGTGCGCTCATTCCATTGTGACTGTAGACTTAGGGACTGTATGCAATTAACTCACCCTGGTGGTCTAGTATGACGGAACGGAACGAGCCCCTCTCGCGCGTCCGCTCCTGGTGACTCTTGATATTTTGTACGAACTCAATGGGAGGAGCCTAAGCGCCGGCAGCGTCCGCGGGCGGACTCGCCATCTTGAAGCGGTGTTATTGCTGCCGGCGAGTAAAGGGAATGCCCCGGACATATGACATTTCCCAGTTACTGATTAAACTGTGAGCATTGGGCGCAAGGCAAAGGACTAGTAGGAATACACAGTCTGATAATTGCAATTGCTGCGAAGATTTCTTAGAATTGTCGGCCTAATTATATAAATAGGAAGGAATACACATAATAGTGTGAAAAGGATAATCTAACTATTTTGAACGGTCCAATTGAAAAGAAATGTATATATTGGACTAGAGGCAAAGTGTCGGGTCCACGCCAGAGTGGCTGAACAATAGAAAGGAAAGTGATAGAAAAAGACAGTTGGTCAAAGCAATGCATCTCTGATTAAATGTTTAAACACACAATGCTCTGTTCCATAGACGCCTGAGAAATATGGCAGGATAATCTGAATGTACATTTCTTGGATTGCTATGGGTGTTAGCACGAATTGCATTGTGGATTACGGATATACATGTAAAAGAGACCAAGTATAAAAGCAAAGAAACAACAAAATTATTACATGTTTTCCAGTTCTAAAGACCTCCAAAGGTAAATTGTAAATGTGGAACCAATTTAGAGAAAAGAGTTTATAAAAAAACTGCAAGCTCATGATCTGAGTTAAGACCAGAATAGACTGTCCTGTATTTACAAATGAGCCTCGCTTCAAGTCTAGGCAGATTCAGGATCAAGTTGTCTCCTCTTGGGGGCAATTCTGCTTTAGCAAGCACTACGAATCTAATGTTTTGTTTCAGATCCAATTGATGTTCTTTTTGCCAATGGCTGGCAAGCGGAAATTTTGCATCCTGACTGGCTATAGTAGATAGATGTTCTCTTATCCGCGTTTTAAGTGGTCTGATGGTGCTACCAGTGTACTTTTTATTGCAAACACAGATAATACAATGAACTGTAAACTTGGTATTGCAATTAATGAAAGTTTCAATCTGGTGTGTCTGTCTAGAATTAAAAACAAGGTTGGAGGTCTCCAATGCGTATGGACACATGGAACAGTTGCTGCATTTATGAAACCCTTTAAACTGATCTTGATTTAACCAGGTTTTAGGGCGCTTTTCATTGCGCATAAAAGATGGGCTGAGTGTGTTCTTAAGGGTGACCCCTTTGCTGAATGTGAGGTTGGGCGATGGGTCAATCCAATTGGAAATGTCCATTTCCAGATGTAAGAGGTGCCAGTGTTTTTTCAGAATTCTGTAAAGAATGTGACTGTCTTGGTTGTATCTGGTAATCGGGCGAATCTTATGTATTCCTGGTCTAATCGATGCGTTTTTGGGTTGGAGTAGATCCGTCCTGGCTAACCTGTTGACATTTTCCACTGTGACTGATATCTGTTTGGTATTATGGCCTCTTTGGGCAAATCTGTTTAGGATAAGTCTTTTTTCAGAATCATAATCATTAAGATTTGTGCAGTTGCGTCGAGCTCTAATTAGTTCTCCCTTAGGGATGTTAGTGATGACATGGTTTTTGTGACACCTGTCTGCATGAAGGATTGAATTAACTGAAGTGCTTTTGCGGAAAGTCTTGGTTATGAATCCAGAATCGGTGTTAGTGATTGAAAGGTCCAGAAAATCAATAGTGTTAGGGCTGTAAGAGCAAGTGAATTGGATGCCCCATGAGTTACCGTTCAAGTATTTGACAAATGAAAGTAATTGCTGCGAATTGCCTGACCAAAGCATGAAAACATCGTCGATATAACGTTTCCAGAGGTAAATGTGAGGTTTGAACTCATGATTAATGTAGACAAACTGCTGTTTGAAGAAATGCATAAAGATGTTAGCAAGCACTGGGGCAAAGCTGGCCCCCATAGCTATCCCAATGAGTGCTTGTAATAGTAGTTGCTGAAAAGGAACACATTGTTTTGAAGTGTGAACAGTAAAAATTGTTTGAGCATCTCAATATGCACATAAAATGAGGCAGAAGATTGTCTGAAAATGTAGTCCACATTTGATATGGCCATATCATTTTTAATAGAGGTGTATAATGATTTAACATCTAGAGTAACCATTAGTAAATTCGGTTGAAAGGTTACCTCTGTTAAGATTTGAAGAACATGCATGGTGTCCCTGATATATGCTGGTGTGGTGAGCATGGCAGGCAAGAGACATTCATTAATATATAATGACATGGGTTCCAGGACACTCCCTCGGCCACTAACAATGGGTCTGCCCTCAGGTATGTTAATGAAGTCCTTATGAATTTTGGGCAGAAAATAAATTGTGGCCATTGTTGGGCCATCTACTGTGAGAAATTGTTTTTCAGTGTCTGGTAAGACACCTTTTTTGTACTATTCCAGAACCAACTGGTTAATTGCACATGTAATTTGAGTTATTGGATTGGACAAAAGTTTCTGATAACAACCTTCTTGTTGAAGGTGTGTTAGTCCCATGTTGATGTAATCCACTTTATTCATAACAACCACATTGCCGCCTTTGTCTGCTTCCTTAATTATAAGTTGTTGGTTTCGTGACAGTCCTTGAAAAGCTGTAATTTCTGCTTGACTGAGATTCGAAGATTTGCCAGTTTTTGAATGCCTCGGTCTAGTCTGATCAATGGTTTTGTGAATGTCTTTGATGACGGCTTGATAGAACGTGTCAATGATGTTATCTTGACCAAAAAACGATGTGAATTTGGATTTTGATCTTAATTTTTTCATATGCAGGTTCTGTTGTCCAATGTCGAATTCACTTAGTAATTGAGAAATGCTGGTTGCAGATTGGGAATTTTCATCTTCAATTGACATCAGGATGTGCGTGTTAAGCATGGTCTGTAGTGTAATATCCGATGGTGCTGGAACAGTTTCTTTAGGTTTGTAGATTTTAATCTGTGTAGCGAAGAATTTCTTGAGTTTTATCTTACGGACGAATTTGAAGATGTCTATTTGGATGTCGACAAAATCATTTGTTTTGGATGGTAAAAAGGACAGGCCTTTGTTAAGCACGGAGTGTTCAGCAGGTGATAGGAGATGTTTACACAAATTGCATACCATATTCAACGGTTCAAGTTCATCAACTGTTGTTGATGATAGGCTCTTGTGAGTCTGCGAGGTGCTGGTGGTGCATTTACGCCGATGTTGTTTGCCGCCCCTGGTGCCCCTGTTGGAATATTTGGGGTTGGCATATTTGATGAAACTGGAATTTGAAAAAACGTACTGTTTTTTTGTTTGCGTTGGCTATTTGTGCTTGGCGGTTCCCTTTTTTGTACCGCTGGATCTGTTCTAAAAAAGCATTTGGTATGGTTGAGGGGCGAGTCAAATTATCTTCCTCTATAGGATTTGATACTGATGATTCGGTTTGCAGGGTGTCATCTTGAATGGATATCTGCACATCTGTTTCACTTTCAGGATCTGAGCTGTCTACCGAAGACACTACGCTGCTTGATCTGGATCTAGAGACTTGATCATATTTGGGCTAATATGTATATACTCGGTTGTCCCGATAGTCTCTGTCATCTCTGGAGAATTTGGGTGATTTGCGCAACTTGACTTCATCTTGGTGTTTTCTAAGTATATTGTAAAGAGTTTGAAAGTTTTTGTCTACTGTTGTACTCGGAGCATCAAAAAGGTTAATTTCCTCTTTTGTTTTGTGAATCTCTTTCACAAGACGAGCATGTTCTCGTGTGGCGTGCTCAATCAAAAGCTTCATCATATTATTGGAGCTGGTCTCTAGATTGCTTTGCCAGTCTGCAATTAGGTCTAAGTCTTCCGGATCCTCAAAGTCAGGTAAAATGACAATTCTTAAACCCTGAGGTATTTTGTTTTCTCATAGATAATGGCTAAGTGTGGTTTTTTCCCAAAATTTATTGATTTCCTTAATACTGAGTCTTTCCAATTTAACAAAAAGGGAACGTAGGTCCGATACCTCTTTGGTGATTCTTTTGAAAGGGTTTAAAATGGAACCTCGTGGTGCAAATAATGCTTTAATATAATCTTCTCTAGTGAGGAGGTATTCGGCTTGTTCTGCCATCTCTTGTGCAGCTGCGCGTTCTGAGAGGTTTGAAATTATAACTGGAGAAGTGGGTGGGCAAAACAAACCAAGAGTAGAACGATGCGCTTGCACCATAAATTAGGTAAGCGGGGGGCTGCAGTGGACTGGATGTTGAGGATACCTTGCCCAGGTATACCACTGTGAAATACGAGACAAGGAAAGGGTTTTTTTTCCAGTCTTGCTGCGCCGACACAAAATTATACTACAAACTGCTACAGTTGCAGGTTTATTGTGGTTTGAAAACAGCCTGACACGTGTTTCGAGCGATTCTTGCTCTTCATCTGAGGCTGATGGGTTTATACATAATACATTTAAACAGAAAAAATCAAACGTGCAAACAATTATGTATCATTGCGAAATTAATTGAAAGAAACATAAAATGCATGGAAGTGGGGGAGAAAACAAGAGGGGTTGGAATACCAACACAACCCCGTACCCAATATATACGTTTAAACATTTTATACACGGAAATGCATGGAGGGGCAGGACGACAAAAAACAAACAATTTTTTGGAAATATCCATGCAATAATACAGAAAGACACATAACAACAATAGTCGAAAAAGTCCAATTAAACAAATAAAAATTGGGGGGGGGGGGAGGAGGGAAATTAAATAAAAATTCATTTATACCATACCTTTCCATTTTGATTGCAATTGTTGATGATACATACGTGATTGTAATTGAAGGGTCCCGGTTGGGATTAAAAAGATTTATAGGCCGAGAATAGAGAAAAGGAAAAAGAGGAGAAAAGGAACAAAGCAAAGCTATTAGAGCATTGTTAACACAGGCTTTTGAGGTATGGAATGACCAATTGGCTGAAATAGGCAACGCTAAAAAATACCTTAACGTTGTTTAGATGAAGCCTTGGCTTGCAAATGTTATTTCTGTTAGAATACAATGAGAAATAGGAACATTGGTATATTTACATGCTTGCTATACTTAAAGTAAAAGTAGTGTCCCAGTGTTGAATATCAATTGTAACATACCTTATTAATTCTATAGCTTCGCTGTTGCGGAAATCTCTTCAGTAAAGAGTTTGGACTGCGCAATTTCAATGAAGGAACATCCATTGGGGAATCCCAGTAAGGAGTGGGTAGAAGGAGAGCAAAAGAGAAAAGGGATAAAAGAGTACGAATTAGAAAGCTTATCACGCGGCGCGTGCCTTCAAACATGCCTCTGGTGCTTAATTGACTAAGTGCGCTCATTCCATTGTGACTGTAGACTTAGGGACTGTATGCAATTAACTCACCCTGGTGGTCTAGTATGACGGAACGGAACGAGCCCCTCTCGCACGTCCGCTCCTGGTGACTCTTGATATTTTGTACGAACTCAATGGGAGGAGCCTAAGCGCCGGCAGCGTCCGCGGGCGGACTCGCCATCTTGAAGCGGTGGTATTGCTGCCGGCGAGTAAAGGGAATGCCCCGGACATAAGACATTTCCCAGTTACTGATTAAACTGTGAGCATTGGGCGCAAGGCAAAGGACTAGTAGGAATACACAGTCTGATAATTGCAATTGTTGCGAAGATTTCTTAGAATTGTCGGCCTAATTATATAAATAGGAAGGAATACACATAATAGTGTGAAAAGGATAATCTAACTATTTTGAACGGTCCAATTGAAAAGAAATGTATATATTGGACTAGAGGCAAAGTGTCGGGTCCACGCTAGAGTGGCTGAACAATAGAAATGAAAGTGATAGAAAAAGACAGTTGGTCCAAGCAATGCATCTCTGATTAAATGTTTAAACACACAATGCTCTGTTCCATAGACGCCTGAGAAATATGGCAGGATAATCTGAATGTACATTTCTTGGATTGCTATGGGTGTTAGCACAAATTGCATTGTGGATTACGGATATACATGTAAAAGAGATCAAGTATAAAAGTAAAGGAACAACAAAATTATTACATGTTTTCCAGTTCTAAAGACCTCCAAAGGTAAATTGTAAATGTGGAACCAATTTAGAGAAAAGAGTTTATAAAAAAACTGCAAGCTCATGATCTGAGTTAAGACCAGAATAGACTGTCCTGTATTTACAAATGAGCCTCGCTTCAAGTCTACGCAGATTCAGGATAAAGTTGCCTCCTCTTGGGGGCAATTCTGCTTTAGCAAGCCCTACGAATCTAATGTTTTGTTTCAGATCCAATTGATGTTCTTTTTGCCAATGGCTGGCAAGCGGAAATTTAGCATCCTGACTGGCTATAGTAGATAGATGTTCTCTTATCCGCGTTTTAAGTGGTCTGATGGTGCTACCAATGTACTTTTTATTGCAAACACAGATAATACAATAAACTGTAAACTTGGTATTGCAATTAATGAAAGTTTCAATCTGGTGTGTCTGTTATCGAACAGCCTTCAAGTTCATGCCAGTGCAGAATACCTAACCACCCAACGTGCAAGTCCTTGCTTTGAGATACAGCAGCCCTTTTTGGGGCCTCATTAGATCGAAAATAATCAATATGACTTTCTGAAGGAGGGAGTTTGTTAGATGTAGAATTTCAACCCCCGCTTCACACCGAGTAAATGTAGGCTACATTTGCCCATTGTTGAGTGGTTGCTATAGAATATTGGGAGCAAGATGTGCTCATACAGCAGTGTTAGGGAGAATTCTCATTTATGGCTAATTTCCCTTACCTAGTGAGCAGTGGATTTCTGGGGTTTATTTTTTCCATCTGGTAAGAGTGTGAACCTTTTTCCCACTCTTACATGTGTTTTGCCATGTGTATTTCTACTTGTTTTGTGATCTTCGGCTCTGGAGCCACACCACTCCATGAGCCCAACTTTTTGTGTGTGTTACACAGCACCTTCAGTGCAGTGACAACGGGTTGTCTCTAAGACTTCCCACTGACTCCATTTCTCTGGGCTGACTACTGTCCCCCAGAAACAGGTAAAGTTGCCATTTACTTTATGTAGTCATTTAACCTACAGACCCAGTACACCCCATCTTACATGGAGTATTGGAAAGGGTTAACTCTAACCCTTTTTTGTCTGTACCTCCTGGAGCCTTGTTTTGCTCCCTTAACACTAAAACTTGGCTGGTGGCAGTGGTATCTACCCTAACTTTTCTACCGTGATTATAGTATATAGACGTGGTACTGTTTTAGGCTATTGTGTTAGCCTCGAACATAAACCCGCTTGACCAAATATACTTTATTTTGGCTCCGGTCAGGTTTATTCGCCATTTCTTTGTGTTAACATCCTTCTTGTGTTTTACTTTGCGCGGCAAACCAGGTATGCCTTCTTTGTTTGCCGTCCTCTGGCGAGCTTCTGCGAAGAAGCCCTCCTTTTGCGTCTGGGTGTCTAGGTGGGCTTAATGTGAGGGAGGGGTTTAGTAACCCCCTGCACAGGGTCTCCTTGGAGACAAAAGGCACACTTTGTGTCCATTGGCTGAGGTGGTTGTCCGGGCTGGACAACCCCCGTGCTGTGTGATTGACAGCCAGGCTGTATGAATGAAGGATTTTGGCATTAAAGGCAGGACTCTTGGGCTAGAAGTCAGAGTCGCCACTGGAACTACAAGATCTGAAGAGAAGCAGAGAAGAAGACAGCTGCTGCAACTCCCGAGTCCCGGTGAAGCCCTGCTGCAGTCCTGAGCTATCTAACCTTCAACGACAGAGAAGATCCAGTCCGGAGTCTTCTTCCCTTGAGTGTGGTGGGATCAACCAGCTCACCTTTCTACAGCCAGAGAATCCTCTTCTGGGTCGAAATCGCTACACAAAGCTGCAGTGGTCCGGATAGCCATCAGAAGAGCTCTCTCCTGTTTTAAAGGAGCGCACCTTTTATTCACTGTTGCTTTGCTGCTGCTGGCCTCATCCCTGGGTAGTGCAGATCGCTCCAGATGTCCTCCTTCTTGTCCCCACGACTGAAACTTCAGGAACCGTGAGTCTGCAGGAACTAACAGGAACAACTGCTGTGGCACCAGCTTTCTTCATTCGAATAAGGTACTGTGTCCATTTGGTTGTTCTCTCCATCCGACCTTGAGGAATAGGGTATCGCTGAGATGATTTTAGAGAGGGACATGGGGTGTGGCCTCACCACAGCATTACTAAATACTTCGAAAGGTGGGTTAACACACAGCTCTTGGAGTACTCCGATACATCTGGAAGAAGTAATGGCTATGAGGAAACCCACTTTCCAAGAAAGGTTTTTCATGTTACAGTTGCATATTGGTTCACAGGGGTGTTTCATTGGGGATGTTAGCATTGTCTTGAGTTCCCATGCAGGTACCCTGTGGTGTACCAGTGGGAATGATCTATAATAAACCTTTGATAAACATTTTTACCTTTGGATCACAGAAGAAAGAGGGTACACTTTGATAGATGCTTCTGAGAATCCAGTTTTCTTCAGTTGTAATAAATAAGACAAGTGCACTAAGGAGATGATATTACGGTTGAGAACCTCCCTGTTACATCAAATAGCAAAACACTCATGTTTTGCTATAACTTCTGTGTGTACACATACACTCACCAGTCAGATTCTAAAAGTGAGTACCTTTGGTGTTCAGGAGCCACACTGTGAGAGAGAGAAATCCTGGATTGTGATGTCATTTCTGACCATCCCGTCCTGTCGGAAGCAGCGGATGTACTCTGAGTTGTATGGTCTTTGAGGCTGATATTCTGAATAGAAAAGGGTACTGTTCCCTGCCTGTGCCTCGCAGCCTACGCCCTTACATCCTGTGACCACTGTAAGGTTCAGTGCATTGTTTTGCATTTCACTACTGTATTGTCTCCCATTGCATTGTCTGCATTCCTCTCACTACCAGGTTCTTTGGACTACCACTGTTTTGCTTTGTTAGGTTACTATTGTATTGTTTACATGCTGCATTGCTTGCATTTCTCCTCTTCCTCTCTGGGACCCCCTTTGACCTCCAGCTGTGTATTCTATACTGTACTTGCATTATCATGCCTTAAGTTCCATTGTAGTGTGTTTTTGCTGCTTGCATTGTTCTCTCCACTCACGCTAGGACCTTGCAAGTCCCTAGTATTCTTTTTCTGTGTTGTACTTCTTGCTGCCCCTCTTTGTGTGGACCCCCTCTGTGCCTCCCTCCCATTTGCCCCGACGTGTGACCCCGCCCTTCTTGGGATTCCCCCCTTACCCTCCGCCCGCATATTCTATGGTGCTCTCTGTTTCCCCTATCTTCTCTAATTGCTAGTCTATCGACTAGCCTATCCTTCTCACTAGGTCTGGTAGGAAGAAGCTCAAACGGGACATCCTGGTCTCCAACCCAGGCCTCTCTCTCGCTGATACCTACACCTGTGCTTCCTCCAGACACACCCTCACCGACATCCTCTTTGTTGTTCCATCTCCAGTTCAATTGACCCCACATATGTTCTCTGTTCTCTCTCCTTTTTCCTCCTCTCCCATTAATGACGGTACCCGGTGGTAGGTCCTCCTGGACCCCTTGCACTCCTCCAAGACCATCATTAATATCTACTTAAATGGTACTTTCTTGGTCCAGGGCCCTCAGGCCAATCTCCTCCTTTTCGATAGACGCTTCCCACGTCTCATCAACTTCCTTTCTTCTCCTGCTACTCCTATCTACAGAGGCGTTGCTAGAGGGGGGCTAAGGGGGCTATAGCCCCGGGTATTTTGGTTGTAGCCCCAGATAGAAGCTCAGGGGTTACAACCAAAAAGCTAGCTAGCTCTGAGTCCTCACAGTCCTGACATTACAGTAGCCCCGGATCTTTTCCAGACCTAGCAACACCCCTGCCTATCTACCCCTCTCTGGCGCCTCTGCCGCCTCCTTCCGCTGCCACATCTCTGGCACGCACCACTGCTTCTTTGGCTGCTCTGCTGCCTCCTTCCTCCGCCACCTCTCTGGGACCTTCTGCTGCTTCTCTGACTGCTCTGCGTTCTCCTCTCTCCACCACCCCTCTGGCACACTCCCCTGCTTCTTTGGCCGCTCTGCCTTCTCTTTCCGCCACCTCTCCGGCACTCTCTTCTTCCTCTCTGAGTACCCTTCCACCTCCTCCTTCCTCCTCTGCCCATTCTCGGGCTCCTCTAATACTTCCGCAGGGCCTAACTCATGCCTGTACCCCTCCACGGAAGTCTTTTAAAGGTGGCAATCAGATGTTGTTTGGCCTGACCCTGACAATGGTCATGGCTTCCTCCTGCAGGTCCTCCAGCAGGTCAGCTTGCTGGTGTTCTAAGAACGTATTCAATTGATGCCATAGTTCTCTGTCATGGTGTGCTGTCATTGCTAAGGCATTGGCAGTATTAATGGTGAGGTACTCCTGGGCAGAAACTTTATGTTCAATGGCTTCCAATTTTTTACCATCCTTGTCTGGCGGCGCCATGAGGGGTGAAGTCGGGTTGGTTGCCTGCACCTAACTGCTACTGTGATAAACTAATATGTTTTTGGCTGACCCCTTAAAAATAAGGGAGCAATATCTGATCTGGAGCCTTGTATTTCTTTCCAGGCCTCACTGTGATATTTAGGGTTGATAGAGGCATCTTTAGAATTGCTTATCCGATCTCACATATGGTGTCTAAGATGGGTATATGCAGGGTCGGACTGGGACCAGAAATGGGCCCGGGCACCTCAAAAAAATGTGGGCCTCAAACCCTCATGAGTGAATCATGTCAATTCACAAATTTACAGAAAATGCTACTTATGGAGGAGGGCTATTGGTGTTGGTTGCATGTAATGTTCTGTGCAAACACTTGAGAAAACGAGTGATAGCATTCCTTATCCATGGCCCTGGCGTTTGATAATGATATGTTATTGAAATAGCGCGTTTGCCAAAGCACTGTACATAGCACATATTTACATAAAATCATTACCAACCCAAATAGTTGGTATTCTCTTATCAACTTCTGATTAATGAAAGGCTGAGTTGGCCTTGCCAGGATTTTAACTGATACCTGCAGATCATGCATAAATCGAAGCAGCGCCAGCGAGCGCACAACCTGCTGGTCTATATTATTGGAGTAATTTAGGAGGAACAAGCAGTTCCTTCCTTCTTCGCTCCCATCATCCATTACTCCCTTATCCCTCCCCCCCTTCCTTCCTCTTGATTTTCTTCTTTCTTTTTTTCTTTTGTACCTTCCTTTTTTCTTGCTTCTCCTTCCATTCTCTCCCCTTTCTTTCATGGGCATTTTTCCTCTCCTCCTTTCCTTCCTCTCTCACATTGTTTCCTTCCTGTCTCCCTACCGTCTTTCCTCGTAACTTTCCCCCATCCTTCAACCCTCCTTGTTTTTGTCTCTTTTACATTCCTCCTTATTTCTTTCCTTCCTCCCTCTCTGTAATTCCTACCCCATTGTTATTTTGGAAAATAGCAGTTAAATATACATTATTGAGCATGGCTCAACAAGTTAGGGTGCACTCAAGTCGAGTGCAATGATCGGCTCTGCAGCATTCTTGAATCACAGCTGATACCAACGGGCAGCTGCATCACCAAACCCTTAGTTGAGACAGCATGAGAGTGTGATAAATCCATGTTCAGACAGAAGCATTTAATCTCTGCATGCATCATCCCCACATCTGGGTCTGTCTAGGTATAGATCTCTCACAGGACTAGGGGCCAGGATTGACAATGCTTGTATGTGTTGTGTAGCCCTGCAGGTAAGGTGCCAGGAAAGTGTGATGTCAACAAGCATGCAGTTTCAGCTATGACTTAACAATGCCACAATTCACCACAACCAATGATGCCACCACACACCTCATGCCGCTCATATAATCCCTAATCTAAAGCAATGTCACACTACGGTTACCACCTCCCCAATTCTACCCAATTCAACAGTGTGAGATCCATCCCTTGTTAAATCAGGGTAATGCACCTAAACTACTGAGGTACAATTGCTGGCTGGAAAATTAGGAAAACCTGTCCTCAGTGCACCACGTGATGCTCATACCAATATGGCACAGAGCGCTGAGTTCTAGGTCAAAGTTTTGAATGCATAGGATCGAATGACCAAAGGGTCGAATCAAAAGGACCGAAAACCAAAGGGTCGAAATATTTTTGTGGTAAAAACCACATTTTTTTCCGAAACGGAAACTCAAAAAAATATATATTTAAAAAAAAAAAATCGACCCTTTTATTTTAGGTCAAATTGAGTCGACCCTTTGGCATTCAATCATTTTGTATTCGGTACTTTAACTGGACACCAGAGCGCTGCAGAACTGGCACTAGCGATAACCTGGCTTTAGATCGCTGTATTTAGACTTTTGTGAAGTGAGAAGCTCTCACTTTCCACAACTTCCTGTTTCCTGATCAAAACTTTGAGCAAACATGCCCTACAAACCAGTTTAAGGAGCAAGTATTTAAACACAATGTAACATTCTCATCCGTACGAAAATGCACAGGCTGTCCCTGAAGGAAGCACACCCTGACCCTGTCAGGGAATGCTCTCCCTAGATGGCCGGTGGTGCGCCACCTATCTAATAATGATAGCGAGAGAAAACTATCCCTCGTCACCAATTTTCACACTCATTGAGTAATACCGTATTAAAAATCTAAAGGAGCGAGAGTAAATCGAGACAGATCTTCCTATTGGATCATGTCTTGTCTGTGTTCTTAAGAGGCGTGCTGCCTCGGGGGATTTCCTCTAATTTGTATTCACCAACTGGACAGCAGGCTCAAGAAACGTCATTAGTCACTTTTGGAGAGTAAAATATCCCTGCATATGGGGATAGCCTAAAAGGAGTGCTCACGTAGGGTGAGCAAATATAGTTTTCACATATCCTAACCATACACCCAATATATATTAAAGCAGGCTGGTTGGAATAAGGGCCAGTGTGCAAGGCATTCTGGGAAATAGTTTTTTAAAATGAAATTAGTTTTGCTAATTGCCTCAATCCCAGATATTCTGGATATATAGTACATTCTGAAATACCATCCTAGGGCGTACAGAATGTAACAGCCATATGCTGCAAAGTTTGGAAGCAAGGTCAAACACTATGCTCCAAAGCCAACAGTTTGGACTGAGCGAAAGGACCACATTATGACAAATGATAGTGCACACTTGTGCTTCCACACTTTATACCTAATGCAGAAGTACAATTGACGGTCTGTGTCCTATAATTGTACACTGGAACTTAGGAAATCAGCTCTTACAAGTAGCACTGTGCATTGGACACTCCAAGTCAACGGGCATGCACAAAATACACATACGTGGAGCAATATTTACTATAGTTTAAGAGAAATTTCAATTCCTGTAAACTAAAATTATGAAGCTGTGTCCGGCCTGTAGGGGTTTGTTCATGTCGATTTTCAGACATTTTTAGAAGATGATAAGAGCTTTTGCTCACAGGTTAAAAAGAGACATGTGGCATGGATGCAGTTCGTTTTCAGTCTTAGAGAGCTTTCAGAGAGGCTCGATCATGACCTGATAAGTGTGACATACATACATACAATCTCACTGCATGAAGGAGCCAACAGGTACAATAACATAGACACAGGGCAGCCCAGGTCAAAACGTAGAGCTTCCTAACACATATGTATTGTGACACTGGAGCCACCTAAATACTGTATCATCACCACTCCCTCCCAGGCCCACCCAATTGAAACCTTTATAATTAACCGCCTTCACCATGCTTTTTTAACACTGACACACTGAGTAGCATTAAAGGCCTTTACCACTAGGCAGCACTGAGTGTTTTCACCACAGAACACCATGACATTCGCATGCCTTTAACACAAAGCAGCACTTAAAAGAGCGTAAACATCTCTTTCGCTGAGTAGCATCGCAGAGCAGCATTAATGTTTTATACATTAGGCTGCACATTTGGTAACTCTGTCCTGACTTTGCCGCAGTAGATAACCACTTCAGAACCAGTCCCGCGTGATTCGCTTAAACTGTAGTCGGACCTCGTCCATTTATGGAGCTCTCCCATCGAGTAGCACCCCAAGAAGCGAGGGCACGGGTCCAGCCCGGGCTATCTTAAAATGGATAGCAAAGCGCAGACCTTCTCGGACTTGCGACCAGAAACCCAGTGGCCACTAGTGAGCATCAGTAGGGCTGCCTCCAACAAACCAACTGAGCGGCCCCATAAACGCCTTATGCACGGACGAGCAACATGGACAGCCAGGTACCTATCACCCTCTTGGCCCACATTATGAGAAATCAGATTCAATTGAATACTTGGGGCCAGGCTTGATAGAATATGGAAGGTGGAGACAGGAATTACATGTCCCTCCTTGAAAAAACAAGATCACTGGAGCAAGCAGAGTTTTAGAGAAATTGGGGGTCATTACGACTCTGGCGTTAAGGGTTTAATGGCGCCGTAAAAGGTGTTGGCGCCGTTAAACCCTTAACGCCTGATTACGAGGTCCCTTCGCGGGACCCGACCTTAACGGCTGGTTTTACCAGTCGTTAAAGTAGGGTGCCGCAAAGGGACCTCGGTGCTAATTACGGTACCGCAATTTGCGGTACCGTACTTACCGCCTTCCCCAGTCCCATTGAGCCCTATGGGGCGAAAATGGGAATGGGAAGGGCCATGGTGAAATGGGGAAATACCGCCCCACCAAACTTGGAATGGGGCGGTATTTCCCCATTTCACCATGGCGGACTCGTTACAACACCGGTACCAACCATGGTGGTAATAGCGCCATGGTTTAGCGCTGGGGTTGTAATGAGGGCCATAGAGTCTGTTCATGAGGGAGTTCATTGGCTGTAAGAAAAGCATAAAGGTAGGGAGAGATACCTTGGGGAGAAGAATATGTCATCCAAAGAAATTACCTAACCAAGAGTAACACAACCAGAAGAAGAGAAAATAACCTGCCTTCGGTAGTAGTGTACTTTCTGATGGTTTAGCAATTCCTCCCATAAAGTCCCCAGAATATCCCCAGAATACACCTGACTTCAGGAACATTTTGAGCCCCCAGGGTGCGCGCTTCTGCTCTGCGGCAGCTAAGCTCCAGGTAAATCATGTGTGCCATTTGACGGCATTTTTACACAGAGATCACACTAGCCTCGTGCATATTTTGACTTATTTCTGTGATACCTGAAAAATCAAGATTCTTCATAAACTGAATTCCTAAAAAGGCCTAAAGAACTGAATGAGAGACTACAATTACTTACACATTCATCAACGATGTCAGTACTGTGGGAGCACACCATTAAAACGCAAAGAAAATAAGTCTTTAGGTGAAAGGAGGGTTTTTGAAACTAGCCTGACAGTTTAATGTATTTTTTTACATTTTTAAAGTGCTCAGAGAGCCCGGGGGCATTGAGGTGCTGTTATAGGAATATGTCTTATAACGTGCTTAAAACACCCAGAGGTTTCTAAGCGCAGACCCAGGATCGAACCTGTGTTGCTTTGTGTCGTCTTGTTTCCAAGGTGAGCACGTTGCCGCTGAGCTATCCCCCAGTTAATCATACTAATGCTGACACGTACAGGTCGCCCAATGATATGTCAGTTCAAAGTCCTGCCTGGCTGATTCCCAGTCTGAATTTACTGTTCCTTTATGTATTTTTTCTAACTAACGATTAATATCTCTAATCCATGTTTGCATGAATTTAATAATTTGCTCCAGGAAGTTGACCGTCCAAATTAAGTCATTGTTGCATGAGTACTGAATCTCCAAGTGATGTCTAAAATAATACTATCTTCTTGTCCATCCACCTTTTTGGTTTGGGCTATTAGGTATTGCTTGCTACACCTATAGGCGAAACTATTGCATCAGAGTACAGATGGGGAGTAATAGCATATGAGGAGGGACACACAGCTTGTAGGTGTTGTTTGGTTATTTGATCACCCGTTGACTGCTCATGGCCATGCTAATCCCTACGGACATTCTCACCCAGTTCCTGCCTTTCCCCCTGGGCACCCAAAGCACCTCCTCATGGGAACTCTTTGAGCTTGCTGTAATCAAGCCTTACCATCGAACTTTGCACTCAAAGTGCCTGGCAGTGTTTTTTTTTTTTTAAATCAGTCTTCAGAGAGTTAATTACTTAATTGGAGCTCTAAACCTGCTACTGATGTAAAAAAAAATGTCTAACAGGTCTATTAGTCCTGAAGTCCTGCTAAAAATAAGCATTGGCAAAGCCAATATTTTTGGCTTGTCATTAGTATTATATGTTTGCCTGGCACTGCTATTATATGCGCAGGTATTTGCCCCATTTTGCACCTGCTATCGTTAATGGCCATTTAATACCATTATGGCAGTGCCTGGCAAGTGCCTTTCCCATGCCTACACAAAAGCCCAAACTTTTGGCATTGCCAATGTTTTTAACCCCCTTTTGTGGTTTTGTAACTATGATTCTTTGCTCTACATAAGAATTATAACTTTGTGATGTAAGTGTATGTATTTATATATGTGGTATTTTTCATACTTTAGCATCAGAAAATATTGTAAATCAGATTAGTCCTTGGGTGAATAAACTGCAATTATTTTTCTAAAATTCTATGTGCCGCGAATGTTTATTAAGTTATTATTAGAACTGAGCAGAATGTTGTGATTATTCATTGTCATCCATAATCCTCCAGTGCCTCCTTTCACTTCTGCTCCTTCTTCCTACTCACCCACTTCATTGGAAGCCACTTCCCATCAGAATCAAAGGCAGGCTGACTGTGCATCTCTTCCAAGCTCGACTTAAACTTTTCCTACTAGCCAAAATAGAAGCACCTCCCAACCCCTCCCCATCTCCCCACTTGACCCCACCAGTCCCTCCAGTGTTGCTTAATGATGTGGTTTGGGATATTTTCTCAATACTGTTCTTTAGGTTGCAGCACTTCTTTTGACCCTGGGCTATGATCCACTTTGTTGACGCCCTCAAACTGGTTCACCACTTGTTCTCCTTTTGTGCTATTGTACAGGCACTGCAGGGCAGACCCAAATACTGATTGATAAAAAATCACTCCAAAGGGCGTCAATAACGAGTGCACAGTTTGCAAGGAAACAAAATTTGCATTATATGCAAATACGGCCAGTCAGTCAGTCCCATAGAGCTGAAAACTGAAACCACGCTCGACACACCTATTCTAAGTTACATCTTTTATTGCAGAAAACAGCACAGTCGTATAATCAAAACATATAACACTGTGGTGTGATTTGTCCATTATAACCAGGTTATTTGTGGAAATAATGTACTGTCCTTATTGGTCAAGACAACTTTGGACACTCATGATATGCATGCCCCCAAGAGGACTCAATCTGGGAGCTAGTGCAAACGATGAGGTCAACCCTGCCTGGTAATACAATGGCTTCCTCATGAGACCAGACAATTTCGTACTCCCAAATGGCTTCTTGCCTGAAAACATGTTGCACCCCTAGCAGGCCCCTTAGTCTACCTCTCTTGGGAACCAGGTGCTTTATAAAAAAACACAGTTGAGGCACCGCTCCTGGGGATGAATTTCCTGTATTTATTTGCCCTAGTTGGTCAAACACCTGCAGTTCATATGGTCTGACCACTTTTCAATGAGGGCATTATTACTCCAAACCTAGCTTGACGTCCTTCACAGCTGCAAGACTAATCTAATTGTCAAAACCAACATTCCGTTCCCAGCTCCTGTGAGCTGCTCGACCTCACACAATTAACTGCTATCTACGCTGCACCCCTCCCTTCTTTCCTTAACCTTGGCTGTCGGATCATTCACTAGGGGAAAGATGCATACATTCTAATTAAATGGACAGAGCAAAAGCTTCAATGGGTGGCCCAATTAACTGGTAGAAGCAGCAACTTTCTAGAGAGGCCTAATCCGAAATTGCTACTGTGGCACACAGCCCACATGTTACTAGAACACAACATTTACCCTATCTCGCTGCTGAACACTACAACTACCTTTTACCAGCTACCAAAAGCTGTGCTACATTTCCTTAACACTAAAACTAAAAATACAGTATGAGTCAATACTACCAGCTACAAAACTATTAAATAACGCCCTTGCTGTAACCTTTACATTTAACATGCAACGGAATTACATTGTTGCTCCTTCTTTCATCGTGTAAGGCTCTATGATGCTCTTTAAAATGTGTCAAGGCTAACTGGAAATAACATGTGTGCAGAACTGCCAAGCCAAACTCAAAATACTGCCCCAAAGTGGCCAGCTCTTTTTTGCTAATACGATTTGCACAGCCTAAAACTCTTTCCAAGGTTGGGGCATTACAATTGCATCCCAACAGCACCCTTCTTGGGAATGCTTCTGTAATCGCGTTATTGTAAATCATTTCTGATTGAAATTGACATCCATGTACTTGAAATATAGGCAAATCTATGTATTAAAGACAACTCTCTGGGGCTAACTTACAGAAGAGGTTGGCATACTTTCAATATGATTTACGGCTTTATGCAACTTGAAAGATATAAATATGACCGAAGTAACCACCCTATCGTTATCAACCAGGGTTGTATTTGCTGGGAGATGATTTCCTAAACTCTCTTTACAATGTACAGATGATTTGCGTATCTGTTGACTGTTATCACTATTTGCTTTACTTAGTAACTTCTCCTGTGTACAGATTCAAGTGATGGTGAGCAACTAGCAGATTTTTGTGAAGCAAACAAATACCTTTTCTCGATCAAACCTTTCTAATGTGTTCCAAATGTGAATTTCTTGTGTATTTTGGTTCTTAAAATGTGCAGGGTGAGGAGCATTTTCATTATTGGTGATAATGGCATGTGGGATTTCGTTGATCATAAGAGGCTGTTTTCCTGACACTAAAAGATAAAAGTGTATGGTTCAATTTAAAGAAAGAAATAGAAGTTCCATGACTGTGGCATGAATAATCAACCTTCCAATGTAAAAGCAGATGGTGGGACCTCTCTCCTAAGGATGACTTCAGTAAAATCCGATAAAACAAGTACTGCAAATCCAATTCATTTAGGGCTCTAACATGTCTTAACGTATCCGCACTTGAACTGGATCAACTAGTAACTTCAATCCATGGCCATTTTCTAATACATGCTCTATGTACCTGGCGAATTCAGTGATGGAAGTGGATCTCCTCTTAAAGTAAAGTCTGTCTACGGTATTGCCTCCACAATGAAAGAAGCAGCTTCTGGTCCACATTTTATCATCAGTGAGACAAGTATGGAAAATGATCCCTGAACATTTGGTGCAGCGCAGTGTTCCGAGATACGCCAAGGCAACTCCGCTCTTTCTTTTAGCTTTCCTATTCTTTAAGAAGTTTATGAAAGTTTGGAAGGGAACTGGATGTCCAAATGATTAGTCTTCCATATTGGATTAGTTATATTTTACATTGAAAATGCTAATTTAATGTCTACTGTCCAAACGAAATTACCTCTCGGTAGCAAAATTACGCATTCACAGCTTTCTTATCTTTACAAAGACATTTAATATGATGTGGCTTCCAGCCAGTTCCCTTGTCAGTGTGTAAGTCACGGAGATGTGTTTCAAGCTGCAATAATTGGCATCATTTTGAAGAGAAAGAAGATTGCTTGATAATCAGCTATTGGCTATATAATTACCTTGATATAAAGGCAATGCTAGATTGCATGTACAGTAACACAGAGTTGCACCATTTCGTTTTGAGTCACATTCGAGTTGCAGCCGATTTCAAAGATGTCGTTTTTTAATTCAGGATGTCATTTGCCAAGAATGTATTACTCCTCTATTATGTCTTTGTTATCGGCGGTAGGTTTCTGACGCTGCGGGTGCATGTGGGACTTTGCCAGCTCTCAGCATAAGGACAAGGTGGAAATTAACTGTACACAGCGTGTTTACTGCCACGTCACTAATGGGTGTTTTCAGAGTCACCTTATGTAGTGCTTTCTGTGAACCAAAGCACAGGGGCATTTTTGGGAACTAAGTGCAATGTCTCATCAGCAGAGCACCTTGACTTAATCTCTGTCAATCAACGATTGTTGACAAAGGCACTTTCTGGAACAAGACCACACAAAGACCCACCTTCTGTTGACAATGCAGAATCACTGTTGAACGGTGCAACTGCTTCAGCATCCTGGGCTTGGCGTGTCCACTGGGAATTCCGCTGGGTCTCTGTCCCCGGAAGGACTCCTAAAAAGGTGAAATTTCCAAGGGTCAACCTAAACATGGGGAGTATCCCCAAATTCTTCTTGCTGTGTGCAATGCCAGTGGCATGGCTTTAAGTAGGGATATACAATGTTAAATTCCATTGTACATTCACTCCCTGTGTCAGGTGTGCCACCACAAACCAGTATAATTAGCATTTGTGAGGCGTCATTTTTAAAAAATGTTTTATTGTTGTTTGAGAAAACGTAACCTTTAATAATATACATAATGAACACAATACATTTTCTTAAAAATAATTTCTTCTCCATAACGGCAACCTAAAAACCAATACTTCACATGTTTACATACATAATTACATTTCTCATCAAGTATAAACAGAATAAATACATTAAAATTCATAAATCAATTCAATCATCCTAAAACCTTTCTAAATGCAGTGCTCTAATAAAACAAGAGAACCCTATGACTGTGGAGGTAGTCCTCCCTGACAAGCAAGTGTACCTCCCTGACAAGCAAGTGTACCAGGCGTAATGCCAGTTGCTAGGAGTAGGGCACAGCAGAGAGTCGGGAATATCTTGGTGTCATGGAGATGAGTATTATGCCATCTGTACTTTGGGAGATGCCAGTACCCATTGGTCTATAAACCTCCATAAAACCTAGAAACCTGAGTGGACTGAAACAGAGAACATATTGTAGTCTATTTCTCATATTAAAGCATTTTTTTCAATTATTACAACATTTAATAATAGAGTACAAAAATATACATTACATGGCCACGGCAGTGGCCATGTAGTTATGGTTAGGTTGCTGTTTCCATAGCAAGAGCACTTTTTGGACGGCTTATAACTCCACTCCCCATGGACAAATCCTCACCAAACTGGTGATGTTTGGAGCTGGGGGGAAAAGTTATAGGGGGGTCGCAAAACGTCTTTTTTCCCATAGACTGAATGGGGGAAAAACTTTGCGCACGGCTACAGGCTAGACCGCTGGACGGATTTTCACGAAATTTGCGACAGGGGATTGGTCCTGAAAACGTGCTTTTGTAAATTTGATGACCTCCCATGCAGTACTTTTCTTTAAAATGACCAAAAAGTAGGTGTAGAAAAATGAGTGATATGTATGTTCGCTCCACGGTCACACTTCCCTGTTCGGTTGACGAACAAGAACCTGAATGGATAAGGGGCTGCCGTCATGACCGCGTACACGTGACGTCTCTGCCCATTGGCTGCTGCGAGACGTGTTCCGTGTCACATAGTTTGGATGCGCCCAACAACCAGCGTACACATGCTTTTTTAATTACCCTATTTTACTGTGTTACAGAGCATTGGGAAAGGTTCACACAGTAAGAAATGGATGATGTATGCATTTGTTCTTCGGCCGTCATGATGGAATTTCTATGGACACCTTGTACGTACAGTAAATGTGGGGGGTAATAACGATAGCACTTCAGTCCATGTAGTGGGCAGGAAATTTGTAACACTTCACTCCATGTAGTGGACGGGAAATTTGTAACTCGTGAATGCACACGGGTATAGGTAGGCAACATTGAAATTGACAACATGCCGTGGACGCATTATTTTCCCAATGGCTATTTTTACATTCATAAGCACGCCGCCATGGGTGGCACATGCTACGGTGCTAGTGGCCAGGGCCTACAGTCTTAGCATATGGGTAATTAATGCACTTCTTCTGGGGGTCAGTCATCATGATGTAATGCGTATGGACATCTTGTACGCACAGTACACTTACTCCTACTTAATGACGTATGTTCTATGGCCTCCTTGTATGCACAGAAAAGGAGGGGTCCAATAAGGCCAGTATATGAGCCTGTGCACTGCATGGAGGAGTTGTTACATTTGTAAGGACACGTGTGGTGTTAGGGAACATTGAAATTGCCAACATGCTGTGAATACATTACTGTTTCCAATGGCTATTATTATATTCATTAATACGCTGCCATGGTTGGCACATGCTACGGTGGTTGTGGCCAGGGCCTAGAGTCTTGGATTCATGGCCATCGGCCGAAGGCCGAAGGCCTTACTTCCAAGACTCTAGGCCCTGGCCACAACCACCGCCGCATATGCCAACCATGCATACATCCCTTGTGTTGCATTTTGCTTCGCAAGTTGTGGGGAGTGCGTGCAGTGTTGGGTGCATGGCCACAGGCCATGCACCCAACACCAAAGAGGTGGTTGTGGGGAGATCATGCACTCTTGGGTGCAATGCTGAAGGCCATGCACCCAATAATACACTTATACCTACTTTATGACGTATGTTCTGTGGCCTCCTTGTACGCACAGAAAATGAGGGGTCCAATAAGGCCAGTAGTTCAGCCCGTGCAGTGCACGGGGGAGCTGGGACATTTGTAAGGACACGTACATTACTGTTTCCAATGGCTATTATTATATTCATTAGTACGCTGCCATGGTTGGCGCATGCTATGGTGGTTGTGGCCAGGGCCTAGAGTCTTGGATGCATGGCCGTCGGCCAAAGGCCAAAGGCCTTAATTCCAAGACTCTAGGCCCTGGCCACAACCACAGCCGCATGTGCCAACCATGCATACACCCCTTGTGTTGCATTTTCATTGGCAAGTTGTAGGGAGTGCGTGCAGTGCTCGCACCCAAGAACAAAGAGGTGGTTGTGGGGAGATTCTGCACTCTTGGGTGCAGGGCCGAAGGCCATGCACCCAATAGTACACTTAAACCTACTTTGTGACGTATGTCCTGTGGCCTCCTTGTACGCATAGAAAATGAGGGGTCCGATAAGCCCAGTATTGCAGCCCGTGTAGTGCACAGGGGAGTTGTTAGATTTCTAAGGACACGTGTGGAGTTAGGGAAGATTGAAATTGATAACATGCCATGAATGCATTTTTTTTCTAATGGTTATCATTATATTCATTAGTACGCCGTCATGGGTGGCACATGCTACGGTGGTTGTGGCCAGGGCCTAGACTCTTGGATGCATGGCCGTCGGCCAAAGGCCGAAGGCCTTACTTACAAGACTGTAGGCCCTGCCAACAACCACCGCCACATCTGCCACCCATGCACACACCCGTAGTGTTGCGTTTTTACTGGCAAGTTGTGGGGAGTATGTGCAGTCTTGGGTGCATGGCCGAAGGCCATGAAACCAAGAAAAAAGTGGTAAGTAGTAGACTTGGAAGACACTGCACACACATCCCATGTAAGATCTACAGACATACTCCTAGAAGGGAAGCATCTGGGCAGAGGTACTGAAGGATAACACACCTATAGAATAACCCCCACTACCACACATCACCAAGGTGGTTGTGGGGAGACCCTGCAGTGTTGGGTGCATGGGTAAAGCCCATGCCTGCAAGACTAAAGTCATAAGCAGTGGAGTTACATGTTAATATGGGTGTGGAGGATTGTGGTCGTTGTTTTGATGCCCTAGTTTCTTCACTTCATGGCTGCAGACGATGGTCCGAAAAGTAAAATCATAAGCAGCTAATTTACAAGGACCATGTTTTACATATGCAGCAATGGTTGTGGATAGGACCTGTACTCCTTGAAACTTGTTTATAAGGCGTAGGTGGTAGGTTACTCACCGCAGACGAAAGGCCAGCCTACAGGCACTGCAGCATATTACTACCATAGATTAGACGAGTACATTCCCATGTGTAGAAAATGCTTGCCAATATACTTACTCCTTACTTTGTTCAGAATCCATAAAAAAATGTAAAATTGGTTATCGTACTTGGCGGAAGTATCACTTTTTCCATTTCTGTGATGAAAGAAAAAGGTATGTTAATGTTTGCAGTTTTTCCACATTTGCCAGATTGCATAATAGACAGTTAACTTTTTTTTTTTAGACCCTCATATTTAGTTTACAAACCAGTGTACGGTTCATTGCACTCAGTTTCTGTGTTTGCTTTTCTAATCCTTGGGTCTGGGGAAAAAAATCCTTCATTTGTTATGAAACTAAGTAGTTCATTTTTTCCTTTAAATGTTTTCTTCATTTTTCTAATCAATGTTATGTTTGTTGCCTTCCTGCCCATTTCTAACAACAGTTAGATACCTGTAGGCGTATTCTAACTGAGCATTTGTTCCTACAGATTTTTGATTCTCATTCATTTGTGTCGTTGTTACATCCTGATTCCTTCATCTTTCCCATTAATGTTTTCTTTGTTGCCTTCCTGCCGATTTTTAACAACACTTAGATACCTATAGGCATATTCTACCTGTGCATTTGTTTCCAACGATCTGTGATTATCATTTATTTGTGTCATTCTTCCATCCTGTTGGGTAGTTAGATACCTGTAGGCGTATTATAACTGTGCATTTGTTCCTACAGATTTGTGATACTCATTCATTTGTGTCGTTGACATATCCTGTTTCCTTTATCTTTCCCATTAATGTTTTCTTTGTTGCCTTTCTGCCGATTTTTAACAACAGTTAGATACCTATAGGCATATTCTACCTGTGCATTTGTTTCCAACGATCTGTGATAATCATTTATTTGTGTCATTCTTCCATCCTGTTGGGTAGTTAGATGCCTGTGGGCGTATTCTAACTTTGTAGTCTTTAACTTACTTTGTTGAAAGTTTTGAAGTACACATTATTTCATAAATATTGGCTTCACGAACATTAAATACGCATTCGTTAGGTTAGATGGCAACCTCTGCTTTAGAGTAATGGTGCTATCATTACATTCAAGCCATCCACAATTCTTGTTTAATGTATGCAGTGTAGTGACCTGCATTGGTTGTAGCTCCTGCATGGTAGATTATTCCTACTGTTGTAAAGGTTTTCTTTCCAAGTGACACTTGACCGTGTGTAAATCCAGTTAGTTTGCAGTTGTTTTTGGTGCCATCTGCATTTTAACGTAGAAGCATAAGTATTATGTAGACTATATGTGATTGTATCAGTAAGGTGGAGCGATTGTCTGAATTGCAAATACTACATAATCTGCCATCGTTTGCATTTTGTACAAGTTGCTGAAATGGAATGCTCTCACAATTTGGTATGGAAATATACACAAATCGCTCATTTGGAATTTCTTCCTGTATCACTTTGTTACAGAGAGTGCATGTATGTTTCCACATGTACGAAATTTGGAAGATTTCATTTACAGGTATGCTTTTGTTTTCCAATGCTAATAGTATGTACATTAGAAATTCTTGTGGATCTTCTTGTGAGTTCATAGTGAATCTCACCATTCCAGCACAGTCGCAATTGTTGCCTTACTCCTTGAACACTGTATGTGTTATCAGGATTTCTTGTTGCATTTCTATGCAGAACTAACATTTGCAAACACAATTGGTCTGTGCTGTGTAGGTAAATATTTTTAACAAGTGGTGGCAATTGAAATAGAATATTCATTGCTACATTTGCATAGCAACTCACCCCACCTTCATTTGTAAATTTGAATGGTCCAGCAAGTTCTGAATCTGAGTGCATTTTTCAGTTTTTCTGTTGCTTCTTTGCCGACGTACTTGGTTTACATTCCCTAATAGGTTCTTCTATGTTTGCAGCATTTGATGAAACTTTAGCTTCTTTTCTTTTTTTAGGGAATTTCCTGTTGCATTCTGTTGAATTTCTGTTTCATTTACTTTTCTTTTACCACGTTTCACTTTATCTGGAACAGGTTATGTTTCAGGTGAGGGGTGTACAGTGAACACAATCTGTTGTATTCTAGAATGCAAGGAACATCAGCTTTGACTTTACTTGAATCAAAGTTAATTAGGAAATAGATCAACAAGTGTACGTAAGCGTGATAATGCTACGTAGCTCATGCCTTCCTTAAACACTGTCTTTCCTATATCTATCAATGCTTTCTCTAGGGTAAGACCTTGGGATTTATGAATGGTAACTGCATATGGAAGAGTTAGAGAAAATTTCTCTCTACGTACATACATGTCTTTGAAGAGAATAAATCGAGCCATTGAGCGCCCTATCCTTTTCACTTCTGAAACTTTATCAAAGAGAATATTTACAAACCGAATGCTTCTATCACATGGGTATGATTGAAAGCCAACAACTGTGCCCAGTGCTCCATTAACTAGTCCTTGCTCTACGTCAAAGTTACGTTTAAGCATTACTCTACAATTTAATGATAATTTCAATACTTTTTCCAACCCAGCTGTGTTGGAGATTGAATTTTCGTAACTATTTAGGGGCCGATTCATGGAACAAACGTGCGCCGAAAATCTTTGCGCAAGCAGGCGCAAGCGGAAAAAAACAGGCGCACGCGTGCGATCCATGGAAGTCCCTGCGCGTGTACACCTCGGGATGTGCGCCAAACCCGTGCATGGCGCACAAGTCACTGCAACATCCCGAAAGGCGTGCGCGACGCGCACAGTGAAAGCGCACAACCACGGCGCATACACCAGAAAGTGGGCGGGACACGGGGCGTAACGCGCGGAATGGGGAACAACGCGCGAAAATAAGGGCGTAACTGGGGATGCACTGCAGGGAAGCAGACGGAACGCCCACACGCACTCGAACCACACGTATTCATGGAATCGAATAGGGCAAAGCCACGCACAGCCAAAGACACGCACAAGCAGAAACACGTCCGCCACACGAAGGCAGGCGGTAGAGTCCCAGCGCATCACAAAAGTGGCAACATACAGCAATTGGGCCTGTGCGAGCGGGGTACGTGTATTTCGGGGGCGCGCGGGAAGGTACACACGCGATTGAGCGGGGTACGTGTATTTCGGGGGCGCGCGGGAAGATACACACGTGATTGAGCGGGGTACGTGTATTTCGGTGGTGCGCGGGAAGTCACACACGCGATTGAGCGGGGTACGTGTATTTCGGGGGCGCGCAGGAAGTTACACACGCGATTGAGCGGGGTACGTGTATTTCGGGGGCGCGCGGGAAGTTACACACGCGATTGAGCGTGGTACGTGTATTTCGGGTGCGCGCGGGAAGTCACACACGCGATTGAGCGGGGTACGTGTATTTCGGGGGCGCGCGGGAAGTTCCACACGCGATTTCCGCAGGGTACGTGTATTCCAGGGGTGCGCGAGAAGTTCCACACGCGATTTCAGCAGGGTACGTGTATTTCAGGGTACGGGGACGTTCCACACGCGATTTCAGCATGGTACGTGCATTTCAGGGGTGCGTGGGAATTACCACACGCGATTGGGCCCGTGCGAGCAGGGTACGCGTATCTGAGGGGTGCGCGGGAAGTGCCACACGCGATTTCAGCAGGCTACGTGTATTACAGGGGTGCGCGGGGAGCACCACACGTGAATTGCACAGGGGCCTACCCTGCACATGTCCTGCAGGCACCCCATCCACCATGGCCATGCCCCCCAGCCAACCCACATGTCAACTTGCACTACTGCCCAAAAACGCATGTCCCCCTGCACCCCCAGCCACCAGGGGCACCCTCCACCAGGCCCCCACCCATGTCTCCCACCACACCCACCCCCCAGCAGTACAGGGGCACCCTCCACCAGATCCCCACCCATGTCAAACTCATGTTCCCCACCCCCCCACCCCCCAGCACTGTGGGGCACCTGCCAGCAGTCCCCCACTCATGTCCAACTCATGTTCCCCACCACCCCCACCCCCCAGCACTGTGGGGCACCTGCCACCAGGCCCCCACCCATGTCCAACTCATGTTCCCCACCACCCCCACCCCCCAGCACTGTGGGGCACCTGCCAGCAGGCCCCCACCCATGTCTCCCACCACCCCCACCCCCCAGCAGTGCAGGGGCACCCAACACCAGGCCCCCACCCATGTCTCCCACCACCCCCACCCCCCAGCCACCAGGGGCAGCCTCCACCAGGCCCCCACCCATGTCTCCCACCACCCCCACCCCCCAGCAGTGCAGGGGCACCCACCACCAGGCCCCCACCCATGTCTCCCACCACCCCCACCCCCCCAGTCACCAGGGGCAGCCTCCACCAGGCCCCCACCCATGTCTCCCACCACCCACACCCCCGCAGTCACCAGGAGCAGCCTCCACCAGGCCCCCACCCATGTCTCCCACCACCCCCACCCCCCAGCAGTGCAGGGGCAGCCACCATGAGGCCCCCACCCATGTCTCCCAGCACCCCCACCCCCCAGCCACCAGGGGCAGCCTCCACCAGGCCCCCACCCATGTATCCCACCACCCCCACCCCCCAGCAGTGCAGGGGCACCCACCATCAGGCCCCCACCCATGTCTCCCACCACCCCCAGCCACCAGGGGCAGCCTCCACCAGGCCCCCACCCATGTCTCCCACCACCCCCACCCCCCAGCAGTTCAGGGGCAGCCTCCACCAGGCCCCCACCCATGTCTCCCACCACCCCCACCCCCAGCCACCAGGGGCAGCCTCCACCAGGCCCCCACCCATGTCCAACTCATGTTCCCCACCACCCCCACCCCCCAGCACTGTGGGGCACCTGCCAGCAGGCCCCCACCCATGTCCAACTCATGTTCCCCACCACCCCCACCCCCCAGCACTGTGGGGCACCTGCCACCAGGCCCCCACCCATGTCTCCCCCCCACCCCCCAGCACTGTGGGGTACCTGCCAGCAGGCCCCCACCCATGTCTCCCACCACCCCCACCCCCCAGCAGTGCAGGGGCACCCACCACCAGGCCCCCACCCATGTCTCCCACCACCCCCACCCCCAGCCACCAGGGGCAGCCTCCACCAGGCCCCCACCCATGTCTCCCACCACCCCCACCCCCCAGCAGTGCAGGGGCACCCACCACCAGGCCCCCACCCATGTCTCCCACCACCCCCACCCCCCCAGTCACCAGGGGCAGCCTCCACCAAGCCCCCACCCATGTCTCCCACCACCCCCACCCCCTCAGTCACCAGGGACAGCCTCCACCAGGCCCCCACCCATGTCTCCCACCACCCCCACCCCCCAGCAGTGCAGGGGCAGCCACTACCAGGCCCCCACCCATGTCTACCACCACCCCCACTCCCCAGCCACCAGGGGCAGCCTCCACCAGGCCCCCACCCATGTCTCCCACCACCCCCACCCCCCAGCAGTGCAGGGGCACCCACCACCAGGCCCCCACCCATGTCTCCCAGCACCCCCACCCCCCAGCCACCAGGGGAAGCCTCCACCAGGCCCCCACCCATGTCTCCCACCACCCCCAGCCCCCAGCAGTTCAGGGGCAGCCTCCACCAGGCCCCCACCCATGTCTCCCACCACCCCCCAGCAGTGCAGGGGCACCCACCACCAGGCCCCCACCCATGTCTCCCAGCACCCCCACCTCCCAGCCACCAGGGGCAGCCTCCACCAGGCCCCCACCCATGTCTCCCACCACCCCCACCCCCCAGCAGTGCAGGGGCACCCACCACCAGGTCCCCACCCATGTCTCCCACCACCCCCACCCCCCAGCCACCAGGGGCAGCCTCCACCAGGCCCCCACCCATGTCTCCCACCACCCCCACCCCCCAGCAGTGCAGGGGCAGCCTCCACCAGGCCCCCACCCATGTCTCCCACCACCCCCACCCCCCAGCAGTGCAGGGGCAGCCTCCACCAGGCCCCCACCCATGTCTCCCACCACCCCCACCCCCCAGCCACCAGGGGCAGCCTCCACCAGGCCCCCACCCATGTCTCCCACCACCCCCACCCCCCAGCAGTACAGGGGCACCCACCACCAGGCCCCCACCCATGTCTCCCAGCACCCCCACCCCCCAGCAGTGCAGGGGCACCCACCACCAGGCCCCCACCCATGTCTCCCACCACCCCCACCCCCCAGCAGTGCAGGGGCACCCACCACCAGGCCCCCACCCATGTCTCCCACCACCCCCACCCCCCAGCCACCAGGGGCAGCCTCCACCAGGCCCCCACCCATGTCTCCCACCACCCCCACCCCCCAGCAGTGCAGGGGCACCCACCACCAGGCCTCCACCCATGTCTCCCACCACCCCCACCCCCCAGCAGTGCAGGGGCACCCACCACCAGGCCCCCACCCATGTCTCCCACCACCCCCACCCCCCAGCCACCAGGGGCAGCCTCCACCAGGCCCCCACCCATGTCTCCCACCACCCCCACCCCCCAGCAGTGCAGGGGCACCCACCACCAGGCCCCCACCCATGTCTCCCACCACCCCCATCCCCCAGCCACCAGGAGCAGCCTCCACCAGGCCCCCACCCATGTCTCCCACCACCCCCTCCCCCCAGCCACCAGGGGCAGCCTCCACCAGGCCCCCACCCATGTCCAACTCATGTTCCCCAGCCAACATGTCATCACAATCTAGATCCCTGGTCCCTATGGTCAGCCTCCAAATGCAAAACACCCACCCGAGTATTGCATCCACCCACTCATAATTTGCAATTACATCACAGAACACCAATTGCAAGTTCCAAAACAAACACATTTCCCTCACATACACCCAATGGGTGTCAGTGAATCTCAAAACACATATCATGAAATGCATGAAACCAATGAGATACCACACATTGAATTTCACAAAAAAAAATATGTATTAAAGGAAACATAAATAGAAAAAAAAATGAACAGAAACGTGAATGTACAAAAATGAAAAGAAGCATGTCCGTTAAAAAAAGCACAACCAAAAATAAAATTCCAAAGTAATGTTGTCCAAAGTCAATGTCCACAAAACAAAATCCAATGGGAAATAAAAAAGAAAGCCATTGCTCCATGGTCAAAAAGTGAAAAACAAATACAATCCAAATGTGAACTATGTACATGGGAACAAGCCAGGGTCCATTATCCCAACAAAATAAAGGAAACCTATCTAACTACACTAACTAATAAAATAAACTATATACAAAAATGTGGCCAATGTCCGAAAGGTCCAAATAAAATAAAAACAAAAATGAAACCTAACACTACCTACATAACTATGTACAAGGGCAGCGGGCTAGTTTCACGGCTCACTTGTGGATGTCCCGGGCCAGGGCATCATCGAACTCCCCCTCAATGTCCCGGAGGCGGTCCTCCTGCATGGCCCCGAGGGTCCGCAGGGCCGTCGGCCTCTCCACCTCCAAACCCCTGCGGATTGCCTCGAGGCACTCAGCCCGCCTCAGGGCCCTCCGCATGGAGTTCTCCGCCCTGACCATTGTGAGCCGTGCCTCTTCCGCCCGCTGCCGCTCCGCATCTATGGCGTGGCCCAACCGCTGCCACATGGAAGACACTCTCTGTCCTGGGTCCTCCTGCCCTCCGGCCGATGCCTGCCCCTCCGATGTTGAAGGCCCCGAGCCTTCATGGCTCCCACCACTTTGCTGCTGCTCCTGTGCCTCTGCCCGTGCACTGCCTCCTGCTGCCTGCACATCCTCCGCCGGCTGGGGTGCAGTTGTTGATGTGGCCACCCCTGCTGGACGTCCGACTCCCGACTGTGGCAGGGATGCCTCCTCCACCAGCCTGGCCGCACCGTCAGAGGCAGCTCCACAGGGCACCCAGGTGACTGATGGGTGGGAAGATGGCACAGAGGACGACTGGCGCGTAGGGGGTCCAGTTGAGGAGGGGGTCGGAGCAAGCCCCATCAGACGGAGGAATCCGGCCTGGGTGACCTGTCCCAGCAGGCTGACGTGGTCAACGAGCCATTCGAGATGACGTGCAGTCTCTTCATGAAAAGACTGCAGGTCACCTCGCATGGCCCGTTGACGCAACGCCACACCAGCCAGGACAGGCTCAACCCGGACCTGGATAGCCACGTCCGCAGGCAGAGGAAGGCCAGTTGACATGAGCTCATCCCCTGCCTGAAAACGGGTCTGGACGTAGGCATCCCTGCTGGTGCAAGATGATGCAGGGACAGGATCAGGGACAGGATTGCACACAGGCACCTCCGCGGCGGCCTGTGCTGCCTCCTGTCCCTGGTCCTGCACTGCACCACTAGCACCAGTGGGATCCCCACCTCCAGACCCCGTCTCCGGTGCTTGCACGGCCTCCTCCTCCACCAAACCCCCCACCAACCTGGATGACTCCGTGCCATCTTCCCCTGTTGGGCCCTGTGGGGTCCCAGCTGCCCCTTCTGCTGCCGAGGAGTCCAACTCCAACCTCCGCCTCTTGGACGTCCCCCCGGCAGCTGCGACCTGGGACGCGGCACCGGACTCCTCACTCCCCGACGAGATGACAACATGCGAGGGGAGCCGGGCCTTGCGTCTCCGGCTGGCGGTGGGATCCCCGCCGCTGTGCTCCACAGCACCTTCTCCCACTCTTCATCAGTTGACGCTGCAGACAGGGAGAAACAAAACACAGGCATCAGGGCACTGTACAATGGACACATACACACATGACAGTTGTACATGAGTGGCATTGGCAAACCTCAGACATGTCATCACAATCCCCAACACACATGTCATTACAACTCGCACACATGAGCCATACCACAGCCATATCGCAACTGCCACCACCATCCATACACATACAACAGCATGAGCAGCCAAAGGTGAGCCAGACATCACATGCAACACAGGAAGTGCACCACACATGTACACACACCACCACACTTGCATGCATGTGTACACCTCTGCCAAGTGTCGCAGTGTTCAGACGGGCATCCATGTCACATCTGCCAATCAGGCTTCCACATACCGCTGTCACATGCATCCATGTTGCATCACTGTTGCACCCTTGTCAAATACACACACATGCACATGTACACAGTGCTGATACATGCAGCCAAAAACAACATACATGCGTGACATCACGGACATGTCTACTTACATACACATTCATCCAAACATGTGTGTCCACACAACTGCATTTGGCATGCAAGCCTACACACACAAGCACCATCCATGACTCACACATTACAGCCCTCGCATGTGTCAGCCCCACGGCCCTGTACACCCCCACTCATACTCGACCCCATACAAACAAATGTGCAACCTGCACACTACTGAATAATCACCAAACGCACTGCTCACAATCAGGATGCATGTACACTCACCGCTCGACTCCATACGGGTCTGCTTCTCAAGGACCTGGACGTGGAGCGCTGGGGATATGCGTTCCAGGACCCTCATCTGTTCTTCCGACAAGTGGCCCCGGCGCCCCTTGGCATCCGCTGCCTTCAAGAGGCGCCGGGCCTTGTTCAGGGTCCTGGACCTGAAGTCCTCCCAGCGCTTCTTGACATGCTGTAAGTCGCGGACTGCCACCCCCTCCGCGTTGATGGCAGTCCAGATCCGAGTCCGTCCTTCCTTGTCGCCACGGGAACTTCCAAAGAGGGCATCATACTGCCCCAGGACTTGCTCCGCCAGGTCACCAACTTCGGTGGCACTGAAGCTGGTGCCCCTCTGCCTCTCTGGCCGGGGGTTGTCAGTGGTCCCAGATGGTGTTTGCCCCGACATGACAACCCCAGAGGCAGGAGTGGGTGGGCAACTGGGTCCTGGGGCTGGGCTGTGGAGCGATGGAATCCCAGTCGGGAGTCTTCGGTTCCAGCAGGGGTGGTCACAGCAATAGCACCCCTGGCTGATGTGTAGGCAGCAAATGGCAGGGCACGTGGGCAGCAGGCAGTCAGGCAGCAGCAGATGGCAGGTGGGAGTGTGCTCGGGGCTCTGGGGGGCAGTAGTTTGGCCTTCTGGGCAGGAGCGTGGTCTTCCGTGTGCTTACGCGTGGCCAGCTTGATACGGAGTGATTTGGCACGTGAAAAATCTGCACGTCAGCGTGTAATTCGAGGAAAGGCCCTTAGCGCGTAAGCGTGTCTGCACGCATACGCATTTTCATTGGACCAAAGGCCCCCAGCGCGTGAGCGCGTCTGTGACGTGACGCGCGCAGGTGTTTCCCTCATTGCACGTGATGACAGAACACACGTGGATTTCCACCAATCGCGTGTGAAAGTTCCCGGCACCCCGGAACACATGTACCCAGGCTAATCGCGTGTGGAACTTCCCGCGCACCCCGAAACACACGAACCCAGGCCAGTTGCGTGTACGCTCACTCCCCTCCGATCACACGCGATGACACTCGGACCGTATCCGAATACGGGAAACCCGCGCACGGCAAAAGACGTGCACAGGCGTCAACGCGTCTGCCACACGAAGGCAGGTGGAAGCGTCCCTGCGTACAGCATAAAAGTGCACGCAAACAACAAACGCGTATATACAGCTACGATGAATGCCCCATTTGTCGCTGCACTGATCGTGGGACACCGCAGGAGGAGGAGAATAGCCAGGGCACGCATTTTCGCACCACGGACAAGCCTTTTTGGGATGCCTGACGACCAGGTCTATGGCAGGTATAGGTTTCCACCCCATATCATCCTAGACCTGGTCAGGGAGTGGGAAGATGACCTCACATCCCCCACCCTTTGCTCCCAAGCATTGAGCCCCTTGGAGAAGCTGCTCAATGTCCTGCATTTTTTGGCCACTGGGTCATTTCAGCGAACCACTGCCATAGTGGAGGGGGATCTCACAGGCCACGCAGTCACGCTGCCTACACCAGGTACTGGCAATCATGACAGCGCGCCCCTCAGTCCGCAGGCACATATACATGCCCAGAACACCCGCAGAAAGGCAGGCCGTTGTCCTGGATTTTTTCAGGGTTGCACACTTCCCCAAAGTGCTCGGTGCCATTGATTGCACCCATGGGGCCTACGTCCACCTAGGGCCATTGAGCACATCTACCGAAACCGCAAGCACTGGCATTCCATCAATGTACAGGTGGTATGTGATGCAAAGGGAATCATCACCTCTGTCTATGTAAACTACCCTGGCTCCACCCATGACAGTTTCATATACAGAATGTCCGCCCTGAGCCGGGCCCTGGAAGCTGGGCAGCATGGCGACACATGGCTCCTAGGTCAGTACAAATGCCCTTGCACATGCATGCAAGTCACACACAGACAAATATCCAAACCCTAATAATCTCAACTATTATCACCTCCCCAGGGGACAGTGCCTACCCTCTGAGCAACCACATGATGACGCCAATCCGGAACCCCACCACACCACCCCAGGTAAGATACAACGCCGCCCATATTGCAACCAGGGTCATAGTGGAGCGCACATTCGGAGTGCTCAAGTCACGTTTCCGCTCCCTTGACCGCTCTGGTGGGCAACTACTCTATGCACCACCAGTATTGTGCAGGATCATTGTGGCAGCATGTGTCCTGCACAATGTTGCAACACGGCAGGGGCTCCCTGTGGACATGGTGGTGCCCCCACATCCCCAACCACAGGCACAGGCGCTGCCCATGGGAGGGGACAGGGCACGTGGCGAGGAAGCCCGGACCCAGCTGGTAGCCACATTTTTCACCTAAACTCCCACCCCTGCGGAGTGCACACAGGCCTGGCACATACCAAGTGACAATCGATGATGACAAAGAGACAGTTAACTGTCACAACCCTACCACCCTGAGAAAGTTGCCATGGAAGTGCCACATCGTCTGCATCCCTAGCTACTTAAACACAAGCTATCCTGTGTGACCAAAAGGCACACATATGACATATGACATGATATGGGCCATACACAAGTATTCCAAGGCGCAATGAGGCAGGGAGGGGGGAACAAGGGAACACAGAGAACGGTACTACTAGGCCAGGTGTCATTGAGATCGTGCAAGTGCAGGGGTAGGGGAATGGGAAAAGTGCAAGGGGAAGGGTGGGGGGGAGTCCAGTACAGGGGAAGTAGCCCAAAAAAATAATACATAGGTCGCCTGGTGGCAACTACAAAGGTAAGTGCAGACAAGTGCTGGGAAGGGAGGGCTGTAGGGATAGAGAGACAGTACTGCAGTGCAGGGGTTGCCAGGGAGGCAGTGCAAGTGGAGAGTGGCTGGGCCAGGGACCGAGGTCGGTGAGAGTGGCCCAGTTGCAGCTCCTGTACAGTTCCAGTGGAGAATTCTGCAAGGGAGAGGCAGACAGTAAGCAGAAGCAAAGAGGAAGGTCTTGAGCTGCTTCCAGAACTGGAGATGATTCCCCTCAAGTTCAAGTCAGGCCGGAAGTCTGTTCCAGGGGGAGGGCCCTGCTGCAGAGAGAAATCTACCCCCAGCTAGTTGCTCTGAGAAGCGGATGACCCGGACATGCAAGGTGTGCATCACACACACCTGCAAAACAGGCCATGGCCATCACTGTCATGTCACTCAAACCCTCCCAAACATCAACATGACATGGCACGCAATACCCATACACCAATGCAGTAACGATAAGGTACACATTGCCATGTCCTAAATGCACAGTGGCATCGGACACTGCTGCCTGACCCGGAATCAGATGAAATGACAGACCAACAAAATCTCCCACCCAAAATAAGTAATTTCCAAATGCATTACAACAGTCGTAGACGTAAAATCACAATGAATGCCTGTCTACATGCACATTATGCATTGCAAAATCAACACTGCAGCTCATGTGTGCATTGTCCTACTCCTACATCACACTTTCAGCGCACAGCACAGTGAACAGCCATTGTGTGTGATGCACACCCTGAGCATCACATCTAAGTGACAGACCACGTCAAACATCAAATTAGGCATGTACTGGATCCATGATCGGTCACAGAACATGTGCTGCCGGGACACAGTGGGCACCAGAAGGCAAACAGTGTACACGTGGATATGCAAGGGTGGGAGTACATGTAGTGCATCAGAGTGCAAGTGTGTGGTTCTGCAAGGACATGCACTCCACATATGCATGTGCACTCAAGTGACCATCAGTGTTCCCTACACATCACATGTGAACATCCACCATGTGTACACCCCAGCATGTCAAACCACAACTATCCCCTCGCACCTGAAAGGAAAACACAACACATGAACATGCATTGATCAGCAGAACACAACATGTACATAGGATACCACCATTACTATGTCAGAGTTCCCATCACACTGCAGGGCAAGGCAACTATCAACAACAACCCTCCCCCTCCCTCACAAATGACCATGACCCACTAAACAACTGCACCTGGGTCATGGAGCCTCCACACCTCAATTCCACCTGGCCACAGGATCACCTTTACCCTTCGTCACCATCTCCCACCTTGTGTGTAAAAAGATGCCTGAACCCTCAGAATCCACACTCATTTCCAAAATCACAAAATCCAAGGCATAAAAACGAACCCGAACACCCTCCAGTAGATGACTTGACGTAGCAGTACCTCACAAAGGCCAAGTACTACCACAATGATGCAACAACCAAGGTAGCACAGCAAAACAATGTCACGACAGGATGTGAGACATGTGTGGTACATGACATAGGATGATGCACCATGAATGGATGTGTACTGTCACAGGTCCCCTGTACAGGCGCGGGAGTGTCACGAAACAACCACCCCCACCATGTCCCGGGTGCCTGCAAGGTCAAACTCACACAGGCCCCTGAGACCCTGGTGGGGAATGAGGTTCAGGGATATGCAGTCGGGACAGGTGTTGACACACTGGATGACTGGAATGAGTGGCAGGAGAGGGGAGGAGGAATGACACATGAAACTAGGGAATGCACGAAAATGTACAACCTGCATGAACACATACGCAATCCAAACAAACTTGGACATGATTGTCATGGCCTTCTGTAGTCCAGGCTCAGGAGTGGTACGAGCCAACCACCCCCTCTAGGGTTTTGGCGCCTGCAAGTTCGGGGCTTACACAGGCATCCGCAACCCCAGTGGGGAAAGAGGGTCAGGGAACGTTGCTTGGATAGGCACGGGAAGCAGGAACACCGGGTAGAGGGTACAGGTTTCAAAATTGCATAGGATCACGGGTGATTAAGGAGATAAAAACATACCAAATTGAACCACACATACATCCATGCATCAGTACACTCCCCAGCAAGCCTATGCAGAGCAGTTCGTAAGAAAAAACAACAAAGCACTTAGCTCTGGTTTTGAGTGCTGGCCTCCTGCCTGCGCACTCTCAGGTCTGGTTACAGGAGCACTGCAATGCTGCAAAGAGAGCCACAGTCAACAACCTGTACGTGCCAATTACACAAAAACACAACACCAAACATGCCCCATAGCAACAAATTACTCTACAAACAGACAATCTGTGGTTGATGCTTCGTACCCATATATAACATCACCCCTGTGACGGGTCATACACAGTCAATGCAGCAAGGCATCCGCTGGTGGGTGCGTGGCAAATGGAACACCAATGTGTCACAATTCACACAACATGCAATGTTCCCTGGGTAAGCAGACAGACCCATATAGCAAGCCATGACTACAGAGCAAGTTGCGTACCACCATGACCGAAACAAAGTTGGCAGTGCATTTATCATGAAGTACGTGGAAAAGACATGCACTGCACCCGAGTATGTCCCTTGCTGTCTGTCCCTGTGAGCTGCCCCTTTCCATGTCTCGGAAGGCTACATGGTTGATACAAGTGGCTCAATGGACCTTGGTGTACCGGAGGGTATGTGCCACTGCCCCTGCATGTGTCCCAGACAACCCTACTATCAACAGCCATCAGTCCACAAACACATCTGAGCTGCATTGTGTGCTTCAACACCAATATTCGTCTAAGCTCACCCTCAGTGCTGTGACTAAGCCTGCATGTGCAACTCGCCTGGTGCAAGCTTTGCTGTGTCGTGGCCCCCTGTGATGCTCACCTTGCCTGGAGTTCCTTGGAACATGTCAGCAGTTCTAGGATGTGGGTCTCCAATCACTGTGCCTCTGCTTGTGCACACATGTGCATGTGGGCACCAACAAACGGGTCCAGAATTCCGTCGTCCAATGGGCCATGTCTGCTGGCAAAGGTGCTCTGGAGGCTTATCCCCCTGCAGAAAGGGCATGAAACACATGATTAATG